>NC_136502.1:24591174-25008674 GCF_053919585.1 Euprymna scolopes
TATTCAAACAAAATGAAATCGTGCAAATTCTCAAAATATGAGTAAATATCATAATTTTTAAGCCCTATGGAGGTTTAACTTTACAACTAGTTTATTAATAAAAACTCATTGTTGCTTTCTGTTGCTAAAAAGAGAAGAATCTTATGTTTTCTTGTCCTTATGCAAAATGATTAACATTGGAAAAGGGTATATTCGGCACAGTTTAATGAGATGCACGTCTTGCTCACCAAACCAACAGTGTCTGTATTGGACTACCAACATGCAAGTACAAAAATACAGCCATGGGTCGCTCGTTGTTATCTGCACTGACCACATTTCAATTTTTGTCTTTTTTAATGACACATATCAATATTTTCCCGATTTGACTTACTAAACAGATTTGGTTATATACATTGTATTAAAAATGCTATTACTCACACAGATACCAGTGAAAAACTGTCTTTTTTTTATGTAACATATTTTTTTTAAAATATTTTTTATATAATGATAATGCTTTCATTTTCATTAATTTCTTATGAAAACGATTAGAGGAGTTTATTATTAGTTTTATTTGTAAAGTGGTTTAAAGGTAAATAGAAAAGTGAAAAAAAAATATCAAGAAATTTTTCGTTAAATATGAATGTTAATTTGTTTTGTTCATTTGTTTTGTTTATTTGTTTGTTCATTTGTTTTTTATTTTTGTTAATTTCTTTGTTTAATACATTACGCCATTTTTTTTTTATCAAAACATCACTGTATGTAATTGAGAGAGTGCTTTTCTGATTATTTCAAATGAATATATTCGACAAAAGAACTATTCAGAAGACAAAGAAGTTTTTGGAAGGTTGCCTTCTGAGGTTGAGTGTCTGAAGCAATTATGTCAAAAACCACGTTTGCTGTTATTTTCTATTGAGTTACCAAGACTTGCATTGATTTTTGCTTTTTTTTTTTTTTGACAGATTTTTTGTGACTTTTTGGTTTCTTTTGTTATTTGCGCTGTATCAGTATACACGATTATTTATTTTGATAAAAACAAAAAGAAATAATAATAGTAAAATATAACGATATTAACCCTTTCGCTACATAAATATATTTCATGAGGATTCACATAATGCTTCTTATTATCCCTCAGAAAAAAAAATTGTATTTCTGTTTCAGCAATAAAATCGTTTAATTCCTGTTCTGTAAATAGATATCTCATGCGGAAAACCATACCATCGAAGTCTCCTATTTTACACACATCTCCCTGTACTGTCCATTTTTTTTTTTCCGGAAGCCATTACATCTAAGCCTGTTTTTAAGACTCATATTACACATCCATCGTATCATTCTCAGATCATTTCTACTCATGCAACACAATGGTAATGCTTTTCTGGTTAGTAATGGCAGAAGTTTTTTTTTTAACTTACTCTATCCATTTTTAATTCTTGCAATTACACTAGCACCTGCTCCTCCTTGTGCTCCAGTACTATCGTGTTGAAAAAAATGGATGGAAGTTCTTTGATTATTACATGTAGAACGATCGAGATAGTGGGGTCAGTTTACAGGGGAAGGCCAAGGAAAACATAGGAAGAAGTGATAAGGATGAGCTTGAGAGAAAGAAGGATAAATAAAGGCCTGACCAGAGATAGATTAGTCCGGAAGTTAATTTCTAGAGGTTCTACAACATATACCAGCATGTAAAATATGATCACGATGATGAAAAAACTAATAACATTTGTAGAAAATTGTTTTGTTTTAAAGAAATAAAAAAGATTAGGTTTGCAGGTGTGTGATGTTTGGAAGTTACTGCACATGCATCTGTTTATCTTTTTGTTTGTTTGTTTTTTTTGCAGCATAAGGAAATATTTAAATATACTTCCACAGTTTGGTAATATAATCTTGAGTGAATATTTGCTCCCTGCAATAAAATGATTAAAGAACTATATTTGGGGTGAAGAAAGGTGGTGGTGGTGGTGGTGGGTCCTTAAATCTGATAAATTTCATAAATAAGAATCAAGTTCTGTAAATCACCTAATCTTATCAACATTGCTTGTGAAATGTAAAACGGTCAGCATACAAATAGCCAATTTTAAATAAAATTGTATAAAATATTGATATTAATAAATATTAATGTTATTAATAAATATTAATGATATTAATAAATATTAATGATATTAATAAATATTAATTAATCTTTCATGTGTACGCGCATGCGTTCCTTATCTCTATTACTTACATTTTTGTATCTATTATTAATAGATTATTTATTGAAAGAAAAAGTGCAAAAAAATGTCTTTTTTAATTTTAGTTCAAAAAATAAATTATGGAATTAAATCCACAAAAGTGCATTTCGTTTCTTTGTTCACAGGTAAACAATTTTAATTTTTTCTTAATTGTTAAAAATTAAAAAAAAAAGAAGAAAGAAATTACTTTTTATCTTTCTGAAATTTGAAAGCATTTAAACTTAAAATTTATATAAAAAATACCATAATAATTAAATTAAATGTTAAAATCTCATTAAAAATATTAATTCAGTGTAAAGAATGAAAATGAACTGAAAATGTATAATTAAATGTATAAAAAGGGAGAGAAAAAAAAAAACAAACAAACATGCAATATAGAATTGTTACCAAATGCAAGAAAATTTAATTTTCTACCTACTTGTATAATTTTTAACTGTGAATAGTGGTTGTAAAATTTATTATCAATGAATTTGTCATTGTCACTTTTATTTAGCCAAACACAAGTAAAAAATAAAATGACCGTCAATTTTTTTGCTAATCTTTTCGTTTTCATTTGTGGCTATATAATATTTTCTATTCATTGCTCTTTCTTTCTCAAGGTAATCGATGAACAAGATACCGTGAACATTCCAAAATACACAAGTCAAATCCTTGCTGGCTGATGTTTGCTTCTTTTATCAGTTTGGACGGCTTTCACATACTGCGGTCGATTTAGCTGACTACCGATTTGACTCCAGTATTAAATGGAGGATTCGTGTTTCAGCATCATTTGTGATCGCGTTTAAAGTCCGCATACCAATTCTTAACTGTTGTTTTTAATGGATCAGAATTCAAATAACACTTTTGAAGATATCGCTTTGCTTTAACATTATATTTTCCCATGAGAAAACAATGATTTATCAACACACGAAATTCGGATATTTTCTATCATTTTAAAAATTTGCAAAAGTAGTTACTTCACTTAAATAACTAATTTGCAAGGTAATAATCCGATTGGGATCACATTTTGACACATGCTATTCAATTTTTTTTTATTAGTGGCACCTTCTATATATCAAACCTTGGACTTGAGTGATGTGTTGGTTTAAAAACGAATTCCATATGCGAAGTTGATAAAAAAAAAATAAAATCATTGATTTCATATAAATATATTGTTTACATCATGTCATGCATGAGTGTTCATTAATTTAAAAATTAGCATCAAAGAAACATGAACATGCACGCACAATTTGTGCAGTTTTAGGCAGTCCACTCTTCCAGACATTCTTTGTGAAAGAGATTAGTTTATGGCTAATCGCCTGAGGCGCCTCAACCAAGAAATACCGACAACGTTGCTCAAGCATTTTTTTTTTTTTAGGCCAGAATGCTCTTCCTCTTGGTGAGTGGCTTTTCAGTCCCCCACCTTCCGACCTTTTGTCACATCTTCCCGTAATGGAATGCAGGTAAATACTAACATGCACAAATAATGAAAACAACCATATTGAAATGCAGGAAAAATGTTGCCGTAAATGAACAAATACAACTGGAGTAGAATGGACGCCACATCAGCCGAAACGTAGTAGGAATATAAATGTCAACTTTGATGAGGAAAGTAGTTTGAAGGAAAATCAATGTATAAATAACTTTATTGATCTGTCAAAAAAAAAAAAAATTCAGATACTTTACTCTGCAGAGAAAATTATCTTAACCTTAACAAGTCAGTTTATACAGGAAATAAAAAGTGTGCGGAAGGTTCTGACTTTCTGTAACTTTATGCCGCAAGTGAATAAGTGTAATTTAACAAAAGTATAAAAAGTACATAAAGTGTATTTCCTTTTACTGTGACCTAGATTTATCTAATGCCTTTTTTTTCTTCAATGTAGAGAAATAACGATGGGAGCATATCACATTAAAAGGCAAAACTTTCTACTTGACTTGCCTCCTCACGAGGGCAGAATTAGAAACAAGGTCAGTTTTTAATATAGGGAATACTCAATTTGTTCCAATCCGGATTGGAACAAAAATTTAAATTGCCTCAATCTACAAGAATTTCTCCTTCACTAATGGGGGACATTTAGGACAAAAAATGAAAATGAAGTGTATCAGAAAAGATGCACTTTGCTCCTAGCCAAAAGGTTAATGCAGGTGAATGAAGAAAGTAAAGTTGACACAAGGAGTAACAGTATAGTCGGTTTTCTATATTGCAATATTTTATTTTTTAAAAGTCAAATATTTGAAGTGTTATATATTCGTATCAATACATATAATTCCTTTGAATGACATAATTTTATTATTAGGATTATTCATACTATTCTCATCTTGGTTATATTCAAAATGTTTCAGCCAAGATAACCTCTGATCTTCAGGCACATCTTTTCAAACAAGGGAACCTTCTAGTCGAATTTGGGAATCTTCCTGTCGGACTCGGAACTACAAAGTTCCCAAGTTTGAAAAGATGCACCTGAAGGAGTTTTTTTTTTTTTTTTTTTTTTTTTTTACAATTGATGAGGTTTTCCAGGGTGTTGGATGTTACATCGGTCAAAACGTTGTGATTATAACAATCGAGATGAGAAAAGAACTCAGAATAATACAAATTATCAATTCTGATCTCCAAAATTGTGAAACATATCACGTTTATTAGAATTTTATTAACCAATCATATTAATTCAATATGAACTATTTATAATTAATTCAACATGAACTATATATATATATATATATATATATATATATATATATATATATATATATATATATATATATATATATATATAAGAACAAATAGTTAATAAAACATGTTAAAAAACACTTTGAAAAAGAGTTAAAAACATATTTAATTTTAAAAAGGAAACACTAAATAAGTGGATAGTTCTTAATCCACAGAGTTCTGAAGAAATACTTTTCTTCTCATCAGAGGGTATGATTTAGCAAAATGTGGGATCGGATTTTGCTTGCAAAAGTATTAAATGAAACTACAAGTAAGTCATAGATCTTATTTGATAACAAAAAGTGAAGCAGAGGGAATAGGGTGAATAAAAAAGTGATTTCACGTGAATGGATAGTCTGATGAAGGGTAAAATATCCAATGACGGTAAAATCCAAAGATGCAGAATCCAAGAAAATTAGTTAAATTTCCATTCACACAAGTAAAATCCAAGGGAATCACGTAATTGGAAGATGGTCCAAAGTAATCCAAAAGGCAGAAATCTGTGGAATAATTCGCAAATAGGTACAAGAAAAAGGGAATATTATTAAAAGAAAGATAAAATGTGCGTAAAAATAGGAATGGAAGAAATTTACAACTCGACTGTCAAGGCAAGGCTGAATTAAGGAAAAACAAATTGAGATTATTTTATAAATATTGATTCTTTAATATTTATAATTTATTTAGTTTTGCCATCTTGGATCATTTTGGTAAACTTAATTGTAATTCTTATTATATATATATATATATATATATATATATATATATATATATATATATATATATATATATATATATATATATATATATATATACACGTCCTGTCATAAAATTAACAAGGAAAAAACTGCCAAGCAAAACTATTTCATGTATGTAGGGAAAGACGGAAAGCAACTAGCAAGTCTGATCCATCATGCTGTCTAAAATTAATTTGAAAAAAAAAAAAATCCTTCACTATTTCCGGCGACATAATGAACCATTTGTTGCGTCGTTTACGGCAACATAATGAGTCGTTTGTTGCAGCAAACAAAATAATGATCTATTTTGTCTTGTGAATCAAGCCCCCCCCCGCGCTGTGTAAGTTGGCCAATTAGCTGGTGGGGCACATTGATTCATCTATTCCATAAGGAACTTCTTTAGCCACTTTCTATACAGACAGATTCGTTTTTACTTTCTTTTTTCCCCATTTTAAACTTTCCAACTTGAAAAGTTTCCTTTCTTCTTTGAACTCAACCCACTATGGATTTTTATTCTCGAACTCCCAAAATCAACAGAGATTAGAGCATTACCGCAATGATCTGGTCCTTGTTGATTGTGGTGTTATGCTGTTCCTGTGCAGTTCTACGAGGTTCACCCTCTCAGGCTTTGCCTTCTCTCTTTGAGAAAGGGTTAGTTTATTGCTAATCGCATAATACACTCTTACTAGGGAATGCCGACAGTGTTCCTAGGCATTTTTGCAGGTCAGTGCCCCTCCTCATGGGCGCTGATTTCTTAATCCCACTTTCCGACCCTGATGTGCAGTGGAAGAGAATTAAAAAACCTTAATCCACTGAGAAATGATTTTATATAATCGCTAACATTAATAAAGACATTCGTGAAACAATTTGTTTTCAGTGATTTTTGTCAAATGTTTATTCATTTTACCATATTTATTGCGATTGACATTATTTGCATGGTTTTGACGGTTTTCTTGGTTGTTGCCATTTTCTTAAAGTTTTCGCCTTTGTACTCCCCAACCTTTTTCAGGTATCTTTTGGTTTAATCAATAACCTTCTGAGGAAATTTGACTGAACTATGCTATTTATTGGAATGTTTTTTCTTTTAAATACGTTAATTTCATCAATATATGAATAATTAACGCTTGGTCATATGACCGTAAAATGAACTTTTATATCATTTTTCTTTTCAGTCTTATGAAGTTTTATGTTTACATGTTTATGATAAAGTAACTTTTAATGCTAACCATAAACAATTTTGGATCAAATCATCTTGGGATAAAGTAGGTGTTAATTGTTTATTAATTATCTGTTTATATTTCTTGGGTTTTTTTTTTTCAGATTATATTGATTGATTGTTTTTTTATTCAATTCCACCAAATTGATTTTTTTTGTGTGTGTTTTGTTTTTTCTTTTGCGAAGTGTTTTTATAATCGACTGGAGGTATTTTTATTTATCTATAGCTCTTTTTCTTTTCCGTCCCCAACTTCGTATTAGCCACTCCTTTTTTTTTTTTTTTTTGTCGATAAAACTAGGCCAATACATCGATTATTTGCAAAGTTTGATTGAAATCAGTTTCAGTATTTCAAAAACGTTTGGACAAAACGACGGGGCATTGATTTTTGTTTCGTAGATAACATAATACAAGCTGAAAGCCTGTCTTCCAAAAATCAGTTTTGTTTGGTGGGGGAAAAATATCCCTTCAAAATAAATGTGGACGACTCATTGGGAAGTAAATGAACAAATCTTTTATTCTTGAAAATCAGTCTGAATGCATTCAGATACTGTATCAAAAATATTTTTTTAAAAATAAATAAATAAATAAAAAATCAAGCAACAACAAAAATTTCCAAAACAGGAAACTGAATTATTAATGTGGCGACCATTTTTTATTAACAAGTAATAAACATTTTCAGCTCATAAGACTTTCTGTGTTTCTTTTGTTTGCTATGAACAAAACTGGATTATAAATCACACAGGTTTTAATGGACATTTTCTGTGGACATGGAGTAGTCATCTCTTCAAAACACATAATTATTATCAACCAGGACTCTACAAATGGAAAAGCAAGAATGGTAAGTACAATATTTAAACATATTCTTGTATTAAATGTGATTTGATTAACGTTTGTTTCCCCTAAGGATTTCTTCTATATATTTTGACATAAAATACATGCTAAAATATGCCGCAATTCTAAGATTGATCTGTTTGAAAAAAAAAAAAATGCTGATTTATTTGCAGACTCTCATTCTCATCTTCATAGTTGTTGTTTAAGTGAAGCAGCAACTCTGAAGATGAGGTTAACAGTCCGCAAATGAATAAATAAATAAATAAATAAATATACAAATTACTCATCTCAAAGGATTCCAATAATAAAATAAAATAAATCTGTTTTTAATGGTTCCAATTAGACGTTATTTATAATTAACTGAACAATTCACTCTCTCTCTCTCTCTCTCTCTCTCTCTCTCTCTCTCTCTCTCTCTCTCTCTCTCTCTCTCTGAGCTATGGTTTTCTATCACCCCCTCTCACTATGTTGATTCAACCACTTTCTAATTCCTTTATGTCCGGGAAAAGTTGACTTTTGCTAGTGTTATCACCTAATTTACATATGTGTCTGTACATACCACAAACACGTGAGTAAATTAGATGACTAAATAAGTCTATTTACTTCTATATAAGAATAATAAATGATACTTTTATAAATATAATACATTTTTAGTTGCAAGAAGAATTTATTCATTTATTTATCATTTTGTTGTAACTGGGGATGGGGCATCCTACCAGCTATTCAGCTACGATCTCATGCATTCAAACCGAGATATCTTTTTTTTTTTTTAAATATTCTAACCGTCCCTTTAAATGCAATTGTTTGTATTTCTCTTGCACTTGGTTCACCGGGTATATTTGCTAGGTAGTTTTTGAAATTCTTTTTCACAAGTCCAGTTGCATCTATAATTACTTAAATGATGGAGATCTTCCGAAGATTTTTGTGTTTTTTCATGTCGTTCATAAGACCTTTGTATTTCATTCTTTTCCTTCTCGGCTCTGTTTGACCCAGCATCTTTGGAGACACTAACTTGTAATATATCACTATCGCTCCGTTTTGATATGTCATAGTTTATGAGTAAAAACAAAGTAGAATAAATAGTGGTAATGATGTAAACAGGTCATGGCTATGACTAATATTCTTTAAATATATTTGGTTTGTCTTATGACCTATCAAACCTCTGAATTATTTAATTAAAAAAAACAAAAAAAAAACAAAAACAATACATGCTGTACATGACGCATTGCGTTGCAGTTTTAAAACTATAGTCCATTTTTTCAATTTTTTTAGATAAGTAGGCGACCTTTCTTGTACTGATCATAATCTATCTATATAAAGTGAAAATGTGTGTGTGAGGATATTTCTCAATCTATATACTCAATGGATTTTTAATCTACAGTCTTGAAATTTGATATATAGGGTATTCAGACATGTGGAAAACTTTTTAATCAGTTTTCATCTGCAAAGGGGTCAAAATAGAAAAAATTGGTACTTGGGAAGCATTGGATTTTTATCTGTTTGTCAACAGTTTCACAACGTTTGAAAACACTTTCTGAAGATCGTGACAAGTTAAGTTCAATGATTATCGTACTTGACTCTTGTCTTTAGGTTTGGGTTTCGATCTCAGTTTGAGTATTTTTTTTTTTACTTACAAGAATGAACTGTTCAGAAAAAAAATATAATAATACTCGCATGCACATGGCTCAGTTTCTTTCCATTTTTTTTTTCTTTTACTTCATTATTTTTAAAGGAATTTAGCGTTACATTTAATACCGGGTAATGTCAGGTACATCTAATATAGCTATAAATGTGAAAATCTGTGAGGAAACTTCTCAACCTATATACTCAACGAATTTTTGATCAACAGAATTGAAATTTGGTATATAGGGTATTTAGATATGTGAAAAACTTTTTAATTGGTTTTCTTCCAGAAAAAACGGCTACTAAGGGATCAGCATTGAAGAATTGGTACATGGAAGTCATTGCAGTTTTGTCTGTTTGAAAACTGCTTCACGAATGCACATGCGTGAATCGTTCACATGACAGATTACTTATGCTAAGAATAAGTAGGTTCGAAAACACTTTTTAAAGATCGTGTTAAGCTAGCCTAATGGTTATCATACATGACTCACTGTCTTTATGTTTTGGTTTCAATCTCAGTTCAAAGTTAACTATTTAGAAAAAGCATAGTACTCCCATGCACAGGTCTCAGTTTCTTTTCGTTTTTTTTTTTACTTCATTTTTTTTAAGGAATTTAACGTTACGTTTAATACCGGGCAACGCCAGGTACATCTAGTTTTTATATAAAGAAAAAAGCAAGAAATTATTATATAATTATACTTATGATTTTTTGAAATTTTACACAAACATTAAACATGATATGAGTAAAAACGTAACTGAACGGATTTTCTGGGAAAACTCCAGTTGCCCCCTAGAGGTATCTTTCGGGTTAAAATGGCTAAAACTGACACTTGTGCTTATCAAAAAAAATTGATGCCTTGAATTTTTTTAAAACTTTCTGAAAAGTTGTAACTAACTGATTTCTATATAATTTTGTTTGTCTATACTTCGCAATAACTCTTAGGTGTGCCCCAGGGACTTTTTTAGGGCTAATAAAAACACTCCATTTTTGGGACTATTTTACCATATTTGTCCAAAATTTTCGGTGTATGTCTATTTAGTAATTTTGTATGGTGCTGAACTCAAATTTAAACATGTTAAGACCTTGAGGACTTTTGGGGCTAAATGGGGGGGGGGGCTGATTGACTTAGTCATTTGTTTTTTTTTTGCATAGTGCAGAACTCAAATTTACATATGTTAAGGCTTAAAACTGCACCATTTGTTCATTTTCATCAGGATTTGACGTCCCCTGGGGACTTTGGGGGTTAAATAGGGGTGGGGCAAATGCTGAACTCATTTTTTATATCTCGTCCACTGTGCACTTACGGGGGACCATGCATGCTTCACTTGTTGTTCTAGAAAGAGCTCTCATGGTCGAAATTTGATAAAAGTTGAATGAATAGTCCATGGCTGTGTTGTGGAAGTCACATAAGCTTATAATTATATTTCAACATCACCTAGACATAAGGATTTTAGTTCTCTAAAACTAACATGTCCTTCTCCAATCGCCATTAAGTTATTTGTTTAATTTTTCCATTTTAAAATGACTATTATTTGAGTGTGACCATCGTTCCCTTATTGTCTTTTTTTGTTCCCTACCCAACATCAGTTAAACAGAAGCAAAATGTAGTATCTTATACTACATTTTTCCTGTCCTCGGTCAATGAAGAAATCTTTCTAGACGGAGCCAATTTTTTGCTCCAATCCAGTGCCCCTGTTTGGGAGCTGAATTTTCTTTACATTAAAAACCAATCTTGTATTGAACTTGCTTTATGGAGAGGCAAGTAAATTGGAACACCAATTACATGAAACTTGGAATCTGATTTATTAATGTGTGGAAATATTGTTTAGTTGTATGCCGGAGTGTGATTGTGTGAATGATAGCATTTTCAAGAACTGCATTTTTTTTACTTGAAAAATCTGCTTTGTCTCATTGACAAAGTGCATATGTATATGTGTGTGTAGGGGGGGGGTAGCTAATAATCCTTGTTACAATTTTATGTATGTTCATTAAAAAAAAAACACATCTGTTGCTCAAACACAAATTATTTACTTTCAAGATTTTCAGTACCTACTCCGAATGACAGGTAGGTTTTCATAACATGTCCTTAAAGTTCAGGAATATTAAGAAACCTGACATTGACATAGTTAATAAAACACACAATATGACACAAATATCTGTGTATGATGTTGTCAAGCTAATCAAAAACGTTGATTCTAGTAAAGCAACTGAACATGACGGCATTCCAATTATAGTGCTGAAAAAGCTTCAACCAGAACTAGCTCCCATACTTACAAAGCTGTTTAAGCATTATCTTAAGGAGAAATGCTTCCTAACACTCTGGAAAACCGTCAGTATGCCCTGTATTTAAAAATTCAGGTGATCGGTCATCTGCCACACAGTACAGACTAATCAATCTCCTTTGCATCATGAGTAAGTTGTTGGAATCCGTGTTAAATAGAGAAGTAGTCAGCAAAATTAACCTCCTCAATGACATGTAATATGGTTTCTATTCTTCTAGATCTACAGCAGATGTGCTAACTGTTACATATCATAGGATTAGCAAATCTCTTGATGGAGGCTTCTTTTCTAGGACAATAGCTCTTGATACATCAAAGGCCTTTGATAGGGTATGCCATAAAGGTCTACTCCACAAGATCTCCAGCTAGAGTATAGCTGGAAATGTATTCTCAATTATTAAATCATTTCTCTCTGATAGATTTATAAGAGTAGTGGTTGATGGAGAGAAATCAGAAGGTCACAGTATTAATGCTGGAGTCCCTCAAGGACTAACTCTCTTCCTGATTTACATCAATGATCTCCCAAATCACATCCTGAGATCATTCGTAGACATTTATGTTGACAACACTACCATCTATGGCAATACTTCAAAGGCCATAAATAACCAAGTTCTCTCTTATTCTAATCTTGACCATATGGTGCATTGGGAAAGGAGTGGCTGGTTAATTTTAATGCATCTAATACCAAGCTTCTTTCTTTCCATTATCAATGCTCTGCCAAGATGTGGTAATAGTACTCCATTCTAGGATGTACTTGGCTTTTATACAAGTAGAAAATTGCATCAGCAGCGAGATATCCACTGGAGCAGTAGAATGATCCAACCATTTTTCCAGCTACCTTGGCAACAGATCTGATGTACATGTTGCATTTCAGATCAAGAGTAAGGTCAGACCAAGAAGCTTGTCAAAACATGGAACCTCCCCAAGATGAGAGCCATTCATTTCAATTGATGCCAGATGGGGTTCAGAACGTTGACAAGAGTTCAAAATAGACTTCATAACCTAGTAGAGGATGCCCTTTTCTCTTCCCTGCAGCCTCTTTCCCACAGAAGAGATGTTGCGAGCATGTTTCTGCTTTATCATTATTTTCATGGCAAATGCTCACCTGAGCTCTAATCGATGGTCCCTCCCTTGCCAAAATTTAATGTAAAACACTCCTCTAGCTGAAACCACTATTAATAATTTCCCCCACTCTTTAAACGTAGATTCCATGAACAAAGCTTCTTTCTTAGAACTGCATGCATGTGGAACTTTCTTCCATTTCCCTGCTTTCCAATTGACTACAATATCGTTGTCTTCAAGTCCAGTGTAAACAAGTTCTTCATGAGTCATCCCCTTAAGTAATCCAATTTACTAAATTTCCACTACTAACAATTACTACGATATTTTCCCAGTGATACCGTATACTCATTAACCCTTACTCTTGAGTGGCCTTCAGTCCTTGATAAGTGTTGACTCCTTTGTAAAAAAAGAAAAAAAAAAATCAGCTACTCAAGAAAAGTATCTTCAAAAATGGTTTCATCTTGATCACCAAAAAGCAGACAACAGTCTCTATCGAGAATACAACATGGGCAGCTTTTTTAAAATGCAAAGTATCCCCCACCCACCCACCCCTCACACCCAAAAAAAAGAAAAAAATTCCCATCGATGAACATAATTTCTTAATCCTTTCTGTTCTGATTTTGACTGTGATGACCCTTTTCAGTTCAGGAATAATCTGGAAATTGTTTTGATAGACATTTTCTTTGAGATAATCTCGTAGATAAAATCTAAGGAGTTATGGTCTGGTGAGTGTAAAGCCCATTCAGAATCACACCTACTGATGAGACGATTACCAAAGTTTCCCTGCAGCCATTCAAACTAATAATTTTAATCATAGGGAATTGCCCGATGCTGTTGAAACCACTGTCCATCTTTCACAACATCTATTTGATTGCTCATGGCAGCCCAAAACCGAACTAATCACTAGGGCTATGACAACAGAATATTCTTTTCATTGATTTTACTCTCGAGTATATATCCGACACAGTTAATCCACTGAGAACCACATCACTATATAAAAGCATATAATATATCAGCGGATACACACTCGAGAGTCAAAACAATGAAAAGAATATGCTGTTGTCCTAGCCCTACCTATCACATGTTAATGCTCAGTATTTATCATCACTGATATTGAACAGTGATAAAATAAAGACTGTTGGACATCTATAACTGAAACTTGATGGACAAGTCAGTCGATTTTGTATTAAATATGGTTTTACTGCAGAAAGAATTGTTAATTTTTACTACTGATTCCATGGGTGGCATTTATTTATACTTTTGAGGATGGAGAGTCACTCTGTATTAGCTGCTGTGGAATAAATCAATCTTTTTCAATCATTTAGTATTATTCTCCTTGAAAAAATATTAAGCATTGTAAGTTGTCTCTCCATTGAGTGACAGCCGTGTTGTTTTGTGTATTTTAGTAGCTATCCATTAACAGATTAGTATTAAGAAATCAAACTAGGTCTGAGAGCTTTTATCTTGATTAGGAATTATATTTCCTTTCTTTGAGTTTTATTGTTTCTGGCATCATTGACCCAGTGTTGGAAGAAGTGTTTTTTTTTAATGTGAGGCGTGAAGACGGTCCCAAGCTACAATAAGTTATGTGGTATGGGTGATGGGATCAGCTGCAGCTCTATATGAGGTGAGATTCATTGGTTAGTTTAACAATGTGATGTAGAAAAATTTGAGATCACTGCATTCATTTTAGTAGAAAATTAGGCTTGGTTTTGGTTTGGTTGTCTTCTTTTGTGGTATATCAACCCTTTTCAGTTTATTTAATGCTAAATCCAGTAATTTTAGAAAAGGGTTTTATGCTTAAAATTCTTTAAATCAGCAAATATTTATTCATAGTGTTTAGTTTGGTTGTTTTATTTTACAGCATATCAACCCTTTTCAGCATATTTGTAACATGACAGTTACACTTTAATCGTGTCATTACATTTCAACCACTTGGACCCACACATTGTCTGGTACCGTCACAGGAACACACAAATAGGGAAGGACATAAAAAAATATGACTCAGCTTTTTTTTTTTTTAGGCGAATAGAAAAAGCATTTATTCCAGTAATTTCTAACAACGCATTTCACTGTTTGTATTATTTGGATTCATCAGACTACTGTTCTCATCTTAAATGTGATTTTCACAACGTTTCGGTCGATGTAACCTCCGACCTTCTTCAGGTGTATCTTGTCGAACTCATCGGGAATGTTTCTGTCGAATTCGGACAGAATTTCAAGCGGAACCCTTTATTTAGCAGGTAGCATGCTCTTGTTCCATCAGCTATGATCGGATAGGGGTCCTAAGTAATTCGCAATTGTATTTTTCGATCACCCCCACTGAGGATTGAACTTTCAACCTTCAGGAGAATATAACTTTTTACAATTGATTTTTCCAAGCACTCTAACCACTGCGCCATGGAATGAATCCAAATAATACGAATAACCAATCCTCATCTCAACAATTCAGAAACGGCATTTCACTGTGTTTCAAAATATCACTCACACATCAAACATGTCTGACAAGACACTTTTTCATGCATGTGTCTTTATCATTGTTTGTCTCTTCCTATTTTTTTTTTTTGACCATGTGGCACATTTTTTTTCTATCGCCGCACACAAATCAAAACACCTGGTCGCTTCCTTTGTTCAACTACGTGCTATCTTTTTTTCTGACTTTTCTTTTCCTGCATTGACATTATCGCGCATGTGTCCTCTTGCTTTGACACACGTCAAACACCTATCCTTTCTCCGCTTTTCTGACCACGAGGTCTATTTTTGTTTTCCTTTTCTCTCCTTCTTCCCATGATGTTAGCATATGCACATTTGCCAATTTGCATACATACTTTAACTGCAGCTGCCTTTCTCGTTCGTTGATACTGTTACAATAAAAACACACCACTCCATTATATATTTAATGCAGAATTCAGTAATTTTGGAAAAAGGTTTTATGCTTCAAGTTCAAATATTTATTCATGGAGTTTGGTTTGATGGTTTTATTTTACAGCATATCAACCCTTTTCAAGTTACTTAATGTTGAATCCAGTACTTAAATCATTCGTTGACATCTATGCTGATGACACAACCATCTATGGCAACACATCAAAGGCCGTAAATGACAAAGTTCTCTCTGATTCTCTCTCCTCTGATCTTGAGCGCATGGTACAGTGGGTGAAGAGGTGGCTGGTTACTTTTAATGCATCCAAAACCAAGCTTCTATCTTTACATCATCAACGCTCTGATCCCCATCTGGCATCAATTGAAATAGATGGCTCTCGTCTTGGGGAGGCTCCATGTTATGACAAGCTTCTGGGTTTGACCTTTACTCCTGATCTGAAATGGAACACGTACATCAGGTCTGTTGCCAAGGACGCTGGGAAAATGGTGGGATCCTTCTACCGCTCCAAAAGATATCTCACTACCGATGCAATTCTCTATCTGTATAAAAGTCAAGTACGTCCAAGGATGGAGTACTGCTGCCACATCTGGGCAGGAGCTGCTAAAAGCAGCCTATCCTGCCTTGACAGCGTACAAAATAGACTTCATGGCTTAGTGGGGGATGCCCTTTTCTCTTCCCTGCAGCCTCTCTCCCATAGAAGAGACGTTGTGAGCCTGTCTTTGTTTTATCGTTACTTCCATAGCAAGTGCTTGTCTGAGCTCCAATCTCTGGTCCTCCCCTCGCCAATCTTTCACGAAAAACACCCGTCTAGCTGAAACTACTGTCATTAATTTTCCTCACTCTTTATCTGTGCCTAAATCCAAACGTAGATTCCATGAGCAGAGTTTCTTTCTTAGATGTGCACGACTGTGGAACTCTCTTCCGTTTGCCTGTTTCCCACCTGACTACAACTTGGATGTCTTCAAGTCCAACATAAACAAATTCCTGACAAACCACCCTCTTAAGTAAGACACGCTATCAAATCTCCAATACTAATGATTACTATGATACTATCCCATTGATTACTGTACATGCAATAACTCTTATCCCTGAGTGGCTTCTGAGCCTTGATAAGTGGTGACCTCCATGTAAAAAAAAAAAAGAAGTTATTTAAAAAAAACATTTTTAATGCTTCGTTTTTTATATTTTCAAATATTTATTCATGGAGGTTGCTTTATTCATTATATCTTTAAATATTTATTAATGGTGTTTGGCTTGTTTGTTTGTTTGTTTTTTTGTTTTCTCAGAAGTTTTACAAAATAAATGAAGGGCCCATGGCATAGTGGATAAAGTATTTGGTAAAATTCAGTTATAAACTTACGCTCTTCACTCTTACACTCTTCTGGAGGTTGAAGATTCAATCCTCAGTGCGAATGATACCCAAAATACAATCGTGAATTACTTAAGACTTCTACTCAGTCATTGCTGACGAAATGAGAGCATACTACGCACCATGGATTAAATAAAAGGTTCTGTTCGAAATTCGATGTAAATTTCAAACTTCAACAGAAAGATTCCAGACTTTGACATGAGACACCTGAAAGTTACTTCAATCAAAACGTTTTAAAAATAACACACAAGATGAAAACAGTAGTCTGAAGAATTAAAATACGAAAAATTAAAGACTCTAAAAAAAAAAGAGGGGGGGTCGGATGAAATCAGAATTGACTTTGGTTTGATAAGATGTGCATTTCTGCTTAGCAAAGGCAGCTTTTTCTATCCTCCATATATATATATATACAGGATTAAATCTAAACTAATTAGCCGATCATTATGAATTTTAGAATATAGCTGCTAGGTGCAAGGAGTTCACATGCGGACTATCTTTTGTTTAATTTAGTTTTAAGCAAATACGTAGATAAAAAAAGTGTAGCAGTCGTTTGTGAAAATTCAGATATCTCTGATTTTTGTAAAATTTTAATAGCTAGTAGATATAAATAAATATTCCCCAAATTTCATATCCTTTGGAGCATTTAAAAGAGTTTTAGAGGCATAAATGAGTGACACTCCCATTTTAATATTCAAATATTTCAGATTTGCAATGAATTTGATTCATAGTCATTAGACACCAATTAAAAAAAGACACTGAATTTTAATTTTTCAAGTCCTATTAAGCTTAAACCTTAAATTTTAAACATTTGATTAAAATTTAAATATGGATTCTAGATAAAAGATTTAATATCATATTTTGCATTTTATTATTGCCGTCATTTCTATGAAAATGGACACAGATACTGTAATTTATCAGCAGGATTGGGCAACTGATTATTGATTATCCAATACTCCACTCGAATACCCCATCACTACTCCTGTGTAGACAGGCTCATCTCCTGTTTTATGAACCATCTTAGGCTTGCACATTCTCCAGACCTATCCCCAGACTTATGTTAACAATTCCAAAACTATTGCTGAGTTCAAAAATAACATTCGAACAGAGATTAACAGGATCATTATAAACTCCAATGTGTGTGTAGCCACAGTTATTCAGCACCAAAGAATTTGGATTGAGCACATTAAACACCACCTGTGCTGCTTGCAAAATGTTGATACAAGACAAAACTTACATGATTGTAAGACAGGTCTATGAACAAAAAAAAATGTCAAGTTTGCCTATTTTTTTTTTTTTTTTTTTAAATTACATTTTCACCCCAAACAAGGCACATTGCCACTGTGGTGTAGGGGGCTACTATCAGGGGCAGCAACTATTGGGGCACTATGTTGGGATTTGGGCAGCAAGATGTCAGTTCACGTTACACTTGAACTTCTGCATGTCAGTACAGTTGGGAAAGCAGGGACTTGGAATGGAATTCCAGCGTCTAGCGGTTCTGGGGAAGAAACTACTGGAGTAGAAAGATCTCTACTGTGTGGGGGTGGGATTTAGCTGCTTGTCGGGTTTGTCGAGGGTGTCTACGTCGTGGGGGCACAAGTGCCTGCAGTTTGTCAGAGCATTCACCATTAAAATACTTGTAGAACAGGCAGAGGGATGCAACGTTTCGTCGATGAGACAGAGACTGAAGCTTAGATGCCAGTTCAGGGCCTATCAGATTGGCGACTCTCTTTTGAACCTTGTCTAGGAGCGAGAGACTAGCAGCAGATGCACCAGCCCAAATGTGACAGCAATACTCCATACATGGGCGAATGGTGGCCTTATAGAGGTACAGGATACTTTCAGGTGTCAGTAGTTTTCTAGCACGGTAGAGAGAGCCTACCTTCTTCGCAGCGGCCCTGGCAATGTTTTCAATATAATTGTTCCAACTCATGTTTCCTGTGAACGTTAGGCCAAGCAGTTTGAAAGATGTACTCTCAGACAGGGAGTCACTGGCCATTGCTATTGGTGGCAGAGAAGGTTTCTTGTAATTATTGAAGGAAACCAGTTTAGTCTTGGCAGCATTGAATGTGACCATCCATTTTTCTCCCCATTCCACTACAGATTGGAGGCTATCCTCTAGTGTTTTTGCCATTTCTTTAGTTATGTGTTCATTTGTTTTCCTGTCATGCCTGTAATAGAGTGTGGTGTCATCAGCATATATACCCATCTCAGAGGCAGTTTTGTCGGGGAGTTCATTAATAAATATTAGGAACAATAGAGGTCCAAGGATAGACCCCTGAGGCACTCCCGCATTTATATCACACTGTTTAGATGTACGACCGTCGAGGACAACCTGGATTTTTCTCTTATCTAAGAAGGATTTAATTATAGTAATGCTATTTTATTACAAATGGTTACATATTTTTGGACTACCCTGTATCATGAAGATAAACATAAGAATCAAAACAAAAAACTTGTGCACAAATTAATAGTAGTTATGTTTACATAACAGTAAAAATTCATTTTAGTTTTCCCTTATATTCATGATTTTAATGAGTATTCAAGCAATATTCAAAATAAGATAATGAAAATTCAATGTGTGATTATCAAAGTTATCTATTGATTAATAGATATTAATATTTGCAACTATGACAACGAATGAAATAGTTTGGTTAAGAAATACAAGTCAAATGACATACCAAACGTTGTAATAAGACATTAGAAAATAATTTGTATGTTAAGTAATAAAAATGAAAATGAATATCATCCAAGATGGTGGACAATTCAAAGTAATTACAAATTTTATGTTATTCAGAAAATTTAGTATTTCTTGTTTTGTTTTAAAAGGCAATAAAATATTAATAGAAAAAAAAAAATCTTCTATAAATATAAAAGCGAAAATGTGTGTATGTATGTATGTTCGCTTTTTGTGTATGTCTGTAAAAAGCTTTTTTCCAAGAAGCGGTCGGTCGGCTCACAACTTCTTTAAACTTTTTAAATCACATATAAATCATAATATCTACGAGTTAACAACGGAGGTCGCCTGTCTATTTAATTTGTTCGATTTTGAAAAGATAAATATTCGACATTTTTCGCTCGCCGCATGTGGATTAGGCTTTTTCATATAATAAAAACGACACTAATTCAGGCGGTATTTTTCCAGTCGCGATCACTGGAAATGTCCGAAAGCAATCAGATTTGATCAATGTGGAAATTTTCCTTAATCAGGCAATTGCTATTCAATTTGGACAATCCCCTTGTTATGGGGAGCTGGTTCCCCCCCCCCCAATATCTTGGAAAATAAAAATATAAAAAAAAGCGTTCCCACAGTTAATAAAATACTGTCCCGCAGTCAAAGTTGACCTCATTAAGTCATTAAAACGTACACCTGCCAATTCTAAATAGTTAAATAAATTGAAACGTGTTTTCGTTAGTATTTTACGGTGGCCCAATGGTTAACGTCGCACATTTTGTTTTCACACACGTGCATTTTTGTATGTCTCGAAAAGGCTTTTTTCGCCGCCATTCTTGGGGGGGGGGGTTACTATCACTTAGAAGTGTTTATATACCCCCTAGATAATAATATCGAAGATTTGTGAATGCGCGTCACGTCTAGATTTATTTACATCAACTTTTATAAGATTTGCACTATTTTGCTCTGTCCCCTGTTTGTCCTGCTTTTTAGTATAAATACAGTGAAACTAAATTCAAACCGTTCGTGTTCTCGGCTTTCGTGCCAAAACGTCCAGAAAGCAATCAGCTTTTGATCAATGTGGAGTTTCTTTTTATATCAGACAATTGCTATTCGATTTAGACAATCCCTTTTAAATGAGGAGCTGCTTGCCCCCTACCATCATCTGGGTGAAGTGAAAACTAAAAATACTGCCACGTCATCGTAACAATTCTGCGATGACCTCATTTAGTGTCTTTCTGTCAATCAAACCTCTTTCACTCGCTTTATAAGCCTTAACTTAACATGCTAATCAATTACTCTCACTCGTGCTTGAGACGGTGAAGTGGTTGGCTTTTGTTTCCACCTCCGCGTCAAGGCTTCCGGGTTCAATCCCGCCTCCTGACCAAAACTATTTTTTTTTCTTTTACACATTTAAACATCCGGGCAACGTTTTTTTATTACTTCGCTTATTCTTTAGTTTACCTCCCCCTACCCCCCATACACACAGCGTATTGCAGGTTTGATCCGGCAGGTTTATTTATGCCATTTTTTTCCCGTTTTGGTTTTGGTTTTTCCGATTTTTTTAACATCGCTTTTTTATAATATCTAAGCAGGGTTATTACTTACCCCTCCCCATACATATACCTACAAACACCCGGACAACGCCGGGTACCCCCTGCTAGTCTATATATATAAAATGCAAATGCGGTGCGCGCATTTTTGTATGCCTCAAAAAGGCTTTTTTCGTCGATGGTCCGGATGGGGGGGGGGTTACTATCGCTTAGAAGTGTTTATATACGCCCTAGATGATAATATCTACGATTTGGGAATGCGCATCACCTCTAGATTTATTTACGTCGACTTTTATGAGATTCGCGCTATTTCGCCATGTCACCTGTTTGTCCTGCGTATTAGTATAAATAAAGTGAAAGTAAATTCGAACATTGCGTGTTCTCGGCATCGCACCGAAACGTCCAAAAAAGCAATCAGCTTTTGATCAATGCAGTGGAAACCTTATATCAGACAATTACTTTCATATGAACAACCCTATTTTTTTTATGGGAACTGGTTTTCGACCCAACATCTTGGGAAAACTAAACCAAAACAAAGTTCACTGCGAGATTGATGTTTGACCTAATTCATTACGTTTTACTTTTTTTTTCACTTTCGCCTCAAGGATTCGAGTTCGAACGTCCCCCCCCCCCTCAAACTTTTTTTGGTTTTTCAAACACCCGGACCATTTGTTTTTTTGCTTTTTTTAGAACTTTTAACATTGTTTGTTTTTATAATATTTAAACAGGGTTATTTACCCTCTCCCCCCCCACACACACACACATGCGCCTCTAAAAACCTGGGCAACGCTGGGTACCCCCGCTAGTAAGTAAATAAGTGTCAACTTACCATAAAAGGAATGCTTTGTCAAGGAATAAGAATAAGCCGCTTACTAATAATCGACCACAAATACTATTCAAGTGGAAGAGCATTGAAATTAGTTGCTCAATATAAAATTATATGAACTCATGAGATACAAATAATGTTAATAAATAGTAGAATAATTAAAATGTAAACACATGTAATTATTTATCCAATAACCGAAATAAATATCAAAATAGTGAAAACAAACATTTCCTATTAAGGATGTTAGCGGGTTGTGTCAGAAAGGAAAGTATCTAGTTTAACGTTATTCCTAGCTGGAATAATTATTTTCAGGAAGAAACTTAAATGAAAGACATTATTTTGGAGCAAAGAATAATAGAAGAAAAAGTTTGGTCAGAATTAAATATCAATCTCCTAAATAAACTCCGATGTATCACTGTATTTAAACTATAACCAGTGCTTTGTTTTTTGTTGTTGTTGTTTCTTTCTTTTTTTTTTTTTTTTTTTTTTTTTTTTTTGTAATAATAAAAGATGGCTAATATATAAAGGAACTCATATTATTTTTAGCACTCTGTTATGTTAAAGAATTTCATATTAGTAGCCATTTTTGTTTTCTGGAAAGTCTGTTTTTACTTCCATAATTCTTTTCTTTTCATAGAGGTAATCAGCAGGGGAGATAATTAGAATATATTTCACTTTTGCTTTATTGAAAAAAATTCAAACTGTTACATTAACTTTTTTACAATTTTTATTCCAATTTTTTATTTTAATAAAAAAATGATTTCACTTGGTAATCTGCCATTGAAAAAGATGGCCTTTTCACTAATGGGATACATTTTTGTAGATATAAATGTTGGTGTTTTTTTTTTTTTTTCTTCACCAATCACTAGCTCTAGGAACTTTTCAAACTAGAAAAGTTTCAGCAAATCCATGTTAGCAAGATATATTTCCTTTTTATTTTCAAGAATTTTTGGTTATTTTATTTCAGTCAGTTGATGTGGCCATTACATATTTCTTGCTGTAATGGCTGTGCTAGATTAGATTAGTACAAGGTGTGTTACACATTTCATGCAAAGCTCTTCGAAAATACCACTTTGATGTCAACAACATAAAAAATAACAAAGTTATTAAATAAATATATTCGCCTTTGGACATTATTAGAATATTGCACATCATCTCACGAAGTTTATTTAAATTTAGTTTTAAATATCCTGACATTATTTCACTGACATGTCAGTAATTACGTGTATCAATTAAACTCTCTGTGCATGTTTTTTCTTCCTTTTAATGAGTAAATCTGTTTTTATCATTATACTAGCAGGCTGCCCAGCATAGCCCGGTCATAAGATATGCTTAAATATGATATTTTAATTCATGCAGATTATATATTTATTATTATAAAGGCAATTCTCTATTGATTATTAAGCCTTATGGTAGGGTGATCAAAACTAATATATATATATATATATATATATATATATATATATATATATATATATATATATATATATAAACTTAAATGCCATTAGCCAGAAACCAAAGGATGCAACTCTCCATCCTTATTTCTTAGCCTCTGATTCACGCACACATACACACACACACACACACACACACACACACACATATATATATATATATATATATATATATATATATAATTCACCTGTTATCCCACTTTAAAAAGATGGAATTGCCTGATCGTCGAAGAGAAGATGTAAGCAAGCAAGAAAGCAAGCAAGATCCACAGAGTTTTATAATTATATAGATTATTATTATATAATTAAACAATGACCATGCATGCAGAGCATCATTTTTAGCACAAATAACAGATCACTCAATAAATCCTGGAACTAACTAATAAAAAAGACTTTTAGGCAAAATTTATTCATCTTGATTGATGCACTAATCTTAGCACTTCTTTAACAATTCGATGTCACATTTGTAGAATTTGTTTTGAATCTCAAAATATGCCTCAGTTTCCAATATCAATTCGCTAAAACCAAATCTCTTTCCCTGGAGCATTATTTTATGGTCTGCAAACAACCAGTAGTTGCTGGAGACCAGATCTGGAGAATAGGGTGGTTGTGCAAGAAATTCTTTGTGATAGACTTGTGACAGTACCTTGTCTTAGTGAAAAAACATATTTTTCTTCTACATTTGTAGCCATTTATTTTGGTAATTTCTATTTTATTTACTATTGATGGTTCTTTTTCAAGGTGACTGATGAAAAAATTCTTTGGGCTTCTCAAAATATGGAAACCAAAACCTTGCTGATGTTTTCAGCTTTGCTTGCTTTTGACAGCTTTCACTTGCTACTGTCCACTCAACCAACTGCGATTTGATTCTGGGAGTAAAGTGGTGGATCCATGTTTCATCCATTATCACGTATTGATGCAAAATCTTTTGTTGTGGTGAAACAGTTAGGGACAAAGCTCTGAATTGTTGACAGGTTGTTTTTGATCCACTATGATCAAATAAAGCACATATGTTGAACACAGCTTTCTCATTGCGAAATGATGAATACACATTTACGATTAGCCAAAACGTGTTGATGGACATTTGATGTTATCTGGACTAACTGCCGAATTTTGGCGATCATCATTTATGTCTGTACAACCGTAAAGCAATCGGAACCAGTTCTTAACCATGGTTTCTGATTGAGCAATGTCCAAATAATCCTTATCAAATCATTACTTTACTGTATTTTGTCTCAACAGAAAGCAATGCTTTATCAACATATGAATTTAACGTTAAGATTTTTGTTCCTTAGAAGCGCCAGTTGAGTTTGAATAAAATAAACACGTATTATATACATTTGAAGCCAAGACAACGCATTATTATAAAATAAAATAGGCATTTATTTTGTTTGAAATTTATATTGAAATTCATAAATATATTTCGAAGCAAAGCCTCATCTTCAGTATGTCTTTCTTTTTTTTTTTTTGCCATATTGTTGCTGGGGCAGAGAATCAGAAAGTAGAAGTCCGTTTTGTTTTGAAAATTCCTGCCATGAGATTCATTTTTATAAGTAATTTGTAAATTAATAATCAGATTGAGCTCAAAGTTTTGACTTGCGCCATTTGATGGTCAGTACTTTATAAAAATCATTTGGATTTATATGTCAGCTTGAGGCCTATTTAATGATGTCGTAACATAATATTAAACGACAAAATAATTTTAACCATATTGTTAAATTTAGTAATAATCTCCCAGAAACTAAAGGCATTTAAATGGAAGAAGTGGTTTTAGCCAACTTTTGGTAATTCTTTAAAAGTCAATAATTGCAAGTATTAGATTTTTTGTGAATATTAGGGACACTATTTACTCAAATCACTTTATTCAAAATACAGCTAAAAGTGAATATTTTACTTGTGTGGTCGCATATGCCGTGGAAGTCACTCGGACATATGTTGGGTCTCAGAGCATTAAATGCAATCTCATACTACCAAGACCACATGCATTCCAACTGGTTCCTATATCAATTATTTTACACTCATACTGCATTCGAAAAATCTGCAGAACTTTGGTGTTGATGCTATTTAGTAGATTCTGGTTACAACCCCAATACAAAAAAAATCACTATGAACAATAACAACTATTTATTTGAAAAAAGTTGATTTTGTTTATATTCAATTGGTGTTAAGTCTTAGTTAGGAGACTTTGAAATTGACTTTTGTTTTCGTCTGTTTGGAGATAAACTTTGGGAAAAATTTTGTCTTTTTATTCCTACTTTTGAATGTTCACCAACTACAATCCAACTCTCAGCCTGTTTGTCTTTTGAACTGACTGCCTTCTGATGAGCTCTTCAAGCGTCAACTCTTTTTCTTGACAACTTTCCTTTGAGATGAACTTTTTCATTCACTATCCAATTGCAAGTTGTGTGAGATAAAATCCTTTGTTTCACCTGAAAAGATGGGCCCAAATCCAAACCACAAAATATAGGCCGGCTCTTATTCCAAGAAAAGCGTTTATTAGGTATAAAATTGATTTATCAAATATGGCAGGTGACCATTTCAAGTTGTCAACATAAATTGCTCTTTTAAAAGTTATTTTTTTATAATTCAGTTGTATAAATAAATAATTTTCTTTAGTTGCCAATATAACCTGAAACAGTTTTCAAATTATAAACACAATTATTGAGTAATTTCTTTTAGCAGTCATCTTATACATGGAAATACAAGCTATCCAAATTAAGATTTGATCATGACCTTTTTAACTTTCAGTATGTAAAACTCATATTTTTAGTTGTCACTCAAATACAAAGAATATAATCTTTGAAATTAACTTCCGTTTGGCTCAAATCCCACCAAACCCCAATCTTTCCATTAACACGACTAATATTATCTAATACATGTATCCATTAGAGCAATACTGCACTTAAAATAGTAACAGTGTTACATTTTCTCTTAGCATTATAAACCCATATCATTGTCATGAAACCAAGTTTTATTTTTCTGCTGAACTCAAGCTTTATTTGTCTGCTGATAGGTACTAACGTTTATAAAAGGTTTATTTAAAAAATATACAGTCAGGGAAAATACTAGACAGACAGGCTGCTTGTATATGCGCATGACAGAAAAAAGCAGATAGATGAATAACTCATCCCGCTACACCTAGTACCACTGTGCAGTTCCATCGTGGGGAACAGCAATCAGACATCTTTTCTGTTTGAAGCCTCACCAGACAAAGAGACAGAAAAATCTTTACCCGGAAATCACATGGTTTCAGAATTTCTGTCTGGAGTCACCTCAAATTTTTCCATTAAGACGTGGCCCTCATTATATAATAATAGTAGTAGTAGTAGAGAGTTAAGTTTTGCACTATTTTGCATAATTAATTAAGGTGACGAATTACACTGGACTATTAAATGCTGAGCTTGTTTGATACTCTGGTACTACTTGCTGAAATTTTCCTCTGGCTTCAGAAATAATGGATTTAGGCCTACCTTACCTTGTCTGATCATCAAGGTATTTGTAACTTATGGCAAATATCTTAAACTATCTGCTCAACTGTGCCTTCACTTTTTACACCATAAATGTGTTCAAGCTCTTAAAGCAAAAATTCTCAAGTGAGACTATGTCTCACGTTAATCCCTGTGGCTTTTAAATCATAGAAACTGTCAGCACACCAATAATCATCATGCTATGAACTACGGTTGATAACTTGAACTGCTTTGCTTACATGATATATGCATCACAAACTAGTACATATGCAAATATTTCAAAATGTTTCTGCTTTTCTTTATTTTTATGTGAGAGAAAAACTTTCTATTTCTCTTCTCATATTGACCACACATCAAATTTGGTTGAAATCAAATTAAGCATAATAAAAACAAAAAGGAAAGCACTCTTGTTCGTCTATAGTTGACAAATCTGACAAAAATTCTGTCAAGTTTTATTATCCGTATTTATGACAGCACTCTCAGCTTAATATTCGATTTAGCTATTCATCGTAGACAAGCCGAACCTTTTTATTTCTTACAGAATATATATTAGTTTTGTTTATTATTTTTCTTTTTTTCTTCTTTTAAGAACTATGATATATTTATATATATCTACTGAATAATGATTCTTTTTATCTTGTTTCAATTTTTTTTTTAAATTAATAAAACATTTTGAGTTAAGTGATTTTTTTCCTCTCCTTGGGCTTATATAGGTATATTGATTTTTACTTTTTTATATTTATTTTCTTTTTTGTTCAAAAATTACCAAGAAATCCCAGTTCACAAGAGAAGCACAATACACATTGGCCAACCTTCAACAAACAATCAATAAGTTGGACCGTCTGCCAATGTCTTCTTTCCTTCCTCAACTTGAGACAACTTCCAAGAGTTTAAATCAAACATCAGCTGTCTTATGTCTTGTTTCCTCTAATAATCTGATGTATAGCCAAAGTTGAAAAGCTAGCAATCTTCTTATGTTGTTAAAAAGGAACATTTCTGTTTCTGAAAACGAAAAATGAGCACTTTCCATTTCTGCAAGTAATATAGTTTATCAACTTACAAAGTCTCTGGTTTACAATGATGCCAATATTCTCCACATTCACAAACACGATTCTAAGTTCAATGTCTCGTTTGTCTCCTTATGGTAGATACTAGTTAGCTTCACCGGTCCTGATCACTTCACAAATTTCTTTAAAAACTTAGAAATAAATATTTTATGTTTCTGAGTTTAAAATGAGGATTGATACTTCGTATTATTTGGATTATGCCGACTACTGTTCTCATCTCGAGTGTTATTTTCACCACATTTCGGTCGATGTAACATCCGACCTTCTTCAGGTGTATTTTGTCAAACATGGGGAAATCAGCATGAAATTCTGAACAGAATCCTTTATTTAATCCATTGGAGTAGCATGCTCTCGTTCCATCAGCCATGACTGTATTGTATTTTGCATGTTGCCTGCACTAAGAACTGAACTGCAACCTCCAGAATAATGTAAATTCATAATTGAATTTTACCAAATACTTTATCCATCTTGAGAACAATTCTTTTGAACTGATTCCTCTATTTAAATCAGAGAGGTATATTGTTCCTCTTCAATGCTTCATGTATTTAGACATATTGTATCAATTATTTATATCGTACCTTACTTTTTATTACTAAAAATAAGGGAGTAAGTTTGTATTGACTGTTAGATTTATTTATAGGTTACCACTGAAAGCAGGTTACATTTGTGTTTGTTTATTAACACCGTTTTAGTTTCTATGGCTTTAAGGCAGTGGTCGCAACCTTCTGAAGTGTGAGGGCCAACAAGCTCAGCTGTTTATAAGAAGAGAGTCAAACCACTTTGGCTACGTTGTCATAGAGGACAACAGTGTTATTAAATATGTAAATAAATTTTCTGTGCATTTGAAGAAAACAAATATCAAATATAATATTACAATTAAACAATATCAATTATTTTACTACAGAAATATAAAAATAAAAACAAAAGAAAAATTACTAAGATATTTTTATAAAAAAAATTGTTATTTATATCATACCCTGAGTAACTTCCAACCTTTTTCAAGTGCATCTCGTCGAACTCAGGAAATCTTTATGTCAAACTCAGGAAATTGTATGGAATTTCAAACTGAATTCATTATTTAATCTACAATTTAATTTCCAACGACCTGGATGTAAAACACAAGTTCTAATTTCTGTCTTCTAAATATGGAGGACAACAATATTATTAAATATGTAAATCATTTTTCTGTGCACTTGAAGAAAACAAATAGTAAATGTAATATGATTAATTTTAAACAATATCAATTATTTAACTAATATATATATATATATATATATATATATATATATATATATATATATATATATATATAACGAAAAACTACAAACATATATATTACAGAACATTTTTATTTTAATTGTGCCCTGAATAAGTTGGAAAACCAAAGAAAAATTCACTTGAGGGCCAGATTTGATCCATGGACCGGAGGTTGCCGACCCTTGCTTTAAGGGATAGGGCAGGCAATAAGACCCCCAGGGAAACAATGGATTACTAATAGTTAATCATGTTATCTGTAAAAAGAAGATTTAAGATAAACAATAGTGAATCCAGGCAGAAACTAAGGATCTGCACAAGCTTATAATAATGGTAACAACGTGTATTTTGAATCTAAAATTTAAAATAATGATTTGAAATTCCCAAACTGAAAGCCCCAAAATATTATTGCCAGCTGCCTTTCTTGCACAATTTTCCATTTCTATTTATTATGTAAAATATAGAAAATTATTGTCGTCTATTTATATAAATATTGATTATTCAACGGAAATTAAATAAATAAATCTTCTGTTTTTGTGTAAATATAAGTTTATTGATTTTATGACAATAAACATCTGAATGATGCTGCATATATTTCCCACTGAATGAACTTCCGTATGAATTGTTAAAAAGATATTTGGACGACGATGAATGTGTACATATAATTATTAGCGCGCGCGCGTGTGTGTGCGCGCGCGCACACACAGACACGCACATCTATATATATTGTTTTGTTAAGTATTTGAACGAAATCGAACTCATTTTTCTAAAAACTTCTTGAAGGATTCTATGCAAAATATTAAGCCATAGGATATATATATATATATATATATATATATATATATATATATATATATATATATATATATATATATGTGTGTATATATATGTATGTATATATAAGTATGTCAGGTCATGTCATATGCTACTGGTACCATGTAACCCAGTACTACCTGCCTCATGGTCGGGTCACCGGCGACTAAACTGGTTCCACCACCAGACTTGCTTGGTGAGGAGGGCGGCTAGTCTCCCTGAAGGATTAAAAACAAGACCTCCCAAAGGGCGAATGAACTCTTTTCTGGGTCAACGGCCAACTAGCACCGTGTATATTTGTGTGTGTGTGTGTGTATATGTGTATTGGGGTGGAGAGGGCTCCCTTAAGCCGTGGTGAAGGCAACCTTTCTAGGAGAAGCAAATCTCTGATTTAAAAAACCATAAAGCGGAAGACCAGTACCCGCATTAAGCTGGTCTGCAGTTTAATTTGTTGCTGGCTATCTTGCTCTTGCTTGTTGCTGGATCTCAACATTTTGAACCGAGAGAGAGACTTAGCTGTCGTACAAAGCTAAGACTCTGTAACATCATCTTTGTATAGATACTCCCTCAGGTATTTGGGCTCATGGATTTTAAATGTCTGAGGGAGTGGCACTCGTCTGACAAGACGTTGCAATCATCATATATAAGTATATGTGCATATATATATTTATATATATATATATATATATATATATATATATATATATATATATATGTATCCATAAGTATATATGTATAAATATGTATATGCGTGTGAATATATATGTACGCATATGTATATATATATATAAATATAATTTAAAGGAGATTAGACAAATAGTCTAAAGAGCTAAGTGTATTTTAATGTAACAGTGAAATTACTAGTTTAATTAAAATACAGGAAATGCTCGTTGTAATTTAGATATATAATAAGCTCGATAGTTAAATGTCCTAGAGCTAATTCAATATTAAGTAATGTGATTTACAATTTAAAAATTAAAAAAAATTTTTTTTAATTTAAAAATCAAATTTTAATTAAATTAAAAATCAGTTTCATAAGAAGGAACAACAACAAAGTCAAAGACTTTGTTGTTGTTCCTTCTTATGAAACTGATTTTTAATTTAATTAAAATTTGATTTTTAAATTTAAAAATTTTTTTTTAAATTTTTAAATTGTAAATCACATTACTTAATATATATAAATATATATATATATACGTATATATATGTGTGTATATATACATATGTGTGTATGTATATATATGTGTGTGTGTATGTGTGTAAATGTACACATATGTGTGTGTATGTATGTATTTATGTATATGATTACATATATACATATGTCTATGTGTTTGTATATATATATATATATATATACACATAATATATGTGTGTGTATGTATATACATATATAATATATATATTATTTATATATGCGTGTGTGTGTATATATATATATATATATCATAATCATCATCATCATCATCAACATCATGTAGTCGCTCAGTCTTGTCGATGGATGACTGGTCGGGGTTTCGTGCTTTATCCTTCAGTATATATATATATATATATATATATATATATATATCAGTAGTAAACATTCCAAATCTAAATATATATTTATTTTTACTTTCATAATATTTTATTGTGTCTCACACTTACATGGATACTGTGAAATTCAAAGCCAGGCTTCCTTTTCAACCAGATGTTGCCATTTTTTTTTTTTCACTTTAGGTTGTAAAAACACAAAAAGATATAAAAGTAACTTTTATTGCCTACGGTAACATTTACGAGAGGCGTGCAATAAGTAATGCCCCTGACCCACTTCCAGTTGTCTGATCAAGCTGAAATTTTGCATGTACAATGATTTATATCTATATGGGTTATGTGGCAAATTACAGCTCTGAACTAATTGTGGTTTCTGTTTTACAGGTGTTTGAACTGAGTCAGGTGTGAAATGGAGCCTGTTGAATGTCGAGCAGTGATCCGGGTTTTTGTATTTGAAAGGACGCACACCACAGGAGACTTTTGATGAAATGAAAGAAACTTATCGTGATAATGCCCCAACATATGAACTTGTAAAATGCTGGCATCGTGAATTCAAACATGGCCGGAAGTCTGTGGAAACAGCTCCCAGACCTGGTTCTCCCCCCCCCTCTGCCATTGATGAGGCATCTATCCGTGAAGTTGAGGCTGCCATTTTGGAAGATCGATGCATTACTATTCGCCAAATAGCCCAAGATGTCAAGATTAGTACAGGGTCTGTGGAAACTATCATTCATGACAATTTGCATATGCATAAGGTGTCTGCCAGATAGATTCCCAGGTTGCTCACATCATTCCAGAAGCGAGAACGCATCGAGTGCTCGAGGATGAATTTGGAGATGTGCCAAGAAGATGAGTACAAAGTTTTTCAAAAGACTGATTGCACAGGATGAAACCTGGGTCCATCACTATGATCCAGAGACTAAAGCCCAGTCAATGCAGTGGAAGCACTTGGACTCACCACCTCCAAAGAAGGCAAGGGTGTAGCCCTCCGATAGCAAGTTCATACTCACAGTCTTCTGGGACCAGGACCGAGTAGTGATGACAGATTTCCTGGCAAAGGGTACCACAATTACATGAGCCTATTATGCTTCACTTTTGAGGAAATTAAGGAAAGCTATCAAAATCAAGAGTGGGGCAAGATCAGCAAAAGTACTCTCCCCCTGCACGACAATGCTCCGGTCCACAACTCACATGTCACCAGATCAGAAACACAGGCATGTAGTTATGAAATCCTTCCCCATCCTCCCTACTCTCCTGACCTTGCACCCTCTGACTTTCACCTCTTCCCAGCCATGAAGTTGTTTTTGAAAGGAAAGCGTTTCCCAGATGATGCAGTCTTGATTTCTGAAGTCATCTTGTGGTTGGAGAACCAACCTGGGGTTTTCTACAGAAATGGTCTCCAGAGCTGCATCAAACGATGGGAGAAATGCATAATTCTAGGTGGTTCCTATGTAGAGAAAGACTAATAATTGTGCCAAGTTTCGTTGCTCTACTGCTATGGAAAGTGGATCAGGGGCATTACTTATTGCACGCCCCTTGTATTTATTGTATATTTTTTTGTTCGTTTGTTGGCTTCTCTGCTAAATACCCAAATTCAGTATTGACATAATAATAATGGATTGTTTATGTGTTACAAAACAATTGCTGTAAAAAAAAAATTGGGAAATTTTGATATATTGAAATAAATAAATAGATGAATAAAATCTTGGAATTTGGAATATAAATAGGTGTTTTGTCATCTAAAATATAAATATATATATATATATATATATATATATATACATATATAAATATATATATATATATATACGCACGCAGTCATATATTTGATAAAAGTCGAATATAAAATGTCTCTTATCTTTCTATCTTTTACAAGTGAAAAAATGTAAATGACAAAAATACATTTTTTTAAATTGTATCAAGCTTAGAGCTAGATTTAAAGCGGTTCAGAGAACAAAGTAAATTTTTGTTAATATAGAATTCTTATCCCCATGCTGCAAAAGTATTTTAATGTTGATACTATACGAGAATTGTTTGATGACGTCAGGGTGGGAGGTACACTCCTTTTTGAAAACAGTGGGCTTGTACTAAAAAAATATCTATTTTATCGGCTGCAAATTTTTCTCTTTTTTTTTTTTTTGACAAAATAGAAATTAATTTACAAATGATTTATATATGATATGCCACAAAACAAATCACTCACTCAAGATTCCAACTCACCTTACATGTCCCAGTTTCATTCCTGTTGTAATTTTGTTCACATTTAAATTATCATTTTAATATAATCAACTTTGTTAACATGTGATTGATTAATATTTTTCAGTCAAAATAAAAGTTTTTCAGTTTTTGAAATCATTTAACACAGATTTTCCCTGTGACTGAAATTTATTCGGCATTGGGTTGAGCTTGTGATCAATGTTAGTTGAGATTTTAAGATGACCTTGACTATCAGTCTGGTAGAAACTGGGCCATTCTTTTTTTGTGGTCTTTTATCTGGCAAGCTCGGGTATTGTTTTGGGTAGTCCTAGGAGGTCCACTATCCCAGGGCTTGCCTCCCGTCTTTTGGATAGAGTAAGTTTATAGCTTACTGCCTGAGGTTCCCTGACCGAGGAATGCCGACAAAGCTGCCCAGGCAATTTTTAAAAGGTTAAAGTGTTCTTTCTTTTGGAACGCTGGCTTTACTTCTCTCACCTTCAGACCTTGTGTCAAATCTTCCTGCAGTAGAAAGGAAGTAAATATCGGCAACTGAAATTCTTATCTCTGAAAACGAAATGCCATGTACTTATATTGAGCCGCATGGGCTGAACCATTTTCAACCAACTGATGAGAGAGGTTTATCTAATAAGCCGTTAATTTTTGTTATCTGTAGGTAGCAAGTTCAATCTTTATGCTGGGTAGGAAAAACAGTGTCTACAGAACAAATCTTAACATTTTCAATGCAATAACTTTTGATGCTACACTGGTTATTTCTATATTCGATTAACGATTGTTATTAATTATGTGTTTTTAGTATGTTTTATAATGATAATTCAATATTTCAAACGTCCTGCCTTCTTTATTAAAAATGAATAGTGTGGTGGAAATGGAAATCAAGATACCCACATGCCACGTATTAATATGCAAATGTTGAATGATCATATATTTTCGGGGGTAGAAGTGGAGGAAGACAAATATCACTTAAGTGTTGTTTAAATGTGTTCAAAGGCTGTTTTTTTTTTTTTTTTAATTGTGCGGTTATTTAATTTTTTACATATAGTAGTTTGATATCAGATACATTTTCTGGCCTTAGATATAGGATCAAAGTATAGCATTTTCTATGGCTTCAGCCAGGCAACAAGCAATAAATTCACCCTCTCTTATAAAGGAGGAGGCAATGCAGGATATTGTTCCTGTTTATCCCCCCCCCCAAAAAAAAAAAAAATTGAAACACAATTTTTGATCTGGGAAAATCAAACTCTTCAAAAGGAAATGGGATTCTGGATTGAAACACAAATATCAGTGTGGTCCTCAGGCAATAAATCGTATAAAATATATAAGAACATACAAAATCTAAAATTAAAATCGTTTGTTTGAAATATATATAAATACAGCAACTATTTATTCATAGTATGAACCTGTCCAGGGATGGGTATTATTGTTTTGTATTATACAAGTTAAATATATTTAGTTTGATTTAGTTTTATGCAAAAGGGCTAAGAATGAGTTGGAAACTATTTGTGAAAATTCAGATACACCTGACTTTTGTGAAATTTTAATAATAGGTATTTGATATCAATTAATAACTTGATCATTATTTCCCAAATTTTAGTTTACTTGGGGTATTTTAAGGCACTTAAGGGAGGAATAATATGTGTACAACCTTCCATTTGAACATTCAGATATTTCAGGTTTATTTAATTAATTGGAATTCTTTTTGCAATGAGTAATTTGTATTATTTATTTATTTATTGCAAACTTTTATCCTCATCTTCTTAGTTGTTATATCACAACGTTTTGGTCAACTATTCCTCTAGCCTTCGTCAGGTGGTTAAAACTGTTCTGTTGAGGGAAGTTATTTTACCCGTTCAAGGATAGGTATTCAGTTAATAAAACATGTTAAAAAACACTTTGAAAAAGAGTTAAAAACATATTAAATTTTAAAAGGAAACACTAAATAAGTGGATAGTCCTTAATCCGCGGAGTTTCGAAGAAATACTTTCCTTCTCATCAGAAAGTAGGAATTAGCAAAATGCGGGATCGGATTTTGCTTGCAAAAGTATTTTATGAAACTGCAAGTAAGTCAAAGATCTTACTTGATAACAAAAAGTGAAGCATAGGGAATAGGGTGAAGAAAAAGGTTATTTTCCGTGAATGGATAGTCTGGTAAAAGGTAAAGTATCCAATGACGGTAAAATCCAAAAATGTAAATCCAAGAAAGTTAGTTAAATTTCCATTCGCACAAGTAAAATCCGAGGAAATCGCGTAATTGGAAGATGGTCCAAAATAATCCAAAAGGTCGAAATCCGTGGAATAAATCACACACACACACACACACACACACACACACACACACACACACACACACACACACACACACACACATATACATATATATATACTATATAAGCAAAATCAAGACATCAAAGAAGGTGTTGATAGTAACAAGAAGTGTATTTCATTTTACGTTGCAATTGTTTCCATGCCAGATCGACAATTTCAAACATTATGGCATTTGAAAATTTTCACAAAAACCAGCATTTCTTCAGACTTTATGAATAAAAACACTCTTGACAATAGAACATTGTTTAAAGGAAAAGAAAAAAGAAAAATTACCTTAACGGAAAAAGAAGCATGTGAAGAACATACATTCTGGAGGTAACATCCGTGAAAAGCCCATTTAAAACTTATTGGTATATGAAAATTTACTGAATTACACGAACTCAGAATATTACATACAAGTCTCTCTCTCTCTCTCTCTCTCTCTCTCTATATATATATATATATATATATATATATATATATATATATATATATATATATATATATATATATATAGATAGATAGATAGATATATAGATATGTATGTATATTCTTCTAGTATGTATATATGTAAGTGTATAAAGATAATCTAATTCACTTTACTCTCTTCTACTTTCTTGCTTTTGGAATTCCCTCCATGTTTCTTGTTTCTCTAATTGTACTAACATGAAGAAGTTCATGAACACACATCTCACTGCTCAACTCCCCATCTATTCTCCTGTGGACAGGATCCCAATCAGTAGCCAGTAGCTTTTTACATCCAATTAGCAATATGCTTTGTTGGAGGTAAAAAATGAAGAGTAAAATAAATAAATAAATAAAAACTATGAAGTACATTTGGAAAAAATCGCAATTAATAAAACTAACGCACAAAAAACTTTAAATATGTGTTAATATTAGAGCGATGACAACAGCATATTCTTTTCACTGTTTTGACTCTCGAGTATATATCCGACACAATTAGAGACAATTAATCAACCGAGGATCACATCACTCTACATAAAAACATATACGATATCAATGGATATATACCTGAAAATCAAAGCAAGGAAAAGAATAGGCTGTTGTCATAGCCCTAGTTATTATATCAACCTTTTCACTTCCTTTGCACACATCATAAAACATTTTTTTCTAATGGTGTAGAGTTAAATGTGCTACCGTCAACATCATTTTTCATAAAATAATGTAATCAAAACTAAACAGAGTTGACATATGTCCGCTGTCCATGGTTATCGATTTTTCTAACCAAAATTTCAAAATGGCTCAGAGAATATTACTTGCAAAATATCAGTTATTGATTTACAAAAAAAAAAAGATGTTTTTCTTTCTGCGCCATTGTATTTTTCTTGCTTGTAAGTTTTCGATTGATATTTTCTGTCGACATTATGATTGATTAACTGAGAATGTTTCAAATAGTTTCCTCCCCCCCTCCTTTTTTCAATTTTATCCTATTTTTTAATATATTTTTTGTTTTATTTTAGTTTTTTTTTCAATATGACAATGTTGGAATCATTGAAAGATTTTAAGATGTTTATCATAACAATAAGTGCAAAATTTAGATAAGAAGGAAGACTAAGAAATAAGATAAGTTTTTGTTTTTTTTTAGTTTTTTTTACGCCATATCAACCCTTTCGGGTTATTTAATGCCGATTTCAATAATTAAAACAAAAAAGGTTTTTATGCTTCAAGTTCTTTATATCTTCAAATACTTATTCATAGTGTTTGGTTTGGTTTAGTTTGGTTTGGTTTGATTTGGTTTGGTTTGATTTGGTCTGGCTTAGCTGTTTTGTTTTATGGCATATCAACCCTTTTGGGGTTATTCAATTTCGATTCCAGTATTTTTGGAAAAAGGTTTTATGCTTCAAGTTATTTATATTTTCAGATATTTTATTTATGGTGTTTGTTTGTTTTTTGTTTTTGTTTTTTTTGCCTGTTTTGTAGAGGGAAATTATTGTTCTTGTTTTTAGTTTTGCAGAACATGATTTAGTTATGCAAATGTAAAGGAAAAAAGGAACAATGACATCAATGTTTCCTGCAGAAAGCCAGTATCTTCAGACAGCCTGATCTAGTAGCACTAGAAGAATAAGATAAGGAAAGAAGATAAATAGGATTTTAGAAACAAAGGATGAACACAGTTTGCTGATATCTTTAAAATTACTCTTGAAGAGAGTGTGAAAGAGAATGGAAAGGATTTTAGAAGCAAAGAATGTATATGGTTTGCTGATATTTTGGGAAAGTAGTTAATCTCTTAAAATGATCTCTTAAGAAAGAAGGATATCGAATCAAAGGATGAAATACAATAAATAGATTTTTAGAATCACAGGATAAATACAGTTTGCTCATATAAATTATTTGGGCTTATTATCTTGAGTGTTATTTTCACAATATTTAGATTGATGTAATCTTCGACCTTATTGTCGAATTTGAGAATCTTTCTGTCGAACTCTGAAACACAGAATTTCGAATGGAACCTTTTATTTGCAAACCCACGATGTAGTTGATAATGTACTTGGTAATATTCAATTGCAAGTTACACTTTTGTTTACGGGGAATAATGCAAGGAGATGAGCAAAATATTGGTTTACATAATAATTAAATAATAAAAGAAAAAAACGTTCATACTCTTTGCAGTTTATAGTATCTACAATTAACAAGAGTTGATTGAAGCAGACAGGAATTTGCAAACAGGAATTTAAAATGGAAAGATGAGTGGCATGATGCTGTAATTTTCACGGTTACTGGTTGAAGTGGATCTTCCGTGCCACTGGATTCGACCTGGTCTTCAGCACTTAAACTTGCCTACTATGCAGGCTTCCATGTTTCTTTTCTAACTTCCCTAAGGAAGTTGCAATGTAATTATTGATTTTTCAACGAACTAAATTTAACCAAGTTCAATGAGAAGTATATTTAAATTTTAATAGATTTCAAGTAGTTTGCAGTTTGGTCAAGTGCATGTGTGCATGTATGATACTGAACATAAGCCTAAAGATGAATTTGCCATTTAAAAAGTTCAACTAATAAATTCTAGAAGATCGATCTTTAAGAAGAAAAACATAAAGAATTAGATAGAAAGAAGATAATTTTTAAAGGCGGATGGATAAGTTTTCTAAAGTTTTTCTAAGAATTTTTAGAAGGTCCATACAGAAAACATTTCAAGATCAAATAATAACTACTTAAGATGGAAGAATAGGAGATCAGATAAAGAAAGGTATAATCCGCAGCCAGTCAAACTTGGTATCTTTATCTATGGACAAAAATATTTCATGCTGTGGAGACATTTGTTTACTTTGGTAGTATTCTTTCTAGAGATAGTTCTCTTGATTCTGAAATACATATAAGGATAAAAAAAAAAAGCTAATAAATGCCTCCATAAACTTGAGAAATAAGTTTAGTTTATTCTTGTGTATTCATCTGACACATATCACCATCACATTAATGACTTGGGAAGTTTCCTCAAAAATGCCTTAGCAAAATATTGAATGATAAGTAGTCTTGATACTGTCGAGCTTCATTTGCAAAGGTCATCAGTCAAAATTAAATAAGATGAGCCAGTCATTTAATTAGAATGGATGACAATTGTCTATTGAACCATCTTCTCTATGAGTAGTTTTTTTTTGTTGCTGTATTACAAGGGAGTAACCATTTATCAAGGCCTGAAAGCCACTCGAGGATAAGGGTTAATGAATGTAAGATGGTAGTGTAGTAATCGTTAATCGTAGAAGTTGGGTAGAATTTTATTATTTAAGAGGACGGCTCAACAGGAACTTGTTTACATTAGACTTGAAAGCTACTATATTCTAGTCAGTTGGGAAGCAGACCAGCAGAACAGAGTACTACAGGTGGCCAGTTGTAGAAAAGAAGCTTTGTTCATGGAATCTGCATTTAAATAGGCACAGATAGAGAGTGAAGGGGGTTAACATTCAACAAACACCTTAGACATAAACAATAGAAACATTTTTACAATAATCTTATAACTTTTATCAGTGTGTCTGGTAGGGAAAGTTAGAAAACCAAATGATGGAGATGGAAAAATAATGGTTGTTGAAGGTTGTAACACGTTTGAACATGAATATATTTATATCACTATTATTATTACTATTATTATTTGTACTCACTAGGAGTTCTCACACAGATAATCATCAATGTGTGTGGTTCCCTAGAGTCTGGGTGACAACAAGCCTCCCCAAGTTTCCAGTACTCTCCATCTCTTTCGAAAACGTTTGCAAATGAATTTGCATTATTGCAACAGCTGCTTGCCATTGACTTCTCATTGGCAATTGCCATTGGTCTTCATTGAAATTTGGGTGGGAATAAGCCTCCCCTAGGTCCCAGGATGAGGGAGTTAAATTAAAATTGTACGGTTTTAGTTTTCTTTATTTCATGTAGTGTTCCTCTGTCTTTTTGTTTTACTTCTGTTGCAATTTCTATACGTTTGTCAAGACTGTCCGTTCGTTGACCATTTCTTTAAGACTAATTAAGAAAATTACATAAGAATGGATTTAATTTTAGCCTTTCTTTTATTAGGAGTTAATTCTGGTCTCTTTCCTGGTGAATATACTTCTCTCCCCAATAAATCCTTTAAAACTGTCAACAAGTCTCCTTGTGTTTCCATACATGTTAAACAGTCACTAGACGATACAGTAATACAAATTAACAACACATGAAAAGCAACGATGGAAAAATGAAGATAAGAGCGTATGTAAAAAAATAGTGACTTTTATTTAATTGAATTGAACCTTCACCAACTATAACCCACAGGTGCATCGAATACTTGTTTGTTGCAAAACGCATGTGTTTCGCATGTGCTGTCCTTCATTTAATCTTGTTCGTTTAATGATTGATTATGGAAAAGTTAGTCAGAAAGAGGGTACTATATTGAAAAATAATGAAAAACGGTTTTATTTCTATAAGTGAACTTTGTTTCTCTTAGTGAAGCTTAGAACATTTTGAATAACCCTTGTATATGCAACTGTCACTGTTGGTTTAGTATTATTAGACTAGGCTAGAGTCCAGGAGAGCTGGAGAAATGTATAAAATTGTAGGTTACTAGGGACTTCCATAACTAAAAAACAAAACGCCTCCTTCTAAGAAATATATGTTTATAGGGTGGCCACAGATCTCCAAATTGCTGCCATGGGGCAATATAGCAACGTCAATGTTATAATTGGTCACTGATATTTTCATCCCATATAATCTACAGATATTTTGTCAAGATTGCATCATGCCACCTACTTTAAACACCTGGTTATGTTTGTCATGGTTTGGTTTTTATTTATTCTTTTTCAATTTTCTTATCATTTTGTTCTGACTGAGGATGGGGCATCCTACTGACTGCAAGACTTTCACCTACAATCTCATACATTCCAACCAAGCGATCTTTTTATGATTCTGACCGTCCCTTTAAATGCAATCATTTGTATCTCTCTTGCACTTAGTTCACTTGATGTATTTGCCAAATAATTTTTAAAATTCTTTTTCTTGAGTTCGATTAGTTTCTATAATTATTAGAATAATAGTGATCTTTTCTTAAGTTCGATTAGCTTCTATAATCATTGGAATAATAGTGATCTTTTCTTGACTTCGATTACTTTCTATAATTATTGGAATAATAGTGATCTTTTTTGAGTTCGATTAGTTTCTATAATTATTGGAATAATAGTGATCTTTTCTTGAGTTCGATTAGTTTCTATAATTATTGGAATAATAGTGATCTTTTCTTGAGTTCGATTAGTTTCTATAATTATTGGAATAATAGTGATCTTTTCTTGAGTTCGATTAGTTTCTATAATTATTGGAATAATAGTGATCTTTTCTTGAGTTCGATTAGTTTCTATAATTATTGGAATAATAGTGATCTTTTCTTGAGTTCGATTAGTTTCTATAATTATTGGAATAATAGTGATCTTTTCTTGGGTTCGATTAGTTTCTATAATTATTGGAATAATAGTGATCTTTTCTTAAGTTCGATTAGTTTCTATAATCATTGGAATAATAGTGATCTTTTTTTGAGTTCGATTAGTTTCTATAATTATTGGAATAATAGTGATCTTTTTTGAGTTCGATTAGTTTCTATAATTATTGGAATAATAGTGATCTTTTTTGAGTTCGATTAGTTTCTATAATTATTGGAATAATAATGATCTTTTCTTAAGTTCGATTAGTTTCTATAATTATTGGAATAATAGTGATCTTTTTTGAGTTCGATTAGTTTCTATAATTATTGGAATAATAGTGATCTTTTCTTGAGTTCGATTAGTTTCTATAATTATTGGAATAATAGTGATCTTTTCTTGAGTTCGATTAGTTTCTATAATCATTGGAATAATAGTGATCTTTTCTTGAGTTCGATTAGTTTCTATAATTATTGGAATAATAGTGATCTTTTCTTGAGTTCGATTAGTTTCTATAATTATTGGAATAATAGTGATCTTTTCTTGAGTTCGATTAGTTTCTATAATTATTGGAATAATAGTGATCTTTTCTTGAGTTCGATTAGTTTCTATAATTATTGGAATAATAGTGATCTTTTCTTGAGTTCGATTAGTTTCTATAATTATTGGAATAATAGTGATCTTTTCTTGACTTCGATTAGTTTCTATAATTATTGGAATAATAGTGATCTTTTTTGAGTTCGATTAGTTTCTATAATTATTGGAATAATAGTGATCTTTTCTTGACTTCGATTAGTTTCTATAATTATTGGAATAATAGTGATCTTTTCTTGAGTTCGATTAGTTTCTATAATTATTGGAATAATAGTGATCTTTTCTTGAGTTCGATTAGTTTCTATGATTATTGGAATAATAGTGATCTTTTCTTGAGTTCGATTAGTTTCTATAATTATTGGAATAATAGTGATCTTGAGTTCGATTAGTTTTTATAATTATTGGAATAATAGTGATCTTTTCTTGACTTCGATTAGTTTCTATAATTATTGGAATAATAGTGATCTTTTTTGAGTTCGATTAGTTTCTATAATTATTGGAATAATAGTGATCTTTTCTTGAGTTCGATTAGTTTCTATAATTATTGGAATAATAGTGATCTTTTCTTGAGTTCGATTAGTTTCTATAATTAGTGGAATAATAGTGATCTTTTCTTGAGTTCGATTAGTTTCTATAATCATTGGAATAATAGTGATCTTTTCTTAAGTTCGATTAGTTTCTATAATTATTAGAATAATAGTGATCTTTTCTTGAGTTCGATTAGTTTCTATAATCATTGGAATAATAGTGATCTTTTCTTGAGTTCGATTAGTTTCTATAATTATTGGAATAATAGTGATCTTTTCTTGAGTTCGATTAGTTTCTATAATTATTGGAATTATAGTAATCTTTTCTTGAGTTCGATTAGTTTCTATAATTATTGGAATAATAGTGATCTTTTCTTGAGTTCGATTAGTTTCTATAATCATTGGAATAATAGTGATCTTTTCCAAGATTCCAGTTTCTTTCCATGTTGTACATAAGATCTTGGTATTTCATTTTCATTTCCCTATCAGCTCTGTTTAACCCAGCATCATTGAGGACCTTAACTTCTACTAAGGTTGCTTCTTTCTCCTTCTTGACCCATATGTCAGGTTTAATAGCACCATTTTCTAAGTATATGTCTGCAGGAATTGCATAGTCATGATGGATGGTGTATATTTCCAGCTGTTCTTTCTGATATATGTTCCCATGTGAAGGTACTAAATTCGATATTCAACTTTTACAAATGGTCCAGTGGAGATATTTACAGTTGAATGCCAGGTGGCTCACATTATCAACTTCTGTATGGCAGAACCTGCATTTGTTGTTATTGCTGAGACCACTCACATTTTTAAAAGCATTCATCACTAGGTCTTGATCTTGGGCAGCCATTATAATCCTTTCCTGATCACAGTGAAGCGATCTTCTTTGTAGCCAATCTATAGAGCTTTCCTTATCTATATAGTCCTGAATGAATTCATCCAGATGGAGGGGGTACATTATTGATTAATGGATACTGGTGCAATCTACAGAATTGGTTAGGCTAAGTTAAAATCCTATCAGATGTATTCTGATCATTTATACACTAATAATGTTGAAAATTTATGAACCTGCAAGTTCGTATCAGCTATGAGTAAAAATAGCAACTTGTATTCAATTAATCGTATAATGAATAATTTACAATTGCTATTGTATTTTAGCATAAAATTACACAAACAGGGTTGATTTACCATAAAAAAAGATAAACCAAACTATTCGTAATATTTGAATTCTTTGGACTACTGTTCTCATTGTGAGTGTCATTTTCACAAGGTTTTGGTCGATGTAACCTTCGACCTTCTTCAGGTGTATCTTGTCGAACTTGGGAATGTCTTTGTTGAACTTGGGAATCTGGATGGAATTTCGAACAGAACCCTTTATCTACCATTACAAATCTAGAAATAAAATAGGTTTAAGTCTACCAAAATTCATGTCCGCAAGGACTCATGGCACAGTGGTTAGAGTACTTGGAAAAAATCAATTATAAAAGTAGTATTCTCCTGGCGGTTTAAGGTTCAATTCTCAGTGTGGTCGACTGAAAAATATAATTGCGCATTACTTAGGACCTCTATCCAGTCATGGCTGACGGAACGAGAGCATGCTACTCCCATGAAGTAAATAAACGGTTCCCAATCTCAACAAGATACACCTGAAGAATGTTGGAAGTTACATAGACCGAAACGTTGTGAAAATGACACTCAAGATGAGAACAGTAGTCCAAAGAATCCAAATAATATGAATAACCGATCCTCATCTCAAAAATTCAGAAACGCAAACCCTACTAGTTTCAGTACAGATAAAGAGTGTCACACTTGCTCATTCATTCCCAGAGCATGTTTAGCCTATAACTGTATCAAAGTTTCAATCAATGCATATTCGTAATACAGAAAACTCTGCCCTCTCTCCCCCCCTCTCTCTTTTAAACATATAACATTGATTTTTCATAAACCTATCTCTGAATTATGTAGCTTGTAAGCATATAGACAAGATATTTTTTAAACATTTTTCCCATTGATCACAACAGAGTAGAGTTACAAAAGACTCTGAGGCTGAGGTGCTCTCTTTGTTATTTTTATTTTTTATTTTTGGCTGAAAATCAAAACATAAACAAAAAGACGTCTTTGCTAAATGAGCCTTTGCCTCATAAAAAGTTTGGTACAGATTGTTTTTATTTTATTTCTAGGAGATTTTATTATTGTATGTTTTCTCTTTTTCTTTTTTTTTTTTTTTTTGCAAGCATCGATAGAATATATCAAGGTAATTACTGGCTTGTGGGTAGAACGTTATTAGTTTAGCTGTTATAATAATAACGTTGCACAATATTCACAGACAACTAAAGCTTTTACAAATAAGTTGAAAGCAACAATGAAATCAGTGATGATTACCGAATTTGATAGATCTGAACATTTACGGCATATCAAACCGTTTTGAATTATTTCATGTAAAAATACAATCCACACAGTAACAATTCATCAAGATGTTGATTTAATTAGATTTCAATTGTTTGCCCATTAATATAAACTTTCCATAATAAAATTAGTTACACTGAGTTTTCACATCTCCAAAAGTTTACATTGAACTAATTGTAAAATGCACCTTGTACATGCTCTGATGTCGGTTACCAATGATAAACTGGTTTCACTGCAGGTATCAGGTTTTAAATCATCAAACTCACTCCATCAGCAACTCAAGCATTTATTGAAATAAGCTCATTCATCATACCATCGCTTATGTAATTATATCTCTATGAGAACTGAATGACGTCATGCAATCTCCAAATTAAATCTTTTTTCATTTAATGTTAAAAAGATCTCAACTGATTTGTGCTTCTTATATTTAACTAGTGGGAGTGCCCGGGTGTGTGGAGGTGGTGTAGTAAGGAACCCTGGGGGAAAAAAAGTGGTAGTAGCAGGGAGGGGGAAATCAAAACAACAGTAGGCAGCCTGGTTGGGGAGAGGTGTAAAAAAAAAAAGGGTGGTAGTAGGCAGGCAGGTTTGAACCTGCAATGCAAAGGAGAAAAAGAAGTTTAAAAAATATATAACATCTTAGCCAATGCGTCCATGGCGAAATCGGAAGTCCCGAGCATTAGAATTAAAGCTAGTCAATCCAACGGAGACGATGTCTTGCAAAAATATCGATGAAAAAAGCGACCCCCTACTTGTAGAAAACTGCTCAGTTGAGGGTGGAGGAATTAATGTTTTGACCCAATTTTTTTATATTTGTCGTCCAAGACATTGAGCGTCAAAATGATACTGATTTTGTGAGGATCCGTCGCGTGTGTCATAGATTAAACCATATGAATATTTTACAATACTTATGCAAAATAAGGACTGTGGTATTGTCAAAATATTCCAGACAATTATGTAAAATTCTGAAAGGTACTAAAGCAGTCAACGTCATTTAAGAAAACATTTATTTACTATATATTTATTTATATTTATATAATTATCTTGATTTGAACAGAAAAATATCATAAAAAGGAAAAAAATCAGATAAAAAATTTTTTTTTAAATTTGTTTGATTAAAACTAAATATTTATTCATAAAATTTACCTTACAATAAGTGCTTTTTTTTTCTTGATTTTACATTTAAATTTTCTTAGAGTTTCGTAAGAATTGTCAAATAATTATCAATTGTATTTTCTTTATAACAACAAAAACAATAAATGCATGGCTCATATCATCATAGAAAATTATTAAATATGAATAAACATATTTTGCTTATTAGCACGTATATTGAAAATGTTAATAAAAATTATTTAAAAAGCATAGATGAAGGCTATCATACGGCCTAGGCAATCAAACGTTCAATTAAATTAAATTTTTTGCGGGATATTCCTACCAGGTTGGACGAATAATAATCCAAGGAAAAAAGATCAGAAGTAATGGATTAATCCATAACACTTGAAAAAATCCAAACCGGTGGTAACATCCAAAATATTTGAAGCTCCAAGAATATCTGTTCCAAAGGCAAAAGAAATAGTGAATACTTATGATTCATCATTTCTTTCTTTTGTTTGTTTGCGATGGCATCAGACAACGTGAAGGTCTGAGAGGTTTGATATGTAGTGACACTTAAAGTGTAATGGCCACATTACACAGGGAACACCACAGGTTATTGTCAGTAAGTTATCGCTGATCACGGTCTGTGTGAGAAATCCTAGTAAGTAAATAATAATAATAATAATAATAATATTAATAATAATAATAATATTAATCATAATAATAATAATATTAATAATAATAATAATATTAATAATATTAATAATAATAATATTAATAATAATAATAATTAATAGTAATATTATTAATAATAATAATAATAATATTAATAATAATATTATTAATAATAATAATAATAATGATAATAATATTAATAATAATAATAATAATAATAATAATAATAATAATAATAATAATAATAATAATAATATGAGCAAAGGGAGAACCACATTGTTACAAAACGACACAGAAAAGGGAACTGCTCCCAGCATCTACAGGCCTATAACATGCTTACCTACCATGTGGAAAATACTAATAGCAAACTGAGAGAACACATTTACCATGCCCTTAATAATCGTGGACTACTACCTGAGAAACAGAAAGGATACCAAAAAGGGAAAAGAACAACACATGACCTACCATACATAGACCAAAAAATCATGAAAGAGGTAAAAACTAGAAAAAAAAGAATATACTCATGGCATGGATCGACTACAAGAAAGCATACAACAGGATTCCACAAGCATGGATAATAGAATGCCTCAGAATGTACGAGATACCAGACCAAATTATCAATTTGATTGAAAAAGCAATAAGAACATGGAGACTTGAACTGACAGCTGATAGACAATACAAAACTGAGATAAAAATACAAAAAGGTATCTTCCAAGAGGATTTTCTATCACCATTATTGTTCATCATAACCCCTTAACAATTTACTAAGAAAGTGCCAAGTCAGATACGTTCACTAATATAGATGAGAGAATGAACTACCTAATGTACATGGACGACCTGAAACTTTTTGCAAGAACCAAAATGAGCTAGAGACGCTAATAAATATAACTAGAATCTTCAGCTAGGATATCCGAATGGAATTTGGTATAGAAAAGTGTGCACTGAGAAGAGGAAAACTGGAGACAACGGAAGGCATGAAACTACTCAACCAAGCAGAGATGAGGGCACTATGTTAACATGACACCTACAAATATTTGGGATCAATCAAAACAACAGAAATGAAAAAGAAAATTGGAAAGGAATACCTGAGAACAAGAAAACTCCTAGAAACTAAACTATATCATAGAAACCTAATAAAAGATATAAACACATGGACAACGTCACTGGGCCGTTTATAGGGATCAAAAAAGAACTGGGACATCTCAATGCAAAGACTAGAAAACTTATGACTATACACAATACACTACACCCAAAGGAATTCAGTGGAGGTATGATTAGTGCTTTGTCTCCTGGGTTTTTCCATCCTCCTTGATCTTTCACAACTATTTGGTGTGGTGCCAGTTCATGCTGACAGTATAATTTTATTTTTAAAGGATGAGGGAGTTAACTTACAATTATACGATTTTAGTTTTCTTTATTCCATGTGATGTTTTTCTGTCTTTTTTTTTTTACTTCTGTTGCAATTTCTATACGTTCAATAAGACTGTCCAATCGTTGACCATTTCTTTAAGACTAAGTAAGAAAGAAAAACATAATTTTCAAGTACAGTTTCTCCCAATAATTACCGTGACTATCTCCCATCTGGCATGATTAATGGGTTTTAAATGATGTATGGCATAATTTCATTGACACATCTCGCTAGATCACCGAAGTTAAACAACAATGAGCCTAGCTAGTACCAGATGGGTGACCATTTGGGAATACTATGTGCTGCATAGAGTGGTGGGACAACATTACTGTCAAATGAAAAAGACTGACTCTACGAGAAAAGAAAAGAGGAAAAGAACTAACTGTGTAAATGACGCAAAAAGTGAATTAGAAAAATATATAATGCAGATCACAGAAAAGATAATTACTGCAGTCAGAGACACTGAAAAAATGAACAAGACAGAAAACAGGACAGGACAAGAAAAGAAAAATGGAGAGAGAAACAGCTACAGGGATGATTCATAAGGATGATAAAAGATGAGACGAACAAAAACATTTGGACATGGTTATGAAAAGGAAACCTAAACAGAGAAACTGAATCCCTAATAACAGCCACACAAGATAATGCAATTAGAATCAACCACATCAAAGCAAAGATCGACAAAACATGAGAAAACAGCAAATGCAGACTCTGTGGACAAAGATACAAAACAATAAACCATATAATAAGTAAATGCAGAAAACTAGCCTAAAAAATACAAGAACAGACATGATCAAATGGGAAAGGCAGTTCACTGGGAATTATGCAAACAATTACATCTTGAACACCCAAACAAATCGTACAAACACAAACCAACAGCAGTACTTAAAAACGAAAGTCACAAACTCTTTTGAGACATGGACGTACAAACAAATAAACCCATCCAAGCCAGAAGACCTGATGTTATAATAGTTAGCAAGAAGGAAAAGTCCTGACAGGTAGATTGCGCCATTTCAACAGACCATCAGGGAGACTGAGAATACACAAAACTTGCCAGATAGCTGAAAGGGATATGGGAGATGAATAGTAGGAGCACTAAGAACAATCCTGAAAAACTTTGAATGGGAGAGATTGGAATCAGAGGAATGGCTGAGAAGATACAATGGATAAAAATTAGCATGGCTGAAATATTAAGGAAACCCCTTGAATATGAAGACTAATACATATGAGTTACAGAAACTAACCAGGCTTATGGAAGCTGCCACAGAAGTGAAACACTAAGAAACACCACAGGGAATCAAAAAACTGAACCAGTATAATTTTAAGTTACCCCCAGTCCCCCCCCCACAATGTCAGCATCAACTGGCACCACACCAAATAGTCATGAAGGGTCAAAGAGGACGGAAAAACCGAGGAGAGAAAGCACTAACCAGAATTCTACTGGATGCGTGCAAAGTGGACTAGGACCTTTGGGATGCTTATTGCCACTCAAATTCCAGTGAGAACCAATGGTCATTATTAGCAAGAAATTGATGGTAAACGGCTGTTGCGATAACGTAAATTCATTTTGCAAATGTTACCAAAACGTGGAGAGTACAGGAAATCTGAGAAGACTTGTCACTCAAACTCCAGGGAACGCCACGGGTTGTTCTCAAAGAAAAATATTTGAAAACTCCTAGCGAGTAATAATAATAAATGCACTATAGAAGTAAAGAATCTTATTTTTTGTTATGCAAGAAGAAAGTCACAGTTTATGAATTTGCTAAATAAATAGTGATAGTAACCCAACGGTCACAGGTATGTCTGGTATTTAATTATTATAGTAAAAAAAAATAATTATATATATATATATATATATATATATATATATATATATATATATATATATATATATATATATATATATATATATATATATGTATGTATGTATGTATGTATGTATGTATGTATATAAATACATAATACTTATTGATCCTAGATAAAAGAAACAATAATATACCGCAAAAGAAGATGCTCGTATGGACGTTGAACATTGTTCTAAATATAAAATGAAGCTCTCCTTTCATGTCTGTAATGATTACTTTAGGTGAACACAAAAGGGCGTGAAGTGGTTCTAAGAGTTAGGGGAGGGCGTGGGGGGTAAGGAGATTATAACTGTAAACCGCAGAAGAGACTTATAACAATGGAGCCAGCACCTTCGGCAGCCTTGCAGATAATTGGGTTGTTTTTCTAACATCTTTCAAAAATCTAGTGAACGTGATTTATTATTCGGCTTGTGGATTCTGTTTTTTTTTTTTTTTTTTGTTTTTTTTGGTTATTTTTGTTGTTTCATTTAGAAAACAAAAAAGATTAACTGTAAAATTTTTTATTTTATTTTATTCTTTTGCATTTTGTTTTGCATTTTAAGATAATTTTGATTTATTGACTTTTCATGTGGAATTTCAATGCAATCGAACGTACTGCGTGTGTTTACTTCAAAACTGTCTTGTTATTTATTGATTTTCTAACTGATTTTGACCGTTGCTGTTTTGAGTCGGCTCGACTTGTCGTAAATTTGTGATATATTGATTTTTAATAAGATTTAGATACTAATTTATTACAGCTCAAATGTAAATCTGACTGTTAAACATTGGGCAGTGCACGTTTGCGTTTCATTCAGTGATATTTCTATATTTGCAAATATTAAGATAATGATGAAGACGATCATTATCGTTATCTTCATTCTTTTCTTTCTTTTTTTTAATTTTTATAATAAAAGTAAAATGAAGCAAACTGATAAAAATTGATGGAAAACAATTAAAAAAAAATTACAAAAGAACAATTTTTATGTTTAAAACAAATATTGTTGTCTTCTAAGGAAAAAATTATATACTGTAAAAAAAGATTTCAGTATAAATTTTAATCAATGTTCTATGAAAGTAGATCTTAAGTTTGTTTTTGACAGCTGTATAACTTTTGCTTACTTTATTTTTGTCCTTTAGTCCTCACATTCCATGGGCGATGTTTCTGACAAAGGGTCAGAATCTATTCCATTTAACACTTATTGTTGATACATTATTGATCTTGAAATAGTATTTTTGAGATCTTTTCTATCAAGTGGCTTCATGCTTTGTCTACAGTGATTTCCATAAAATATATATATATATTAAATGAAGCTCTCTTTTCATGTATGTTATAGTTACTTCAGAATGAACATAAGTGTGAAGTTGTTCTAAATGCAAAAAGCATAAGAAACTTATAACAATTGAGTCATTATTTAGAATCTTAAGAAAATTTAATTTGCTTTTGGTAATAAGATGGTGTTGGGACTAGAGTGATCTCCCTTGAAAATAATTGGTTCTAACACAAAATGCTGTTATGGTCACAAGATTTGTATCTTGTGCTTCTTCTCGTGTGGTAAAAAATCAAAACAATATTTGATTTTTGGATTCAATTTGACATTGTATACAGGTTGGAGATTACATTATCTGAAATGTTTTAAGAATAATATCTAAAATGAAAATAGTCCTCCAAATAATTCCAGAACAGCAACATTCTTATGAACCATTTTATACAAACATTTTTTTCATTTTTCAATTCTTTATTTTAATCAACAGTTCTGGGTATGAACTTGAAGTTTCCATCGATGCCTCTGTTCAGTCTCGAAAGACAAAAGATACCCCCTTTAGGGGAAGCTGCACATGTAACTGTGAGGCAAGGGTTGGGTAAACCCAACCACACCTCTCTTGAATCAGCACTGCTTGTGACCAATGGCAAGGAGAAGTCCAGGATGACTTGAAACAATGCCAAGATAAGTAGGGAGCACATATAGCACCTGGAAGTCCCAAATTGTCACCCATTTAGTACTGACCATGTTAAACGTTGCTTAACTTGAAGTATAACTGGTGATTAAGCTCCAATTTAAGAGATTTGTGGAGTGTAGTATATCTATGCTTAGTGCCCATTACTCCTAGGTGTACTCTGATCTAGAGTGATCATACCTGTCATCTATGAATTAAATAGAATCTGTCTTGGTCATACCATTACACTACCTCAAATAGTTTTTGGAAAAATTTTGCACTCCTATCTCATTTCATCACCACAAAATTCATCTTTTTTTTTTTTTTTTTTTTTTTTTTACAAAGAAGTTACCACTTATCAAGGCCTGAAGGCCACTCGAGTGTAAGGATTAATGAGTATACAGTAGTCAATGGGACAAGATTGCAGTAATCATTAGTGGTGGAAATGTGGTAAATTGGATTACTTAAGGGAACGACTCATCAAGAACTTGTTTACATTGGACTTGAAGACGACCGTATTGTAGTCAGCTGGAAAGCAGGGAAACGGAAGAGAGTTTAGCCTTTTCTATATTTTTCTCAACCCTATCAACTACTCAACCAATATGGTATGACACAAAACTGTATCCAATGGTGCTGAAGGGGGTTATCCTAATTTTAGATCTTTTTGCTGTGTAGAGTCAATCCTTACTTGCCATTACTTCCAAGTTCACTGTTGCTTGCTGAGCATCATGCATTCATTTCGAATGAATCAGATGATTATTATTGGCATTCATTTCTCTGATATCTTTCTAATTAGAATTCTTTCTAAAAATACATCCGGTACCTAAGGGAGCGATCACATGAAGATTGCCAACATCCCTAAGTGAAAGTGTTTCTGTGGAATGAACTGGACTCGACCATAGTACACCCAGGTTGTCAGTCCATGTTATTAACCACTTAGCCATTGTCATGTCCATGTTGTTGTTGTTGTTGTTGTTGGATTTTACGGCATGTCAATCATTGTACATGTTTTTTGTATATGATTGATTTGTAAATTGATTTAGATTTGAAGATATTTTTGTTACATACAATACCTGGTTTTTCCAAATAGTCATCCATTTAGTAATGATTAGGCTAAATGTCTGTGATCTTATGGGAACCGATGTGTTAATCCATACAAGTGATCTCCCCTGAAGACTTTCCTAGCCAGTGGTTGTGTGACCACCATTATTGTATATACTTTGTAGCTTGTAGAGGAGCATGAATAAAATATTATCTCTAAATTCATCAAAGTCTATCATTCATTGTTAACATTCTTCTTTGTACATGATTAACAATCCTTTTTGTATTGACACAGTGTATCAACATGATTATAGCTGTATATCAGTGCGGTAGTACTTGTCAGGATCCTATCGAGAGGTTAAAATTAATTTATCAATTACAGACTATTTATTTATAAAATATATGTATACAAAACAGATTAATCTAAAAGCAATTCATATACGAGATTGAATCTATTAAATATTTGAAAATATTAAGAACTTGAAACATAAAAACTATTAGCAAAATGATTGGATTCAACATTTAATAACCCCCAGAAAGGTTTGTATGAAACAAAACCAAACTATATTGAATGCATTTCTATAATAGGTGATATTGTTTGAACAAGCTAGAATATGAATATACTCTTTTAAACATTTTATTTTCCAATGTGGTTTTCTATCTCTATCCATGTCTTGGTACTTATCCTGTATAAGGATGTGCTATCGTCAGAATCGTCCAGGCAGTTTACTGAAAACACTAGAAGGTGCTGAAACACTGAGCCAATGAAATTGCAGCAATCAACGAAAATGATTAGCCAATGAAAATTGCACCAAATCACAATTGATGAACGCAATGAAAATATTGTGAAAAATTCAATAAAAATTAAATTCAATAAACTTTTTTGAACTCTGGTCTAAATAAAAAATTAATTTAACAGAGTTAGGACAAATGCTGCATTCTCTAGAATCAAATATTGAGTTTTGCCAGAAAATGGAAACTTATAAGCGAAATAAATAATTGTTGTAACTGTGTATATATATGCAACTTAAAAAAAAAATGACAAATATGCATAGCCAGTCGTTGTATGAAAAAAAAATCACAAAACTTTCGTAAACTGTCTGGACAATTTAAATTATAGCATGGTCATTATTCTGTATAAATACCCATGTCTCTTTGATTTCCCCTATGCTGCAAATCAAACTTGTCTTAAAATAAATATTTTGTTGTCCGAGTTTATTGAAGCTATTAAAGCATTAGACATGTTCACACAATGAAAGTCTAGATGGGTTAAAAATGTCACTAAAAGCAAACAATAGCAGCTATCTGATATATTCTTTTCATTATTTATTCAGCATCAAGCCCTACACAGTTCTGAATGAGAAAATATAATACTTTGTTTATCAATGGACACTTCTTTCTGGTTATCAAGTATAAGCTGACATGTTACTGATGACAGATTAATGGACAATATCGCCACATGATCAACACTGAGCTCTTCATAATTTTCAAGTACAGTTTCTCCCAATAATTACTGCGACTATCTCTCATCTGACTGTACGTGGAATGATTAATGACTTTTAAATGATGTATGGCATAATTACATTGACACATCTCGCCAGATCACTGAAGTTAAGCAACAATGAGCTTGGCTAGTACCAGATGAGTGACGATTTGGGAATACTTTGCGCTGCATAGAGTGTCAGGGCAACACTACTGTCAAAGGAAAAGGTAAGGTGCCTCCTTTCCTCTGCTTGTCTGAGAGACTGTTGGGCAAGGTTGAGAATCCACTTTAGCTTCACCCTTGATCACGATAACGTGAGGTTATGGAAAGCAGGTGACTGATTTAATACAGAAGCAATCAACAATAATTCTGTTCATGGTTTCATATTTTATTCTGCTGAGCAGAAAACTCCTTTTTGAGTACAATGGTCAGGACAATCGCCCAGTATGGGTACTGCTTGGACAGAAAGAAATCACAACCTACTGTCTGTACAACTGCAAGAAAGCTATGCCATTACATAAAGAAACTTTTTTGAAACAGCACAAATGGGGTTCTGAATGATGAGCAACAATGAATTAATGAATGCCTCAAGGGAGATAGATAGAGAGTCATAGCCGTAATGCCTGTACCAGGCAAGACACCACTTAATGAATGAATGAAATTGTTAACTTTACAACCTTCCAGCTAATTTTTACTTAATTCTCATAGTTTTTATCTGCTTTTCACAACAAAATATCTAGCTTTTATAGGTTTGTATTTTTTTTTATGTCTACATAATCAGTTAGCCTGACAACCACTTAGATTTTGCATATGGCCTAAATAACCTTTAAATATACGTATCAGTCTTTATTTTTTTCTCATTCCAGTAATTATAGGAACAACTGGGCTCATGAAAAAGAATTTCAAAAGCTGGCAAATATACCTGGTGAACCAAGTGCAAGAGATATTCAGACAATTGCACTTAGAGACGGTTGAAATCTTAAGAAGGTCTCTCAGTTTAAATATATGAGATAATGAGTGAATGTCTGACACTCGGTGGGATGCCCCATCCCCAGCTTGAACAAACATAAGAAAATAAGAAAAAGGATTATTCTGACTACTGTTCCTATCTTATATAATATATGAGTAACATCCAAGATGTTAAAAGTAGTCCGAATTATCCAATTAGTGTAAATTACCAATCTTCATCTCATAAATTCTCATACATTTTACTCTGTTCCGCTACATTCTGATCAGCTTTCTAATCAAAAATTCTTTCTACTTTGTTTACTGTTCAGTAACCCTAAACCCTAAAATCAAAAATTGACAACTGATATTGCTTCTCTGTCAGATACTTCTACTTATTACGTAATATCCTGTAACATAATCTTGTCTGTTAAATTACTAACAAGGTTGCCTAGGATTGAATGAGAAACATTATGTTAGTCCATAACATCATATTATCTTTTCTATTTTAATCGATTTTTTTAATATTTTATAATATTCAATTTTGTGTGCAGGACCCTAAGAATTTTAGTCAGCATTGATTGGGTGGGATTGTAGGAATTGTAATAATTTTGCTAGTTCACCATTTTGTATGTGCTATACAGAATACATAAAATTTTAGTCGCTTCATAGGAAAATATTCTTTAAAAAATTGCCTTTACTGACAAGCTACAACTTATTTAAAAGAAAATCTATACTGCTATAATTTTTTTTTGTGTGTGTGTATTGATATTCATATTAAAAGCTCTTTCTTCTATTTATTTAAAAAGAAAATACAACTGTGTTATATATGGATTGTTGAATTGCATTTATCTGCAAAAGATTTGGCTAATTTGCATATTCTTTTAAACATTCACCTTGATTAATTCTCTATTAGTTTTTTCGATTTTCGTATGTGATGATCATCTTTAGTTAACTATTACGTGTACTTATATTCATGTAGATATTCTACATGATTTACACTTGCGTAATTTTTGTGTAAAAAAGTTATAGCAAACAGAAACCTCTTTCCATATATATTTATGTAGGTGTATATATTTTTGTTTAAAAAATTTTGCCTACAAAACTCCGTCTTCAATTTTTGGTCTACTGACATGAAACTTCATATATAGGGTATTCGAACTCATATGAAACTTTATATTCGGGTTTTAGCCCGGGAAAATCGGTACAAAACTGTGAAAATTTAAAAAAATGAAATTTACCAGGTGAAGTGTGAACAATGGCATTACGAATATGCACGAACAGAACATAAGAGATCAAAAATGGATCAAAATTGTAAACATTGTACATTTTGTACATTAATCTTAGTTTATTTTTGATTTTTAATCAGTTCGTATGTGTGTCATGTTGGTACAGTGGTAACGTCACCAGCTTTGAATCCTACAGTTTTGCTTTCGGTTTCAATTCTAGCTGATGGCACCCAAATACTTTATTTTTAATTTTGAAATAATGATTCTATAATAATATATACAAAATCTGGACAAATTAAAATATCATATTTAAGCATATTTTACGACATGGCAGCCCCCCCCCATCCCCACTAGTATTGTATATATTTTTAATTCACAAATATGCACTAACAAAATATGCATGCTTGGATGGGTATTCCATTAGTGTATGGATGAATGGCTTTAATTGAATAATATAAAACAAATCCTCAAATTATTAAAAATCAATTTGGATTCTATTCTCACGTTCAGTGTTATTGTTATAACCTTTCGATCAATGTAACTTTCGACCTTCTTCAGATGTATCTTGTCAAACTCGGGAATTTTTCAGGCAAACTCTTTTTCTGTCAGCCATGACTAGGTAGAAGTCCTAAGTAATTCACAATTTTATTTTAAGTGTCACACACCTCCAGAAGAGTGTAACTTTACAACTGAATTTTACGAAGTACTTTATCTACTAGGCCATGTAGTTAAAAGAAAATAGTACAAATAATCAATCCTGATTTTAAAAATTTAGAAACATAAAAATCAATTTGTTTCTTACTATTTAATTTTTGGATCAAGCTTGTTTCTGAAAATAGGATGTCTCTGTAAAAATTGAAAAGTTTAAAAAATTATACAATTTGATTAAATAAATATATTATGTTTCTTTGTTTTAAAAATTATTGCAATATGAATGAATGAACTTAATTGAATAAGAAAATTCACATTCATAAAATTTGTAAACAATTTGAAACAATTCTTTGAGAAATCTCTACAGTAGTAGTTGTAATAGCGCTTTCAACAGTAAAGTTTCATCTTTAGTTTTTTTTGTAAATGGTAAATACGTCCGTCAGTCAAATTTAGCTTGCAATAATGCAAGTGTTATTTTTTTCAGTAATATATTTATTAAAATGAATTTTAAATAATAATTCATTCTATAAACAAGAATTTTGCTAAGAAATAAATATAAAATGAAAATTTCAGATAAAATGGAAAATTAGTATATGAAATATTGGATAAGTATTTCTGTGAGTTTGTTAAATTATTTATCCAATATTCCATATATAAATTTTAAATCTACTACCCTAGGCATTTCAAAATATTTCGACTTGGGGAGGATATAGGGTAAGTTAATCGAGAGAAGGTGCTTATTTGATTATATATATATTAATGGGTTATAGCTATGGAAGAGGTTTACATGAAATAGGGAGTTTCTGCTATGCCAGTGTATTTTAGAAGGAGTATCTGAAATTATAACAGTACTTAAAAGAAATATAAATTATTAGGAATAATAGTGAAATAATAAATGTAAGGAGATAAGTTATGAGGGATAAAATTTAGAAATATTTTTAAGAGAATAAATTAGATGGTAGAATAATAAATAATAAAATATAATAAATAATAAAGCTATAGAAAATACAAAGTTATTAAGTATAAGAGAATAAAAAACAGGGTAATAAAATGGATTAAAAAAAAATAAGTACAAAGATATAAAGGTATAATGGGCCAAGTGAAAAAAAAAAAGAAAAGAAATAAAATGAAAATACAGCAGACGAAAAAATATACAGTAGGAGAAAGTTCTTGAACTCCGAGGAGTGAAGATTTTTTGCAAATTTTTTTAGATCCTTGTTGAGTGCAAAGTAGTATCAGAAATTAAAAAAAAAAACAAGTAAATAGAAGTTCTTTTATGAGAAATACAGTCTCTGTCCAGTTTAAGTGGTGATTCAAGGAAACATGTTGTGGTTAGTGGTGGGAAATTTTGCAATTTAATTAGGATATTAAAGCTGGGATGAGAATATAATGAATGGACATTACCTGACTTTTTCGGGAGAAGAAGGTTTGAGATAGCAATTAATTTCAGGATGAAGTTTTTGATTCCAAGTTTTTCAAGTGAAAATATGTTGGTCTTTAGTTGATGATGTAGATATTCCTTATTTCCGTTTGCATATCCCCAAAAGATCCACGTAATGTTATACTTACTTCTAAGAGTAATTCTTGGTTATAGATGAGCGGAAACCAAAATGTAGAGAATAAAAAATAACAGAATTCAGAACTATAGCAAATGAAAATAGGTAGTAAGACTCGAGTTAGAAGGTACAGCACTATAAAGTATCAAACTGAGCGAAGATGAGGAACAAATGTGGGAGTAGGGTGAAGAGAGTGTGCTAAAGGTCACTGATAAGAGGAGGCGATAGATCTTAAAGTTTAGATCAGTTTATTTAGGGCTAGGGGATTAGTTATCGAAATTTTTTATTTTTTATTTTCTCTTTCCATTGAAGCCGCTTATATTGGTTTATATGTCATGGGTATTAATTATGAGAATTCTCTACTGTAGTTAAAAATATATCAGGTTAGAATGGCCAAATCTTAATAGAGTTAATGTTGAATTTGTATAAAGACATGGCAATTATAGGGATCTATTTATAGAGGAAGGTTAAATTTTAGAGGGAGGGAAGACCAAGATGATGATTTCAGATATTAGGATTGAATTGAGGAGGGTTACTATTAAATTTAAATGTATGCTTTAAGTGAAGAAAAATAAAGTGGTTATGAGTAAAAGCTGTTTGGGAGGCATATTGGGGAGAATTTGATAAGCGATAATGAGTATATAAAGAAGATTTATGAGGATATTTTGTTACTATTGCATATTAAAATGAGCATGGGTTGGTTGGTTGCTGAGTGGGTTCAATAGAACAAGGGAGGGGAAGGTTTCATCAGGGAGAGCGTTCTGGTGATATTTCTATTCTATTTCTATAAATGTTATGATAGAGAGAGTCCCTTTAGCTGAGGTCTAGTGAGATAATAGGCAAAGTAGATGTTGTATAGAATGGGCAGGTGTACATTGGTAGAATTACCTAAAAAGCGCAGGGGGGGGGTCCAGTGTCAGATACTGGATGGTAGATTGGGCATGTGAGAGAGGCTAATCAACCGTTTATAGCAATGGACAAAATTGTAATTGGGGAGGCAGGTAGGGTTTGTCAGACAGTTGATCTAAGAGGTTACAGATATTAGTCCTGGTTTGGAGGAGGTTTATTGGAAGAGTTTAGGGTGTTTCCATACTTAAATCTTCTTTTGTGCCTGCGACTGGATATTATTTCTGAAATATATATATATATATATATATATATATGTATATATATATATATATATATATATTGAATTGTGTATTTAAATTAAGTAAATTGAGACCGAGATATAAAAATATAATAGAGATAATTTCTTGCTAATGATTAATAATTTAAAAATAAAATCAACCAAAGTATAAATTTGCATAGAAATCTTAGGGGAATATATAGCAAAACTATGACTGTGATACTGGCTGTAGTCGTTGTAACTTATTTCAATGCCTGTGCCATGCTGATAGTGTGACATAAAATGAGGGAAAAAAGATACAAGTGTATTAATATGTATAGATATAATGTAGATAATATCCACAGCTGGCAGCTTTGACATCTGAATGAACATTTTACTGTGTTATTTACAATGTGAACTTGACCTGTGCAGGAGTTAAGAACTACAGTTGCACAAGGATTCTCTTTCTGTCCTTCAATTTGCATATAAATATATGTACATATTTATGACTATGTTCATGTGCATATTTCCTGTTGAAAATTTAATGCATTGATTTTACAGCCAAAAAATAAAAAATGAATTAGGTACTAACTTGAACAACCTGTATTTCTCTACAAACATTTCTCTCTCTCTCTCTCTCTCTCTCTCTCTCTCTCTCTCTCTCAATCTCTCTTTTCTTTTAGTCTTTGTTAAAATGCAATATATTGATTCCCGGGCGCAGATAACCTCTAACCTAGATTTGATATATTCCAGAAGTTTTATTTCTAAATTGGACAATCAGGCAATGAATTGGCAGTTGGTGTATGGTATACGTGAGCCAAGAGACGTAATGCAAGAGGCACGAAGCGCCAACAACACATTGCTGTCAAGAGGAAACAACTCTTACTTCCCCGAACAGAAACTTGATTTTAGCTGAAATTGTTCCAAAAAATATTTTTGAACCACTGAACGAGGCAGTAAAAAGAAAAGAAGGGGAGAAAACAAGAAAAAACAAAACAAAGTCTGGTCTCCACTTGAAATAAGAGAACTGTTATTGAACTGGCTCTATTTAAACTGCTTCATGTGTGCATATACATGTGTGTGCGCATATATATGTGTCTATGCATGTACAACACACATATAATGTGTGTATGCATATATATTTGTATGCATGTGTATACACACACACACAAGCACACACACACACATATATATATATATATATATATATATATATATATAACTACATTTACTCACATAAAATTATTATACGAAAGTATAAATTTATGCGTAAACTTTAAATATTTACTTCAACAGTGCTCAATATGTAGGTAGAGCTATTAAGTAAGTTATAAAATATATATGGCGATTAAGCTACACTGAATATTCCACGTTTAATCCACTCTAGGATTCTTCAGGATAAGCCTGAAGAAAACGTGGAATATTCAGTGTATATATATATATATATACTAGGAGAATACCTGTCTCAGGACTGGTAAAATTAATTCTCTGAATGAGACATTTTGCAAGACTTTTATATACCCGTACAACAATTAAAATCAAGATGTAATGATACCAAACTTTACGGCTAGAAATCTTATTCCAACTTTAAGTAACGTGAATTGAAATAAATACACAGAAAACATTACCAAAGCTGCTGCTAGGAAAGTAGACTCCCTTTACCATACTAGAAAACTTTTCACAACTGCCAGTATCCTATATCTCTACCAGATCACTATCCACCTATGCCTGGAGCATTGTTGTCACATCTGGGCTGGTGCACCAATCACTAGCATCTCCTTTGAAGAGTCCAAAATAAGAATCTCTCATCTAATAGGCCCCACACTATCCACTTAGCTTCATCTCCTATCACATTGCTGTAATATTGCATTCCTGTGCTCGTTTTACAAGTACTTCAATAGAATATAGTCTGATGAACTTCTCTGGTACCCCCTCGATGCAACTACACCTGACCAACCCAACAATCATTTAAATCCCATCTATTCATCTTCTTCAGTTGCATATTTGACATTTCTGAATTTCTGAGATGAGGAATGGTTATTCGTATTTATAATTAATTATAAAACAATAGATAATATATACAAGCAATAAGTAAAAACATTAATATATATATATATATATATATATATATATATATATATATATATATATATATATATATAGTGCAAAATTTTGTTGAAAATTCAAAGACTCACGTTTTCTTTTTTTATAACCTTCGTTTATTTCCTGGATTTTCTTCCATTACAGCTATTTCATTAGTGGGAAGGCAATTTTACGATTTATGAGTCCATAAAATTATCCTGTCCCCACTAACTTCTTCTTCAGAAAAAAAAAAAAAATAATAAATAGTGATATTTTCAACTAGATATAAAAATAGATTTAAGGCTCCTAATATTCGTACTAGAAATAAAATAGGTTTAAGTCTCCCAAAATTCATATCCGCAAGGACCCATGGTGCAATGGTCAGAGTACTTGGAAAAATCAATTTAAAAAAAAGTGATATTCTCCTGAAGGTTGAAAATTCAATTCTCAGTATGGGCGACCAAACAATACAATTGTGAATCAATTAGGATCCAGTCATGGCTGATGAAACGAGAGCACACTACCCTCATTAAGTAAATAAAAGATTCCGCTCGAAATTCCATCCAAATTCCCGAGTTTGACAAAAACATTCCTGAGTTCGACAAGACACATCTGAAGAAAGTCAGAGGTTACATCATCCGAAACGTTGCGAAAATCACACTCCAGATGAGAACAGTAGTCAGATGAATCCAAATAATATGCGTTGCATATTTGTTTAAAAATAATTATTTTGCATATATTTTTAACTTTAAAATTTACATTGCAGCTTTCCTTTTCGCCTACTTTGACTCAATTTTTTTACAATTTTTAATAAATAAGACTTCACATTGATATTTTTTTAAACAAGAATTATCTCACATACTTCTTTTTTTTTTTCATTTAAGTTTTAAATCAAATCTATGCTTTTCACTTAATTTTACTTCCATGTCTATACTATTTTAAATATGTAAAATTTCAGTTGCATATTTTTTTAAAAACTTCTCACGCATTTGTTCTTTTCCATGCAAGCTTACTTTGGCTTCCATATTTGTACAATTTCAAATGCATAGAATTTCACTTGCATATTTGTTCACAAATCATTTATTTCTATTTAAGATTTAAATTCCTTTCTCTTAGTATAATTTCCATATTCATATTATTTTAAATAAGTTAGATGTATTGGCTTAAAAAGATTTTGATTTCAAACGATGTTTTTTCAAATAAGTTTTTGTTTTCTTTATTTTATATATCATTTTTCGCTCTATCAAATCATTTAAATTACAATTGGTTTAAAACAATTATGCCTTCTTTTCAGAACATTGAATACAAGATGGAAAAACACAAATTCGCATAATTTTCTTATTTCAATTCAAGGTAGGCTGAAAAGCTGCTGAAACAGTTCACGATATCAAAGTGTTTGGCCCAGGAACCACTACTGAACGCACAGCACAATAGTGATTTAAGAAATATTGTGGCGGCAATGAGAGTCTCGAAGATAATAAGCATAGTGGTCGGTCATCGAATGTTGACGACGATCAATTAAGAGCCTTAATCGAAGCCTATCTATGCACAACTGTTCAAGGACTTGCTTCTGAATTAGACATAACGTATACGACGATTTCCAACTACTTGAGAGAGATTGGAAAATCAAAAAACTTGATAAATGGGTGCCTCATGAACTAAACGGCAACCAAAAGAAACGCTGTTATGAAGTGTCATTTTCCCTTCTTTTATGCAACAAGAACGACCCGTTTCTCGACTGGGTTGTGACTTACAATGAAAAGTGGGTCCTTTACGACAACTGTTGATGCTCAGCTCAGTGGTTGGATGCCAATGAACCTCCATGACACTTCCCGAAGCCAGAGTTGCATCAAAAGAAGGCCATGCGTACTGTTTGATAGTCTGTGACCAGTCTCATTCATTACAGTTTTTTGAATTCAGGTAAAACCATTATGGCAGTGAAGTACTTTCAACAAATGGATGAAATGCACCAAAAACTTCAACAACAACAACACCCAGCATTAGTCAACAGAAAAGGCTCAATTATCCTTCATGACAATACCCACCCGCATATTGCTAAATTGACCCTGCAGAAGTTGAACGAATTGGGTTACGAAACTCTGCCTCATCCGTCATACTCTCCAGACCTCTCACTTACCGACTACCACTTTTTCAAGCATCTCGACAACTCCTTGCATGAGAAATGCTTTAAAAACTTAAGCGATATCAAGAAGGCCTTCAGCGACTTCACCACCACCAGAATGCAAGATTTTAATGTTACTGGCATAAATGCACTGGTTTTGCATCCATTCTAATGGTGGTTATTTTGTGTAATAATTTTTTGTTCCAACTGAAATATGTTCATCTGAATTTAAAAGTTAAAAACCGCAATAACTCTCTTGTCAACCTGATACTTGTGAAAACAATAGAAAATCAATTGTTATTCATACAATTAAATTATCACCCACCCCTCTCCATACAAGGCAACAGAGGGCACCTCAACTAGTGTATAATAATTGTAAAGATAATTATCATAATCATTCTATTGAATCGGTTTTGTAGAAATAGTTTATAGCGATGACCGGAAGTGTGTGTGTGTGTGTGTGTGTGTGTGTGTGTGTGTGTGTGTGTGTGTGTGTGTGTGTGTGTGTGATTGCATTGAAACTGGTTAGGTGTTATTCATAGCAAACAAAATCCTAAATATTGATCAGCATATACAATCAGGATATCAATAAATATAAAAATCGTTCAAATCGAACAAAAATGAAATCTTTATTAGTAACAACATGGACTAATACGTCCCGTAAGCACTGACAAAACAAATTTTTGTGTGTAACTTGTAGTAGAAAATTAATTGAGCACCAGTGTTAGAAGGGTAAACTAACTATTATATATATATATATATATATATATATATATATATATATATATATATATATATATATATATATATTAGTATTGGGATGAATAATAAGAATAAAACAAAAATCGGAACTTTTAGGGCTATCAGAACTGGAAAAACAAAGTAAATAGTCTAGAGTTCACTTAGCCCATTCCCTTAGTAAATTATTTAGAATGTTCAAATATCTTTTCACACTTATTTGCTAAACGTCTATATGCCACCTCTCAGGGAGTTCACAGTTGTGTATTAAAAGATTTAAAATTCTCAGGATATTTTTCAGTTTCAAACTAGTGTCGGTTAATCCTGACCTTGTCTGGTCATTGTCTTCTGAATGAATTAATATTTTTTGCTTTGGGCACAAGTGAAAACATATAGATAAAAATCTCACAATTAGTTTATCCAAATTTTGGATAAAATATAAAAAATGAAAACATTTAGAAGTTTGTTGAATAAAAAAATAAACTATATTTATATATTCGAAAGTCCATCCCCCTAAACAAAGAAGAATAAGATTTGAGTATTTTTTACTGTAACTAATAGAACAAAAAATAGAAGAAAAAACAAATATGCAAGAAATGAATGTTACCAAAATGCAAGTTATTCTTCTACTTACTTGAATAAGCTTGTTTGTGCTTTAACATATTTTAAAGCGTTTTTTTTATTCAAAACAAACCTAGTGGCCTCTTTGTTAAATTAGAACAAAAAAATGACTGTCCATAAGCTCTGAACTCAAGATCGCCATGGGCATGGAATATGTGCCTACATTAAAGATGGCTTCCCGTGTGGCAGGGATATCTCTAGAGAAGATCCTAATTTACCTTATATGTGCTTCCGGGTTGCACTTGCTTACACCACTGCATTTATATTTGCCCTTTATCGGCCCCATAACAGCAGAGTTACTATCTTTAAGAGTATATCTGAGAAAATAAACCACATCCTGTCTGCACATCCCTCGGTTAACATTCACATCTGTGGTGACTTCAACGTCCTTAACGTGGAATGGCTGACCCACTCAAATAAGACAGATGATGAGAGGAGGTTCTGTCATGATTTTGCTATTGCTTATGACCTCACTCAGATTGTTCGCGAGCCCACCCGTGTGCCCGATACTACAGGTCAGTAGGCAAGCCTTCTAGACCTTTTTCTCTCAACTTCCCCTGAGCTATGTTCATGTTCCGTTCTTTCTCCTCTAGGATCCTCCGACCACTCTGTCGTATCTGTTAAGATAAAAATGAAATGTAATAAGTCTCCAGACGTACCCCTCCACCGTACTGTGTACTGATACTCCATGGCTGACTGGGATAGCTTCCATACATTCATATCTGATCTACCTCTCCATTCCATGTTTAAAAAGGATGTGTCCCTTATAGTATCAGACCTGACTGAATGGTTAATTGTAGGCATACCATCTAAAAAATTCCAACAAAAACCTAACAGCCAGCCATGTTTCTCCCCAGAATGTGCTGCTGCCATCGTGCACAGAAATCACTTTTTCCATAGCTACCAACGTAATAGATGCACTGAGACTAAAGCTGCTTTCAGGAACGCCAGCAACCACTGTAAAAGAGTAATAAAAAATGCAAGAGAGCTTTATGCTCAGTCCGTTAAATCCAAAGTATCTGATCAGCAGCTTGGTTCCCACCAGTTTTGGCAAATAACAAATAGGATCCTGAACAGAAGTGTGCGTTCTATCCCAACCATTATCAATGAACCAGAGGTCATCTCGTCAGCATCAGACAAGGCCAAACTATTTACCAAGAACCTTGCAGCTAATTCTACCCTATGCGACGAAGGCCATCAACAAATTTGCCATTATTATTATTAGTAGTAGTAATACTAGTATTATATGTTTCTTGTTTTCTTTTCTTTACAGTAAAGCAAATCAATCAGAATAACCAACCAAATCTTTATAATAAGGAGAAAAAAATATGAAACATTCTTTCATAAAGAGAACGCAAAGAATAGTTAACAGACTCCTTTCTCCTGATAAGAATTTTTTCTAGTGTTGGGACGATTAATCAGAATCGGAATCAAGAATCGGAAAAAGCAAAGCTTTTGGGGGTATCGGAATCGGAAAAATTTGAGCCTATTTTCCAATGCCAAAACCGATTCTTTTAATTATCGTTTTTATTTGATTTCGGTTTAAGAAACATCTTCAACTGCTTGTAGTAATAATAAAATAATAAATATTTATTGATTTAAACTTCCAGTAAGACTAAAATCTCTAAATCACCCCCTCACAAGTGTGTTTTTACGTTTGAGAAAATATAAGTACATTTAAGATGTGTTTTTACAGTAATCAGGACAAAATAACACTTTTATAGTTAAAAATTTAGAGATTTATAAAGAATCGGACTCGGTAATTGTATCGGAATCGGGAATTTAGTACGGATTCGGTAATTGTATCGGAATCGGGAAAAATATTGGAATCCTCCCATCACTAATTTTTTCATAAATATTAACATTATTATGTACAAACTCGTTCTTAACATGACGTGCTTTGTTAACTATTCTGTTCATACACTGTCTTCTTATTTTGCATAACAATCGTCGTTTCTTTATTAATTGATTGTTAATGTCAAATAGCAACATTAATTGATTGTTAATGTCAAATAGCAACATTAATTGATTGTTAATGTCAAATAGCATTAATGGGGAACAAATTCAAATCGGGTTAGTTTTATAAGAAAACAACCTTGTCTCACAATTTTAATCAATTACAAAGAAAATATTTGAGAAAAATATTTAAAAAGATCTAATCTTGTAATAAACAGTTTCCTCCCAGGTGTATTTTTTACGTTTTCCAAAATACATTACATTTTGCAGCCATTTGAACATTTTAAAAATGGCATTGAATATCTAATTAAAAATTTAGACATTTCAAAGAATCGGAATCGGTACTTTAAACAAAATCTGTAATTGTATCAGAATCGGAAAAAATTTTGGAATTGTCCTATCATTAACATATATATATATATATATATATATATATTTGTCTTTACATAAGCAGTAGTTTGTTGCTACACAGTCATGAGCATGTTTCGGTCTACCAGTATTTACCAACTAGAGACCTCATCAAGCAACAACCCTTATTTCCGAAAACCTTTTTCAGAAATAAGGGTTGTTGCCTGATGAGGTCTCTAGTTGGTAAATACTGGTAGACCGAAACATGCTCATGACTGTGTAGCAACAAACTACTGCTTATGTAAAGACAAATGTAACGTTCTCTACTTCTGTATTGAGCACTCTCGTATGAACCGCATTATATTTCACTGGTTAACCTACCTTTGGAAAATAGTAACCTCAAATTATATATATATATATATATATATCTGTATATATATATATATATATATATATATATATATATATATATATATATATATATATATATATATATATACAGTGATGATCATATTTATTGGCACGGTAAAATAAAAGTTAAATTTTGTCTAATAAATTCTAAAAAAGGGATTAAATTAAAGAAAATAACAAAGTATATTATGTATTTTTAACTGGCCTTTCCGATGCAGCAATCGGATTTTAGAAAAAATAAATAACAAAGGAACAACAAACATAATTGCAAAAAACCCTTGTTCAAAATTATTGGCACGGCTTTGTTTTTCTTTTAGTATCAGTATAATATCAATCAATTTCCGGTTTACGTGCTTTCTGAACTTTTTTATAGCCATATTATGCTTGTTTAACGCTAATTCAGTGAATAATTTTTTTCAGATAATTTTTAGATAGCGATTTATTTAAACTATTATAAGTGACTAAATTATAATTTTCAATCGCCATGTTAAAACTAAGGAACACAGCGAAGACGTCAGGAAGCTTGTTGTAGCATGCCATACCAATGGGGAGGGCTATGATAAGATTTCAAAGAAGCTAAACCTTCCCAAATCCACTGTTAGAGCCATAATAAACAAGTTCAAATCGCAAGGCCACTTATGAGTTTAGAGGGTAGAGGGAGAAAAAGGATTCTTTCCCCAAGAGATGAACGGAAAATTGTTCGACAAGTAAAACAAAACCCAAGGATCTCTGTTGGGGAGATTGTTGATGAACAGAGCACCTCTGGAGTGAATGTATCTCGACATACAGTTGGTAGAGTTTTGAAGAGAGCTGGTTTAAAAGCATGTCGTCCGAGAAAGACTCCCTTATTGAAGCCTATGCACCTGAAAGCAAGGCTAGCCTTTGCAAAACGTCATATTGATAAAGATGTTGCATTCTGGAAACGTGTTCTATGGACTGACGAAACGAAAATAGAGTTATTTGGCCATAATAAAGTGTCTTATATTTACAGAAAATCTGGCGAAGCTTTCCTGCCTAAGAACACCATACCCACAGTGAAGCACGGTGGAGGCAGTTTGATGTTTTGGGGATCCTTTGCTGCCTCTGGACCAGGGCGACTTGTTAAGGTCACAGGTAGCATAAAAAAGGAAGATTATGTTAAAATATTGGATGAAAACCTGAAAGACTCTGCTAAAGAGCTCTCACTTGGTCGTCGTTGGTGATTCATGCAAGATAATGACCCAAAGCATTCGGCTAAACTGACTAAGAAATGGCTTGAGGACAATCATATTAATGTTTTGGAGTGGCCATCACAAAGCCCAGACCTTAATCCAATTGAAAATTTATGGAGAACATTAAAATTGAGGGTAATGCAAAGGAAGCCTAAGAATCTTATTCAATTGGAGGATTATTGTCAGGAAGAGTGGGCTAAAATTACTACTGAAGAGTGCAACAACTTGGTTGTAAACTATGAAAAGCGACTGAGGAAGGTAATCAAGGCCAAAGGCTATACAATTGATTATTAAATAAATCGTGCCAATAATTTTGAACAAGGGGTTTTTGCAATTATGTTTGTTGTTCCTTTGTTATTTATTTTTTCTAAAATCCGATTGCTGCATCGGAAAGGCCAGTTAAAAATACATAATATACTTTGTTATTTTCTTTAATTTAATCCCTTTTTTAGAATTTATTAGACAAAATTTAACTTTTATTTTACCGTGCCAATAAATATGATCATCACTGTATATATATATATATATATATATATATATATATATATACACATATATATATATATATATATATATATATATTAGTGATGGAACAATTCCAATATTTTTCCCGATTCCGATACAATTACCGATTCTATATGGAATTCCCGATTCTGATACAATTACTGATTCCAATTGCGATTCTTTATAAATTTATAAATATTTAATTATATAGTTGTTGTTTTTTTCTGATTGCCGTAATCTAAATTTGGCTTATGCTGATATGTCTTATATATATATATATATATATATATATATATATATATATATATAATGAACGTGTTTGTGTGTCTGTGTCTGTGTGTATGTACATTTTTCAAATGCAATAACTCTGTTAATTTTAAGTCTACAAACTCGAAATTTGATATACAGGGTACTGTGATTTGGAAAAATCTTTGTAATACGTTTTCGGCCAGAAATTTGTCTGGTAAGTGGTCAAAGTTCAACGATTTGACCTTTGAGAACTCTACCAAACTCGTCCGTCAATTTTTGGTCTAAACACTTGAAATTTTAGATATAGGTTCCTTGGACATGGATCTAACTTAATAACTTGATTTGAGCCCCAAAAAATAAATGTTAAGGGGTCATAATAGGAGTCAAAGTTAAAAAAAATTGACCGCTTTTTTTTTTTTTTGCTTACCATCCACCTCTAAACACCCGGGCAATGCCGGTCTGAAATGCTAGTATATATATATTTCCCCAAAATCTCTGGCCTTGATGGAGGGGAGACAAAAACTTGCTGCTATGGTTTCAAATGATCTGAAATAACAGCATGTTATATCTCCCCTCTTTTGGAAATAGGGTACAATTATGAATATCTCCAGAATCAAATGATCTTTATACACTGCGAAATTTACTTTATGTATGAAAACCAAAGAGGGGAGATATAACATATGAGAAATATTTGGAATCAAGTCTCTCCTTGCTGTCAAATCATTTGAAAACATAGCAGCAAGTTTTTGTCTCCCTTCCATCGAGGTTTGGGAAATATCAGATATTTTGTAATTCATATGCAAAACTAGGAAAACAAATGACTATGATTGAAACATTTAATGCTGTAAAAACGTGCCAGAAATAGGCCCAAGATGATGGATGATCCCCTTAATGTGCGATCAGAAGGACAAATATCACATAGCCCACTACACAATTCAAGTCATTACCTTTCCAACGAGCCTTCATTTGTTAAATTCTGATCAATAGTTGCTGAGATTTGGAACTTATAAAATTGCCAAAAAAGGTGGTATATCGATATGGCTATATCTATACTGGTAACCAAATTGAATATTGAAATGCTCGTATCTTTGGTTCTATGAGACAAAACTACATGAAAATTTGTAGACTTTTTGAAGATCATTATACTATTTTATGGTTAAAATTGTATTACAATTGGTAAAAAAGAACCTATATTTTCAAACCAATAAAATATGCCCAAATTTGCCTACATAGTGTCCTGCAGACCAACTTCAGTTTTACTACTTCGGTTGTCCTCCCTGTGGCCTTGCCAGGCCACTACTATATATATATATATATATATATATATATATATATATATATATATATATATATATATATATATACTAGCAAAAGTACCCGTCATTGACTGGGTTCAAAAACAGCCTACAGAAAATGGACTCTGATTTATGAAAGTATGATAGGTTATGAAAAGGAAGGGTTGTAAAGAGATAGCTGCGAATTTGGGGGTATCAAAACCAAAGCAAAATATGATGAAAGTAAAAATAAAATGGATAAACCCCATAATTTATTATACCATAATTGTTCATACTGAAACACTTATCACAATATTCTGTGGATCTATATTAAAAAACCTTGTTAAACTTTGTGACATATTTCCATTCTATAGAGGTCAAGTGCGAACGACCACCCCATAATTTTATTATACCATATTTCTTCAAACTGAAACATAATTATCAAAGTATACTTATGCAGATAGATATGAAAAGTCTTTATTAAAGTTTATGCCTATTTCCATTCTATGGAGGCCAGGCGCGAACGCAGACCCCACAATTTTATTATACCATCCCTATTTAAGTTAAAACATACTTATCAAAGTATTCTTATGTGCATCTATATGAAAAACACTTGTAAACATTTTTTTTTTAATTTTTTAATTTTTTATTTCCATACTTTGTGGACCAGGCGCAAACGCAGACCCCACAATTTTAATGAACCACCGTTCTTCCAGATCAAACATACCCATTTCTGTGTCTCGATACATCTTCTATCATTATATGTAATCAGTTTTTTAAAATAGTCAACCATATAGGAGCCTATTCGTGACCACACACACACACACACACACACATTCAGCTTTATATATATATATATATATATATATATATATATATATATATATATATATATATATATATATATATATATATAGTTAGAAGAAAACCAATAACTAAAAATAGGAACAGAACCGAAATAAGGTAGCAGATCTTGAACTAACAACTAACAAAGTGCTCAACATCCTATCGGATAGAGCTGATCAATATAGTGTATATCAATAATACATGATAATAAAATGTACTTCGCTTAACACTTTATTGCAGTTTCATGCTATCACTAATCATCCAAATGGTATCTAACAAGTATAAATCAAGTTAATAAGTATCAATTGACACCAGTTGAATGCTCTTCTGATAATCAGTAACGCTGTGAAACTGTAGCAAATTGTTAAACTAAGTTCATTTTCATTTTGTTATATATATAATAAGTATTGTAGACAATACACAGCCATATATTGGTATATATAGATTTATTTGCCGATGTAATAAGAAAAAAACATCAATTGGGGAAGGTTTTATATGCTCTTTATACCTTGGTATTTCATTTATCTTGATAGGTCCACGTTTAAAGAATCTTTCAATACATTAACCCCCTTCAACTATATATGTATGGTAATTAAACTACACAGAATTTTCTGTTTCATTCTCGTGGGGATTTGTCAGTCTTTAGCTTTACTATTCTGCTCTACTCATTGAGCACTTTTGAAGTAAGTACTGAAAATAGATGCATAAAACTTAGATACACGAACTACAAATAATATACATTTATATATATATATATATATATATATATATATATATATATATATATATATATATATATCATAATTTAGGTATTTAAATTTTATGATTTGAAAAGGTTAATTTTATGATTTGAAAAGGTTAATTTTTAAATATAGATTTTTTTTATTGTTTCCAAACAAAGAATACAGTTTAATAAATATATTTCCATTATTCTGAATATATGTGTGTGTGTGTGTGTGTGTGTGTGTGTGTGTGTGTGTAGATAGATAGATAGATAGATAGATAGATAGATAGATAGATAGGTAGGTATATGTGTATATATATATTTATATATATATATATATATATATATATATATATATATATATAGAGAGAGAGAGAGAGAGAGAGAGAGAGAGAGATGAACAGTCAGATAAATATATGCACCTATAGTTTGTTAATAAGATATATAAATACAAAACACGCGCCGAAGCATATGCACATGCAGAGTTCACCATGCACACACACACACGCACACGCACACTTTTAGCAGCACTTACACACATGTAGAGAAGCCCGCGTGGCTCATACAATGATAGGACTGCTGGCTCGACTCTCCTATGAACCACCCAAAATAAACACCTTGTTGTCATACAAAATAACATTCAGTGGTGCCCGTTGAAGCCTCTTCTTTCGATGTATTATACTCTCATCTCATGACAGTGGGGATTATACACACTGGCACAAGTGAGTTGGCATTGACAGTTTCTTCTATATATTTCTTTTTTCTTTTTCTTGTTTACTTACACCTGCAAACACATAAGCAAACACTTTATCTTGCCCTCAACAAACAGGATAATGTTGATTACTAGTGCGTTTGTTATTTCAGTTGTTTTTTTTTTACCTATAATAATCTTCATTATAATTATTTAGTTTATTATTTTTATTTCATTGTTTTTATAGAGATAGGTTTATATTTTCTTCTTTTACTTCTTCTTCTTCTTCTCCATATTATTATTATTATTATTATTATTATTATTATTATTATTATTATTATTATTATTATTATTATTATTATTGTTATTATTAATGATATTGATACCAATCTTTTTTTATCACCAATAGTTTATTATTTTTCATCTTATTATGTTCAATATTTTCTTTTCCTTTGCGTCTTCTACTTCTTTTGCTTTTTCTTTCTTTTCTTCTTCCTCTTCTTCTTTATATTCGTTTTTTCTTTTCTTTTCTTTTTGTTTTTCTTTGATGGTGATGATATTGCTATCATTATCTTTCATGATGATGATGATGATGATGATGATCATCATCATCATCATCATCATCATCATCATCATCATCATCATCATCAAACTACTTGTTCTTAATAATGTTAGTATTATGTATTTAGGGGCACATTAATCATCTTTTATTATTATTATTATTATTATTATTATTATTATTATTATTATTATTATTATTATTATTATTATTATTATTATTATTATTATTATTATTATTATTTCTTAACTGTATTACTGATGATCACCCACAGATAAAAACAAGTAGTATTAACTAACAGCAAGTCTTCCAGGATTTCTAGTATTCTCTGCTTCTCGCAGCAGCCGTTTACCAGCGACTCTCTTTGGAATTTGAGTGCTAATAAGCCCCCACCCCAGGTTTCCAGTGCTGTTCATACCCTTTACAGATGTCTGATTGATGCTTTACCTCCTGTATCTTTCCATGCTTTTAGACCATTGCCAAATATTTCTGTGGTACCAATCTATTTAATGCCTAAATGCTATTCTGTTTCAACTTACCTGAGTTTGGTTGGTATCATTGGACTATGTGGGTTAGTCTCCTTGCACAGTGATTTTTCTATGCTTCCTATGGTGTTAATCTTCCCTTTGATTCCAATTATTATTATTATTATTATTATTATTATTATTATTATATTATTTATTATTATTATTATTATTAATTATTTTATTATTATTATTATTATTATTGATATTATTATTATTATTAATTATTATTATTACTTATTATTATTATTTATTATTATTATTGTTGTTATTATTATTATTACTAATTCTTCTTATTGTTGTTGTTGTTGTTGTTATTGTTACTATTGTTGTTTACTTACTGGAAATTTTCATACAAGTCATTATCAGTGATTGTTTACTAGCAATAACAGCTGGTGTTGCATGGAGTCTGAGCGACAACAAGTCTTCCCAGATTTCCAGCACTTTCCATCACTTTCGATAACACATGCAAATCACTTTGCCTTATTGCAACAGTCATTTATCATTAATTTCTCGCTATCAACGACCGTTGGCCTTCTTGGAAATTTGAGTGGTAATAAGCCTCCCCAAGATTACACTTCTCTCTGCACCCTTTTAGCGAAGGTCCGATTGGTGCTCTCCCTCCTCAGTTTTCTTTCATCCTCCTTGACCCTTCATGACAGTTTTATGTGGTACCAGCCGAAGCTGATGTATATATTACATGCATGTGTGTATGACTAAAAAAAAATTATTTCTGTGAAGAAGGGGAAGGGGTGGGGGCTATTTAATGGATTTCTGTCAGTTTGTTGGCCCGTGTGATGTTTGTTCTTTCTATATGCTTTTTTTTCTTTTTCCATTTAAAACTGTCTGCGGTAGATTCACATTTATAGCTTATACATTATTATTGTTTATTCACTAGGAGGAGTCACATATCATCAAAGATTTCTCTTTGAGAACAACTTGTGGTGTTCCCTGGAGTCTGAGTGACAACAAGTCTCCCCAGATTTCCAGTACTCACCACCTCTTTCGATCACAGGCCATCATAAAAAATACTCTTTGAGAACAACTTGTGGTGTTCCCTGGAGACTGAGTGACAACAATTTCTAGTACTCTCCACCTCTTTTGATATCATTTGCAAATTAATTTGCATTATCACAACAGCCGTTTACTATTGATTTCTCGTTAGTAGCAACCATTGGTCATCACTGGTGTTATTATTCCCTTTTTGTTTCTTGCTTCCTTGACTGTACTAACCTAAAGAAGTTTAAATGTAATCTGAATAGACATCTCATTACTCAACTCCCCACAGTCCCCTGTTAGAGACAACCCCAAATAGTAGCCCCTTACGTTCCAAATGGAAATATACATTGTCTGGAGTGAAAATGAGTGAAGAAAACAAAAAACAAATGCTTGCTATAGTACTGACTATTGTATTATTTACCTTTACGTATCTAAGATGGGCAATTCTTAAATGTTAAACTTTTACAGCACAGGCTTACTAGTTTGTCTATTTATTTTTTTATGCCCCTTTTGTCTTTATTAATAAGCTCATGTAAACATACAAGCAAAAACAAAAACGAAAAACAAAAAAAAAAAAAATCGCAGAATATATAATACAAATATATGCATCAAATTCTCTTAAAATATTTCATCACATAGACCCGCAAAATATCTCTGTAAAGATTATTTCAGAATGACTCTAATTTATTATGAAAATAATTTATGTTACAACTTTTTTTTTTTTTTTTTTGATTCGACATTTTCTTCCAAATGTATATTACTCTGTTAGGAAAAAAAAAAAGATCAACTTATACAAAATGTTGTCATTTAGAAAATGCTTCCTTAAATAATTCAACATATTTTTTATTTATCAGTGCATTATCCTTGCTGCTATAATTGCTGTTGATAATGAATTTTAGTCAGTCTGATATTGTCTAGATATTATCTTAGGCAGGCAATGTTTTGATGCTAAACTTTTATACTGCAGGCTTTTAAGATTGCTTTATACACACACACACACACACACACACACACACACACACACACACATATATATATATATATATATATATATATATATATAATTATTTGCATGGCCAGACAATGTCGCAAGCTCACAAGAGCCATGACAGCCAACTAACCGAAATAAACTCGAGTTTTACCCGGTTTGTTTACTGTCATGGCTCTTGTGAGCTGTGACGTTGTCTTGCTGTAGAAATAATTATATATTCGCCTACATTCTGTAGATGTGTGTAAACATAAGCAGAAATCTCTCTAGAGCTATATATATATATATATATATATATATATATATATATATATATATATATATATATATATATATTATTATTATTATTATTATTATACTATATATGTACATATATAATATAATAAAATTAGTTATTTATTGCTTACATTATTTTTTATTATGGCTAATGTTGATAAGATTAAATTTTAGTGTGAAAATTACGATTAGCATTGTTATAGAATGTGTGTTTAAATTCATAATCAGATTTGTTTATGTTGTTATTTTGTTGTATTTTTGTTTAAATTCTACAGTATTACTTCATAAAGAAATGTTTATCTTGTTTATTGATCTGTGGGCGAATAATCCTGAATTCAACTCATAAAAGCAGTGATTATTATTCGTGGCACTGAGAAGTCATCGTACTGTTTTGTTATTGTAGATCGATTATTGTTTTCAGTATCGTTGTTATCCTCATATAATGATTATGAGTTTTCACATGTGTTTTTATGAATGATTGCTCACTGACAATAACAAGTGTCTGAGTGACAACAAGTTTCCTAAGAATTCCAGAGCTTTTCGCCTCCTTTTTTGCTAATTATTGCAGACAATCTGTGTTTGTAAAAGCCATCTACCATTAATTTCTTATCAATAATGAACTTCAGTTTTTCTGGAATTCAAGTGGCAATAAGCCTCTCCAGTATTCCAGGATTTTCTGTACCCTTCTAATGGAGGCCTACAGTGTGCTCTCTCTCTCTCTCTCTCTCTCTCTCTCTCTCTCTCTCTCTTCAGTCTTCCTATTCTCCTTGACTATTCATAACCGTTTTTTATGGTATTAACAAATGCCGAGCCCATCAGGCTTTTCTTTTTAGGGTGGGGGGGGGGCATATTATTTGATTTTTTAAATCTACTCTGATAGTTTCAGTTTCCTTAGTTTTATGTAATGCGCTGTCTGTTTTTCTAGCTGTGTTTATATTATTTCAGTTTATCTGTGATTGGTCATCATTATCTGGTTCTGCAAGTTGGTTTCTGCACTCAAAGTTTTTTTTTTTTTTAATATTTCAACTATTTTCATAAGTGTTGTGCTATGATTTAAATTTTCTCTAGTCTAAAAAAGACGGTTTTTCAGAATGTGCCTAGTGCTGCTACTATTTCTGGAATTACAGAGATTTTCTTCAGTTCTCTGGCATACTTTGTGTATTTTCTTAGCTTTTTAGCTTCCTTAGTTTTCACCCTGTGAACTGCTGAGATGATAAAATTAACTATTTCAGATGTGTTTTTCCTCTTATTGACTATTATCACGTCCAATCGTTTTATTTGGATGAGTTCATACATTTGTATTTCCATAGGATTTTAAGCATTTTATTTCCCAATAATTTCTGTGGTGTAAGCTTGTACCTTTTTTTTGGTGGGGGGGATGTTGAAAGTGCATAATTTCCAGCGGATCACTTTCCTAGCCCAGTCATGTTGTTTTTTTTTGTATTTCTTTTGGGCTAACTTACTGCATTCACTTATAATATAGCTTATTGTTTCGTCTCTTTGTCCACAGGGTCTACATTTACTGTTTTACTGAGTTTATTCTATGTTTGTTTTAATATAGTTTATTCTGATTATGTTGACTGTCAATAGCAATTCTGTTTTTCTTTTCTTTTCATTTTCATAACCATCTTAATGTGTTGTCATCTTTTTTCAATCTTATAAATCATCCATGTTGCTGTTTCTCTTTCCATTTTGTTTTTCTCACTTTTATATTTCCAATTTTTGTTGTTTTTTGTAACAATAATCCACTTTTCTGTATTTTTGGTTGTCCATTTTTGTACATACACACAGTCTTCTATACTTACCAGTTTTCTTCCTCGCTTCTCTTCTTTTTATAAAAAATTTCGGTCAGTATCAGGTGCAGTGCATGATCATTTATTTCCTAGTTTTTTAGTTCAGGTGCCTGAGTTCTTTTTTTGTTTGTTTGTTTTACTTTTTTTTCACCCCCAAACAAAGCATATTGCCACTTGGAACGTAAGAGGATACTATTTGGGATTCTGTTTAACAGGTGATTGTGGAGAGTTGAGCAGCAAGATGTTTGTTCAAATTACATTTAAACTTCTACAGCCAAGGAAGCAGGAAACAGGAAGGAAATCTAAAGTTTAGTAGTCCAAGGGAAAAAACTATTAGAATAGAAGGCTTTCTGGTATCTACAGATCTCCACAGTGAACGAGTGAAATTTTGTTATTTGTCAGGTTAGTCATGAATTCATCAGAGCACATTCCATTGAAGTACTTTTAAAACAGGTACAAGAATGCAGTGATGGGGCAGGTTGAAGTATAGCCGATAGTGCAAGGCCAATTATATTTTAGACTTTTTTTTGGATCCTGCCTAAGAAAGAGTCCAGATTCCTTTTATTATGTTTCTATAATTTGATTTCTACAAGATTTCTTGTTTTTATGTTCTAATAATATTATATTTTATTTATGTTGATTGGATGGCGTCCTTTTTCTAAAACTCTCAAATATTTTTAGGTATTCACAAAGAACCTACATCACTTCTCGGTCGGACAGTTCTATGTCTTTCACTATTTCAAAGTTTCCGTTCTAATATTGTATGCTTTTTTAATCTGAATTACATTCAACTAAAGATTCTGGTTATATTTATTAGATTTTCTGGTTCTTTTTTTTTTTTCTTTTTTTTTAGCAAATAGTTTCAGGTCGTCTATGTACATGAAGTGATCTACTTTTTTTTTTGTGTCAGTAAACTCAGTAAATTTGTATCCGGCATTGTGTCTACTGAGTATGTTGTTGAGTGGCATCATGGCTATGATAAAAAGTAGTAGTGATGGAGAGTCTCCCTGAAAAATATTTTTTTATGTTCTTATCTCTGTCCGTTGTTCTCCAGTTGCCACTTTAAGTCTCCATATTTCTATTATTTTCTCAATAAAAATGATAATTTTGGCAGATATTTTGTACATCTGTAGTACTGTCAAGACTCAGGATGCACCTCCATGTAGACTCTTCATTTGAGTCACCAATGTAAACATTCAACACAGTTTCAACATTATTTTCAAATGAGTACCTATTTATTTGTCTTCCCACTTCTTGAGTGCAGCAAAAGGAGCATGTCCCAAGTATGTGCTCCTTTCTGTAAAGCATATATATATATATATATATATATATATATATATATATATATATATATATATATATATATATATATATATAAACGTACACCTGATTAAAAAATAAAGACAAATCATGAAAAAATTACGCTATCAAATTTGTGTCTAAAAAAACTAACAAATCACTGCTGTGAAACTTTAACATTAAAACATTATCTGCCTTAGTTGTTTGGATAATACCAGATTGGTACACCTCTGTCTAATGAGACAATAGCGTTCTGCATCCAGTCTGATGCACTGCAGCATGTTGATGCTGTAGCTATAAAGTTGAAGCTGGAGTTGCCTCATTTTTTTATTTTGTGTCACTTTTATATTCTCTATATTTTATAATTTTATAGACTTTTTATAAACTAATAATAGTAAAACTCAAATCTATTTTGATTTTAAATACTCATTTCTCTCAGATACAGTGGCACCAAAAAGAAAGTGCGCACTTGTCATTTTTTCAAAAACCGCAAATTTAAGCTAAATTGAATTTAACTGTTTAAACAAACCTCATTTGATTTGCCTTTTAATCCTCTATAATTTTACTTGTTGATATTTGACTTTTAATTGAAGTATACTAGTGTTCATGTCAATTTTAAAAATTAACTTCAAATCAAGAACACAAAAAGAAACTCCGCATCAACAAATGAGCTTAAAACCAGCTTAAAATATCCACCTTTTAGGCAACAAAGCATCTCTAATCGCAGTTGTTGTTGTTCCAGGTTATACAATGTAACATTTAGTCCATATGCCTCGACTTTCTCTTAGTGATCGTCAAGGGCTCATTAATCTCCATCTTTCTGGCTTATCCAATTGAGAAATTGGCCGCACATTGAAATGTGATGAGAAAACGGTACGAATGATTTTGCAAAAGCACCAAAACACTGGCAATGTCCATGATGCTTCTAAATCTGGTTGTTCTAGAGTTACTTCTTACAGGGAAGATTTCCATCCTCAGAAACAGATTTAAAACGACTCCCCAAATCCAACAACAGTGTAATCTTGTTAAAAAGTTCTCTCTTTCTACAGTTAAGAACAGATTGAAGGAATTTAATTTGTGAGGCTGTGTTGCAAGACGCACGTCAATGATTTCTGTAAAGAACAGAAAGCGCCATCTGAACTTCGTCAGATGCAATGAAGATCATGATTTTTCATATTGGTCAGAACTGATTTTTAGCGACAAAACAAATTCAATAGACTAGGCAGTAATGGTAGGTAGTATGTCCGCCGAAGGAAGGACAAAGAATTTAATCCTAGGTGCACAGTTTCAACGCTGCAAGGTGGTGGAGGTTCAGTTTTGGTGTGGGGCGTTATTAGTCCCAATAGTCAAATACGAACAGGTAAAATTATAGAGGAATAAAAGGCGAATCAAATGAGATATAGTTTGTTTAAACAGTTATATTCAATTTAGCTTAAATTTGTGTTTTTGGAAAAAATGAAAAGTGCAGACTTTCTTTTTGGTACCATTGTATATTTCATTAGATATTCTACCCACAGATTTTTCATAAAAATGTTTTTAAAACCTACAAACATTCTTTAATTTTGAAAAAAAAAAGAAAGTATGAGGGGCGTGCAATAAGTAATGCCCCTGACTCACTTCCAGTTGTCTGATCTAGCTGAAATTTTGCATCTGCAATGATTTATATTTCTACGGGTTATGTGGAAAATTACAGCTCTGAACTAATTGTGGTTTCTGTTTTACAGGTGTTTGAACTGAGTCAGGTGTGAAATGGAGCCTGTTGAATGTCCAGCAGTGATCCGGTTTTTGTATTTGAAAGGACGCACACAACAGGAGAGTTTTGATGAAATGAAAGAAACTTATGGTGATAATGCCTCATCATATGACCTTGTAAAACGCTGGTATCGTGAATTCAAACATGGCCGGAAGTCTGTGGAAACAGCTCCCAGATCTGGTCACCCCCCCCTTCTGCCATTGATGAGGCATCTGTCCGTCAAGTTGAGGCTGCCATTTGAGTGCTCGAGGATGAATTTGGAGATGTGCCAAGAAGATGAGTCAAAGTTTTTCAAAAGACTGATTACACAGGATGAAACCTGGGTCCACCACTATGATCCAGAGACCAAAGCCCAGTCAATGCAGTGGAAGTACTTGGACTCACCACCTCCAAAGAAGGCAAGGGTGCAGCCCTCCGCTGGCAAAGTCATGCTCACAGTCTTCTGGAACCAGGACCAAGTAGTGATGACAGATTTCCTGGCAAAGGGTATCACAATTACAGGAGCCTATTATGCTTCACTTTTGAGGAAATTAAGGGAAGCTATCAAAATCAAGAGGCAGGGCAAGATCAGCAAAAGTACCCTCCTCCTGCAGAATAACGCTCCAGTCCACAACTCGCATGTCGCCAGATCAGAAGCACGGGCATGTGGTTATGAAATCCTCCCCCATCCTCCTTACTCTCCTGACCTTGCACCCTCTTAATTTCACCTCTTCCCAGCCATGAAGTTGTTTTTGAAAGGAAAGCGTTTCCCAGATGATGCAGCCTTGATTTCTGAAGTCACATCGTGGTTAGAGGACCAACCTGGGGTGTTCTACAAAAACGGTCTCCAGAGCTGCATCAAACGGTGGGAGAAATGCATAACTCTGGGTGGTTTCTATGTAGAGAAAGACTAATAACTGTGCCAAATTTCGTTGCTCTACTGCTATGGGAAGTGGGTCACGGGCATTACTTATTGCACGCCCCTCGTATTTTAACTTAGTGGTTTTTTAAAAATCTTATTCAGATAATCTAGCAATAATAAAATCTATTTTTTATTACTTGAATTAAAACTGAATATTTTATCACCTGTAATGAATTGATATGATATTTTCCTTAACGTATTTCTATCTTCCAATTTTTCCCAACTATTGATTAAAAACAAAGCAACTTATGTTTAATGAATTGTTTATTGTGTTTGGAAATTAGATAATCCAAATATATTAATATGCTGTAAAACAGACAAATCAATCAAGGTTGGTGCCACTAATTACGGGTGGGTGAGTCATATTATGGGTTTGTGTAGTTGTTTTTCTCTATTTGAGTTGGGGGTTATTTCTATTTCAACTTATGTGTGGTTGCTTGGCATTCACTGGTTATGTGGTCACCCCCTTCTTCCTAAAAAAAACACATACAGACATGTGGTGACACCAGTCTGAGATTGTACCGCACAAAATGGTCATGGAGGGTCAAGGAGGATGGAAAGACCAGAGAGAGATTGACACCAACCAGACTTCCATTAGAATAGTGCAGAGAGTCGTGGCATCTTGCACAGGCTCACTCAAATTCCAGATAAATCCAACGATAATTGTCAGCAAGAAATTAATGGTAAATGGCTACTGCAATAATGCAAAATAATTTACAACAGTTATTAAAAAAGACAGAGAGACTCTAAGGAATACCATGTATGTTGAATAAATGGTTATTGTTTTTGGAAATTTAATAACTTCAAAAGTACTGATATAACATTAAACATACAAACCAAAGAAATGAACCTATTTTTTTTTTGTTCAGTGATTATTGAATTAATTATTTATAATAGGTATTGTTTCAATATCAAAATAACTTTTTTAAAAAAAGGTTGATATGCTGTAAAACGAACGAACTAAGCTCTCATCTATCAAATTATTTAGTTTTTTCCTTTTTAATAACTATTTAATGAATTGTTTACAATAGGTATTGTATTAAAACATTAAATCACCCAAAAAGGATTGATATGCCATAAAATTGACAAACCAACCCAATCCATCATGTATCCTATTGTCTAGGCTTTTTAAAGAAAATAACTATTTTCAATAACTATTCAATGAATCGTTTACAATCAGTTTTGTATTTCAGCATTAAATAACCTGGGAAAGTATTGGCACACTGTAAAACAGATAAACCAAATAAAACCAGATAAATAATCTATCAAGATTTTGTCAAGCTTTTTTGTAGCTTTTTTTTTTTCTTTACAATGAATATTCAATTTTCCAGTCAGTTGAGTTTAATTCTAATGTCTAGAGCTTCTACCTTTCCTTGTTTTGATGTTGAGAAATTATTATCCTCAATAACTTAGAGATAATGAGTCTCACCTATCTGCCATTGAAAACTAAGGTATAAGCTTTTAAGACTTCAGTCAAATAACCTGATGTATCATTTACTTTGTATTAATTATTGAAACATATCAAGTAAATCACAGTATGATAATATCTTTGCAACACATAAAATCTGCCTGGTTTATAAACACCAATAATAAATAACCCGAAACTCTCATGTAATATGCGACTACTAAAAATCCAATAGTATCAGATGAATTCATTTCAATTGTTATGAACTCGCTTCTCATTGACCCATAATTCAATAATGATTTGAGAGAGAGATTATATATATAAATTAAAATTTATTCAAATAGTTTTTTTGTTTTTTTTTTGTTTTTTTTTTTGCCTGGTGGCAAACTTTAAAGTTTCTTTTTTTTTTGTTTTCAGAATCCTATTAAAGCTTTTAACTTCAAGCATTTACTTTCTATAGTGACTAGATAGACAAACATTCTCATAAATATATAATTTAAAGGTTCTGAGGGATTTTTGAAGCATGAAAACGATGTTATTTTTTATATTTAATATTTTATTTTTTATATTTCAAGCGGTCTTCCGCTCTTGGTCACAAAAAAGTATCGAAATGAAAATGAGAGACGTTAAAAATAACAACTGGATATTTATAGTATGGACAGCGTTCATTCCTTGCAACAATGTTCGAAAGAGTTCACGTAAATTATTTTTGCCGTTTGTGGAAGAAGAATGCTGTGTTTTTTTATTTTTTTATTTAAAAAAAATTTTTGCAACGTATTAGCAGCGTTTAATTCAAATGGCAAGAAAGAGACGCAATTGATTTCAATATGTCTGGTTGAAAATTCCAACAAATTTGTTGAACAGTAAAAATAATGTTATTAATAGTTATCATAATGATAATAGTAATAGTTGAAACAAAAATATTAATAGATCTTACCATTTATTTATTTCAACATGTTAAAAAAATATTCAATTCTTAGCAGTATCTGTTTCGTAGCACAGAAACAATCATATAATTCATTTATTTATTGCAGACTATTATCCTCATCTTTTAGTTGTTGTTTCACAACGTTTTAGTCAACTATTCCTCTGGCCTTCATCAGGTGGTTACAGCAACGGAATAAGCACCCCGAATCTCCTAATTGCATCCTCAGCAATTACTGCCTTCCACAGTTGTTATCGTCTCACCACGTTTTAGCCAACTAAGCTTCCGGCCAGCTTTACGTAGGATTGAAACCGCTATCTTGAGACAATGCTCACCTGGAACCATAGAGATTCAACATCTTTATCCACTGCACCACGGCCCCCTCTACGTAGTTTCTGAGTTTTTAGTAGACACGCAGACAGTTCATTTAATTTGTTTAGATAAAACAAAACCAAACACTTTGAGTTCAATGTTCTTAGAAAATCCATCACTAGATATTAAACATCATAATGGCTCCTAAATTGACACCAGCGAAAGAAATCTTACGATGCTAGACCAGGGATCCTAAACTTGAACATTAAATGATGCCATTACATAATGAGGCAGAGAGGTAACAGACCAGAGGCAGACAATGTCATTGGATTGTGACTAATGATGATGGCATCAATTCCGTGCATAGGTAGAGGAAGTTAATAAAGTTCAGGTAGATCCAACTAATACAAAGACATTTTTACACTTCCAAATTAATATTAGTTGCCAAATTTATCCCTTTTTGCCTTATAATATAGTAAATTTGTGTGAATTAGCATGGTACAACTCTTTTTACCAGCCCGATTCTATTGTTGGCATTGATTTCTTTGATTTTTCTTTAGAAAAAGATGCTTACAGAAGGGACTATATGAAGGTTGTCAACGCGTATTGCTACGAAATTACCGGGAAAATCAAAAGCACTAAACATTTCAGTGTGTGTGACTCTTTACAAAATGTAAGAGAAAAAATTGCCTGTTAGGATATATGTTATTTTAATTTACAGCTCATGTATTAAACATATATGCCAAACATATTCATCATAAAAATGAAAGGCCAACACCAAAAGTATGGTAAACACATTTATTACATTGACAATTATGAAATACAAGTAACGTACATTATACAAAACAATTTAGTTAATATTTTACCTTTAAAATAGAAACAGGAGTATGAATATGAGGAGTGTCCATGAAAGGAAAACATTTGACAACGGTGATTTCTTAATACTCTCCGGTTTCTTTAAGGAACAATCAAAGAGGAAACAATCAGCAGTGCTCAAAACCAGTGCATCATCAGTATTAGTTCCTTAAAACCAGTGCATCATCAGTATTAGTTCCTTAAAACCAGTGCATCATCAGTATTAGTTCCTAAATGCAGGGTGTCTAAAAAACAAAATGTACTCACACTTCAAATGATGATCAAACCTTTATTTATGAACATAGAATGAAATGGAATAGCTTCAAATACAGAAGACAAATGTAATTGAAGAATCGTGTTCACAAACGTTCAAATTGATGACGATTAATGTCCAGACAACGATTATAACAGTTGAAGCGTGAGTACATTTTTGAGACACTCTGTATTTTAAATAAATCAAAAACATACAGCTATAGCAAGAACTATGTTAAAACAGAGATTAAAATCGATAAAGGTATGAGCATAGAAAAATATAAAATTTATAGAGTTCCCTCATTAAAGGGTCTTAAAAAGTTGAAAGTGTTCTCGGATTTTGAGAATCTTTTTTTTTTTAATTTATGTAATTTAAATATTTAAATATCATCGATATTTACGATGAAATGTTTTCAGTGGTGGATGTTATGTTCTTTTGGGAACCACTTTATAATAAACAGTAAATATCATACACCGCTGACATCTATTACAATATGCATTAGGTAGCGTATCATTCCTGACAGTTTTCAAATTCGTGGATTGAATAGTTTAAAGGTAGTCAGCAAATACAAATAAACTGACAGACTCATGTCTCTTATACTAATATAGATGTTTGTTACTAGTTTACTATATATATATATGTTTCTCTGTAGTGTGTATTTAGTCTAGCATTTATTCTGCTGAAGAGAGAAAAATAATTATAAGGAAATTGACTTTTCAGCCAAAAATATATCTATTACTTACAGCAAATATACCTGGTAATTTTATTTCTAAATATAGAAAACTATCAATTCTTTTCATAATATATTTCAGCCAAATATAATTTCTGACCAGCATTTTAATATAGCGTATTATATTTACTACAAAAAGGAGGGAAAGTAAAGTATTTAAAACTGATAATTTCAAAGGTTTAAAAATATCTTGATTTCTCATTTTGTGTGTGTGTGTGTGTGTGTGTGTGTGTGTGTGTTATAAGGAATAATCCAGATATCTTCTGATATAGCCATACATCTCTCTCTCTCTCTCTCTCTCTCTCTCTCTCTCTCTCTCTCTCTCTCTCTCTCTCTCTCTCTCTCTCTCCCATTTATCAAAATACTAGCTGCAATATCTGTCTGAGGACGGGTTCATAATACTGATTCAGAATTAGAGTCAGTCTTTAATAAATGAATAAAGATCCCCAAAATAATTCAAAGCCATCTAAAAGGTACCGCGATATATGAAAATGCACGACAGAAAGGTTAGACATGTTAATTTTTGTAGCATGAAGAATTTTCTATTATAAGGTTTTAAAAGAATCAAAATGTGCTTCAATCATTATTTACCTTTTTTTGAATCTCATTTAAAATCAGTTACAAATAAAATTTCAGAGGATGTTTCATGCTCCGTAATATGGAAAAAATAAGTTATATTTATATAATCTCAGACAGCTCGGAGATCATTCTTACCAAATATAATGTTCCTAGGTCTAAAAGCATAAAAGAAGTAAGCCAACACACATAAGTAGGCAGAAAATCTCCATAATTTATTGTCTAAAAATCTCATTAAAATTAGAAGTAAACAAAATTCATTTTTCCATATGAATTTTAAATAATTTTTTTTTACTCTTTTTCACCCCAACCTAGAAAACAGCAATTTTTCCTCTTTTGTCAGAAATCACTCCTGGAATGTGAGGACTAAAGGACAAAATAAGGGAAGGGAGAGTTACAAGGCTACTGAAAGTAAACCCAAAGGTCCACTTTTTAACTAGATGCGTTTTTCTCTTACTGCCATGCTTAAGAAAATTGCCTTGAAGAAGGCTGAAGAATTAAATGTCACATTCCACCCTGTAACAAGAGGCGTGCACCGCTATGGTGCAACGGCTGCAATAAAAAAAAATCCTGGTGCGAGGGTGAGGTGGTCACGGACATATTGTTACCAGATAATGTAAACGTTTTTAAAAACAGACAATTGTTTGCTGTTATTATCGATTATATAGACACTGTTAATAAGGTTTGCCTATCTATCAATTTTGAAAGATTGAGTGTAAGTAATTAACTCACATGAATTCCTTTTTTTTTCAATTAAACTCTTGTCCTAATCTAAAATTGTTGTAAAGAAAACGTTTTTAAAAATCTTTTTTAAAGCAAGGCCATATACTTGAGACTAAAAAAAAAGTATTTTTCCTGTCTTATCTGATTTCATTTATTGTTTCTTTAATTTATTCGAAGAAAAAAAATAGAATACAATCAGTAATTTAGGTAAATACGCAGAAACAAGACTTTCTTTTTTAAATAGTCATTTTTTTTATTTTACGTTTTATTTAATACTCAGATGTCTTTATTGATTACTATACAAATGTGTTTGCATGCGTGTGTATGTATGTGTGTGTGAGTGTACTACACCAGTTTATTATGTGAAAATCTCTCTCTCATATATATATATATATATATATATATATATATATATATATGCGTGCATATACTTGGTTGGTATCTATGTATGTACATGTATATATTTATATATATATATTTTTGCTTGAATGTATAACCGTGTGTGTATGTGCCTTGTTATTTATGTGTATGTTCTCTATGTCTGTGAATGTGTGTATGCTTGTTTATTTGTGTATTCCTGTGTCTGTTTATGTATGCAATAGGAGAGTGAATCCTCCTGAGATAACCAGCTATATCTAAGTCTAGCCAAAAATATTTTTAATCTCATCATGTTTTTTTTTAATCAAAAAGTAAATAAATTCAGTACGACTTATATAATGTGGATTTGTAAGATTTCTTGTATTGTGCCAAAACAAAAGAAAGAAAATTCTCTGTTTCATTGTATCGTCAGGTGCCTATCTGCACAGCACTTATATTCTTGGTATATCAATACTTAAATAACATACATCTTTATTTGTATATTTGAATGTATTTATTTATATTTTACTTCGATAGAAAGTGAAGATAGAAATTGATGAATAAATTAATAGTGAAGCTGAGGATAGACGAATAGATAGATAGGAAACGATTTAAATATGTACACTCCTGATCAAAAATTTAAGACCACTTGAAAATCTTTAAAAAGAAGCCTTTTTTTAAGAATAGATTTTAAACTCCTCCACTTAAGGTTACCAATACTACAATTATGGAGGAGAGGGGAAGCGACATTGTAAATATTTAATTCAGAATTTACATTTTTATAAAATGAGGCATTTTACACTTGATCAAAATTATAAGACCAAGGGTATGAATTTCTATGAAATTGTACAAAAAGTGTATAAAACATTCAACAGCAAAATTTAATAATGAATTCTACCTCCTTGGTTTTGATGACTTCAAAAATTATTGGGGGCATGCTAGAAATAAGCGATCCTATTAAGGTGCAGGGGATGTTGCTCCAGTTTCTGAAGATGGCTTCACAAAGTTAATTTTTTTTTAATATTTGCTATTTCGATAAACATCTCTTGTCATCAATCCCCAAACATTTTCAATTGGGTTCAAGTCCCGTGAGCATGCAGGATGTCCCAAGAAATGAACCCCATTTTCTTGCAGAAAGGTCAAGATATGTCGTGCAGTGTGGATTGCAGCATTATCCTGTTGGAATAAACATCCATCTCCACACAAACAATCGCCCTCCATCAACTACGATCCTTTTGTAGCATGCTAACATAACCATGGCTCTGATGAACCTACACCACCTGGAGATTAATCATCCCTCTGTAAGAAAAGGCACTTCATATCATTAGGAACCCTCCAGCACTTTGACGTGTGGAGAAAATTTCAGAAGACGTGTTTTCATTATGCCAATATCGTTGGAAGCCATCAAGGCCATCTAGATTGAATTTTTTTCTCATCAGAAAACAGGACTTTCTTCCACTTCTCAACGACCCATGTTCGATATTCATGACCAAACCTTAGGCAGTCCCCATTGTGACATGGAAGCAAGCAAAAAATTTGTTTACACTTTTTATTTACCATGCCTTTTTGTCTTAAATTTTGTCTGGTGGTTACTGAACTGCAACCAGCATCTGTGACTGCTTTAATTTGACTAGAAGAAAGTCCCCTGTATTTCACAACAACCTATCTTATTCTCCTACTCAATGCAAGAGAAATTGGAGGAGGAGGGGGGGAAATCGACCAGTGGATTTTGCTTTTCCATAATTCTCACTGTTCTTTAGAAAGTTTTACTGCGATTTACCTTAGTTGCGATCACCTGCTGTGACAAACCTTGCTTATGGAAATCTAGAATTCAAGCACACTCAACTTCGGTAAGTTTGCTTGCTATAGGCATAGTGACATGTTTACGCAGTGATAGCTAATCTGTAACTGAACTAAAAACATTTTATATCCCTGGTCATATAATTTTGATCAAGTGTAAAATGCTTCATTTTATAAAAATGTAAATTTCTGAATTAAATGTTTGGAATGTAGTTTCTTTTTTTTTTATAACCTTTTAGTTTGTAGTATTGCTAACCTTAAGTGGGAGGAGTTTAAAATCTATTCTTAAAAAAGGGTTTCTTTTTAAAGATTTTCAAGTGGTCTTAAATTTTTTGTCAGAAGTGTATAGAAATATGAGAAAACTGATAAATATGAATTGATAATGGATCCTCGGATAGGTGAACAGGAAGTGAATTCTAATAGACATATAAATAGCAGAGCTTGTTAGACCAGTAGATAGTGGAGCTCTACATGGATAAATACATGGTGTAGCTCTAGATAGATGAGGTAATGCAGCTTGAGATAGACGATAGATATCCGAGGTTTAGATGGAAGAATAGACAATGAAGTTTTAGATGTAAGGATTGTGTAGCGAAGCTTGTAATAGATTTGTAGATAGCAGAGCATGAATTGGATAGAAGAGTTTGAGATGGTTGAATAGATAGCAGAGGCTGCAATAGATGCAGAGGCTGCAATAGATGCAGAGACTGAAATAGATACAGAGGTTGAAATAGATGCATGAGTAGTTGAGACTAAGATAGATGAATAGATGCAATTCTCTATCTATATAAGAGCCAGATACATCCAAGGATGGAATACTATTGCCACATATGGGCAGGAGTGGCTAGAAAAGACTTGTCCTGCCTTGATAGGGTTCAAAATAGACTTCGTGGCCTGGTGGGAGATGTCCTTTTCTCTTCGCTGCAACCTCTATCTCACAGAAGAGATGTTGCGAGTTTGTCTCTGCTTTATTGTTATTTTCATGGAAAGTGTTCGACTGAGCTTCAATCTATGATCCCCCCTCGCCAAAATCTCACAAGAAACACTAGACTAGCTGAAAACATTATCAATAATTTTCCCCACTCTTTATCTGTGCCTAAACCTAAACATAGATTCCATGATCAAAGCTTCTTTCTTAGAACTGCACGCCTGTGGAATTGTCTTCCGTTTTCCTGCTTTCCAGCTGTCTATAATATGGTTGTCTTCAAGTCCAACGTGAACAAGTTTCTGATGAGCCGTTCCACTTAAGTTAACAAATTTACCGAACTTCCATTACTATCGATTACTATATTGTCCTTTTGACTACTCTACACTCTTTAACCCTTATCCTTGAGTGGCCTATAGGCCTTGATAAGTGGTGACGCCTATGTAAAAAAAAAAAAGAAGATAGCAGAACTCTAAATCTCTATATAAATAAAATGAACTCATTTTTTCCCATCTGATTTTGATATTAATAGGATTAAAAATCAAGATATTTCATGCAAATATAATATGCACAAACGGCAGAACAATATCTGAGGTGTGTTATAGGCTTATTATTTCTCAAATTCCTCGATAATCTTAGATTTCTATACTTTTTCTGCTGAGAAGTCACGGCCAAAATCGGTTAAGATCAATGGAAGTGGTAAAATATTTTCTCTCTAATAAATTCCTCCTCCCCCTGCCACCACTTAACACCGTTTGGGGATCGTTCACAAGGAACAGTTGAGAAGAGAACACCGGTTTGGCTTTTATGTGAAGTTATTTAAAATCACTAAACTAAGCTGCAGTGCTCTGTGGAGTAGTGGTTAGCGTGCTGGACAATTCACATTATATTTTCACGTTCGCGCCGACCTACCGTAGTCGTTTTTTTTTGTTTGTTTTTTTTTCTTAAACAACTGGAATGGACTTTTCTTGGTGGCCGAACTGTTAACGTTGCAGATGTTTTTTTGGGTTTTTTTTCACACTTTATTTTCCTACTTTTACTCATGACTCCGGGTTTGATCCTTCCTACTTACCTACCATAACATTTTTTAAAACTCCCCCCCCCCCCCGTCCCGGAAACAAACACTCGGGCAACGCCGGGTACCTCCGCTAGTAGAGAAATAAATAGCTAAGCTCAGGATAGGAAAATAGAAAACAGAGTTCAAGATAGACAAATAAATAGCAGGGCTTGATAGACCAATAGATAGTGAAGCTCTACATAGACAATAACACACTGGTTATCACTGGATCACCAAAGTTAAGCAATGTTGAACCTGGTCAGGACAAAATGGGTTACCATTTAGGACTTCCAGGTGCTATATGTGCTCTCTGCTTATCTTAGCTTTGTTTCTAATTGTCCTAGATTTCTCCTTGCCACTGGACTCAAACAGTGCCGATTCAAGAGAGGTGTGGTTGAAAATTGCACAACCCTTGCCTCACAATTACATGTGCAGTTGCTCCTACAGAGGGTATCCTTTGTCTTTCAAGACTGAACGGAGACATAGACAAATACATGGTGTAGCTCGAGATAGATAGCAGAGCTTTAGATAGATGAGTAGGTAATGGAACTCTAGATAGACTAATAGATAAACAGATCTTGTGATACATGAATAGTTGTACACAAATTCATAGTAGAGCTCAAGATGGACAAAAAGATAGCTGAGCTTTAGATAGATGAATAGATAAGGAGCTTGAGATAGAATAGATAATGGAGCTCAAAATAGAAGACTAGATAGCTGAGCTCAAGATAGACAAATAGATAGTAGAGCTCGAAATTGATGAATAGATAGCAGGGCTCTAGATAGATGATTAAATAGAGCTAGAAATCGATAAATATGTAGTGGAGCTCTAAATAAACATACAGATGGTGGGGTTCCAGATAGATGAATAATTTATTCACTTATATTGACTGCTACTATTTATAGTGGAACTGGAAATAGATGAATGGATACATTTCCTTAATCGGGATATACATGCGACTGGGGACCACTTGTGAACTTGATATTCCCATGAAACTTCCACCTATAGAGAAAGCCAGTTCATCCCGCCTACAGTGAATACTGCTGGCTGGCATAATAAATACATATGAAAGACTGGAATAAATAGATAGATATGTGAATATTGATAAATATGAATAAAAGTAAAGTCTGAGATAGATGCTTAGATATTAGAGATTGAGTTATAGCAATAAATGGTGTGGGCTGATAAAGATGTATAGATAATATAGTTCTAGCTAGATTAATTGAAAGTGAATTCTGAGATAGATTAATACAAAATAGAACCTTAGATATATGAATAGAGAGCAGAAATTGACATAGATAAATATATAGCAGAGCTAAATATAGATGAATAAATAGCAAAGCATAAAATAGATGTTTAGATAGCAGAACTTGAGATAAATATATAGATAGAAGAGAGTCAAATAGAAGTATAGATGGCAAAGAGTGAAATAGATGTATACATAGCGAAGCCTAAGATAGACGCAATATTAATTTGTAATTGCTACAATAAAAAATAAAATATATTTATACATTAAATCGTAGCTTAGTTTTAGATTCAAAACCTACATTGTAAATCAAATTTCTTTTAAAAAAAAAAAAAAAGAAAAAAAAATTTACTGGCGGGACCTCTGGAAATTCCACATGAGACGGATTCATATGTAATATATTGATGTTGGCATTCTGTAGATATTCAGTGTAAATGAAGATGCTCTGATATTATTGTAGCTTTTTTGTTAAAACTGCAAAATTATTCATTCAAACTAGCAGGGACGCCCAGCATAGCCAGGTCGTAAAATACTCTTAAATATGATATTTTAATTCTTGCAGATTTCTTATATATTATTATAGAGTTAATGTTCTATCGATTTTTACATATTATAAAGTTGCGATTTCAAAAATAAAAAATATATCTACATGGCTTGGGTCCATCAGCTTGAATCGAAACCGAAACCAAAACTTATGGAGAATTCTTGATAAAATTATTTATAAAAAAAATAGATTATTAAGGTGCCATCAGCTAAAATCAAAACCGAAACTAAGACTTATGAAGAATTCTTGATAAAATTATTTTTAAAAAATAGATTATTGGAGTGTCATTAGCTATAAACGAAACCAAAACTTATGGGGGATTCTTGGTAAAATTATTTATAATAAAAAAATCGATAACTTAAGTGCCATCAGCCATAATCGAAACTGAGACCAAAATTATGAAGAATTCTTAGTAAAATTATTTATAAAAAAATTAAATGACTTGAGTGCCATCGGCTATAATCAGAACCGAAACCAAAACTTATGAAGAATTCTTAGTAAAATTATTTATTACAAGAAATGGAAGTACATAACAATTAAACGACCCAGATGTAAGTGTGACACAGAAAATAACATACACGCTATCGTCTTCTATATATATAAAAGCCAAACGTCTGTGTGTATGTATGTTTGTTTGTAACGCTAAAACTTTTGAAAGACGGAACCAAACTTGACAAATTTGGTATCATATCGAAGCCCCATCACTCGGATGACAAATATCGAAATTTCACGTCAAACGGACCACTAGAAGTTGGTCAACTGATCAGTTATCTTCGAGGGGGGGGCCCCAAAAAACCTGTCATTAACGCTAAAACTTGAGATGAAAGATTCCTCTCCCCTAAGAATAAAACATATGTTCAATATCTGCTTTTGTTTTTTCATTGTTTATACGGTCCCGAGCAACGCCGGGTAGCCCTGCTAGTATTAATATATAGATAAGGCAAGGATAAGACGGTGAAACATGTAAATAATATAAACAATTTATACTGAGGAATCAAAAATGTTTTTTTAATTAAGACTATGCTATTGTTGCAATACTCCAGGCAGTTTATATAAAATGCTGGAAGGTGCTGAATATTTCATGATTTTTTTTTTTTTTGCACAAAAGCTGGCCACTATTTTCAATGGAAAATAAATAATTCCTTTTATTACGCTGATAATTCAATGAAAAATTAATTGAAAAATGAAAAAAATATTCTTTTTGTTGTTATGAAGAAAATACAATGAATAATTATTGGACAATTTTTACGAGATTTTTTAAATATCTTAAAATTCAAATCAAGAAAAATAGCACTCATGGTAAGGTAAGTTTCATGAATGAATATAAACTTTTTGAATAACAAACAACTAAAAGAAAACAAAAAATTTTCTTTGATTTTTTTTCTTTTTTATGATATTTTTTGTTCAAATCAAGATAAACATTTAGTTTACATACATACATATATATATATATATATATATATATATATATATATATATATATATATATATATATATATATAATAAACCAATGTTATCAAATAAATATTTTCTTAAATAACGTTAGCTATAGCAATTTCATTGGCTCAGTGTTTTGGCACCATTCTGCATTTTACGTTAATTGCCTGTGTGACCAGACGTGCGCAGACCCGACATATCGCCGACTCCCAACGTCGTATATCATGGATATTTTGTTTGAGTATTCCTCTTATGGCCGTATCGTCATTTTCTCGCTGGCGACTATCGATGGGAACACACATGGTTTCACAAAAGTAGAAATATAATAAATATAATAAATCGTAGAACAAAGAAAGGGAAAACACAAACGCCAATGTTCACATATAATTGACTGTGTGTGTGTGTGTGTGTGTGTGTGTGTGTGTGTGTGTGTGTGTGTGTGTGTGTGTGTCTTCTCTCTGTTCTATCGATGTTACGTTCATCTCTATTTCTGTTTCACAGTCAACTCTAAAACTGTCCAACTCCCATCCTCCGCGACGGGCATCTAGTTGTCAACTAACTGTCTTTTCTATGTTAGTATCTGAGGTCGCCCTCCCCCTACCCCGGCTACCGGAAGCTGCCCTTCCCTGTTTTATCTGTAGGTTTCTATTGTCCTGTCAACTCTAAAAAGCTCGATCTAAAAATACCTAGAGATTCATTGTTTGTTACTTCCTATCTATTCCTTTGTCTATTGCTCCCCCTCTCAGCACTTAGTGACTCAAGTCCACCTCAGGTCCACACCTGGAAAATTCCAATGATAGCACAGTCCTGATTTTGCATAAGTACCTTTAATTCAATTATCAAGGAATTCCGTTGAGAATTCTTTTACGATTCTTTTTACTTATTCAAAGCAAGCATCTTTATTAGACATTGCTGTTAACAGATTTTTCGATGTTTTGGATAGTGTTTCTCACAAGTTCTGACATATTTCTTTGGGAGTAGTCATCAAACTGAAGCCTTCTCTCTTAGTACTACCACTTCCTTCGAGAATGAACCTGGAAGAAATGGAAACAAAAGGATACTTTTGCACTCCTTAAATCTCACAAATTGGAATCTCACCATTGAATTAAAAAAAAATTTGACTTATAATGCAAATAAAATTTTTAAGCAATTAGAATTTAATTGGGAATATTTTTTATTTTATGGCTACTCTATGTTTGCTGAGATTTAATACTTTTTAATTATATCACCTTTGAAAATTTACCATATACTTATAAGTTCTCATTGATCTGTTTAGGAAAACATCATTTAAGTTCAAAATAACAATTATTTTTAACAATTATTAAATCATTTCTCTCTGATAGGCTCATAAGAGTGTTGGTTGATGGGCAGAAATTAGAAGCCTACAGTATTAATGCTGGAGTCCCTCAGGGGTCCATCCTGGGCCCAACTCTCTTCCTGATCTACATCAATGATCTCCCAAAACACATACTTAATTCATTCGTTGACATCTATGCTCATGATACGGCCATCTATGGCAACACATCAAAGGTCGTAAATGACAAAGTTCTCTCTGATTCTCTCTCCTCTGATCTTGAGCATGTGGTACAATGGGGGAAGAGGTGGCTGGTTACTTTTAATGTATCTAAAACCAAGCTTCTATCTTTACATCATCAACACTCTGATCCCCATCTGGCATCAATTGAAATGGATGGCTCTCGTCTTGGGGGAGGCTCCATGTTTTGACAAGCTTCTGGAATTGACCTTTACTCTTGATCTGAAATTAAACATGTACATCAAATGTGTTGCCAAGGTCACTGGAAAAATGGTGGGATCCTTCTACCGCTCCAGTAGATATCTCACTTCTGATGCAATTCTCTATTTATATAAAAGTCAAGTACTCTAAGGATGGAGTACTGCTGCCACATTTGGGCAGGAGCTGCTAAAAACAGCTTATCCTGCCTTGACAGAGTACAAAATAGACTTTGTAGTTTAGTGGGGGATGCTCTTTTCTCTTCCCTGCAGCCTCTCTTTCACAGAAGAGACGTTGTGAGCCTGTCTTTGTTATATCGTTATTTCCATCGCAAGTGCTCGCCTGAGCTCCAATCTCTGGTCTCCCCTCGCCAATCTTTCACGAAAAACACCCGTCTAGCTGAAACCACTGTCAATAATTTTCCTCACTTTTTATCTGTGCCTAAATCAAAACGTAGATTCCATGTACTTCTTTCTTAGAAGTGCACGCCTGTGGAACTCTTTTCTGTTTGCCTGTTTCCTACCTGAGTGCAATTTGGATGTCTTCAAGTCCAACATAAACAAATTCCTGATTAACTGACCCCTTAAGTAATCCACTTTATCTAATCTCCATTACTAACGATTACTACGATATTATCCCATTGATTACTGTACACACAATAACCCTTATTCCCGAGTGGCCTCCAGGCCTTGATAAGTGGTTACTACTATGTTAAAAATAAAAAAGAAAAAGAAAAAAAAAACTGTGTTGGAACAAGATGAATGTACAACAAGAACAATATATAGGATAGACATCATAAATGTTTTTGGTTAGACTACCTAAATTAATTTGTTTTCTTTTACCGCATATCAACCTTTTTTTTTCTTTTCAGTAATTTTGGCAAAAAGTTTTAATGTTCGCAGTTCTTAGTATCGCTAAATATTTATTTATTATGTTTTTGTTTTAAATTTTATTTTGAGAAGAGTAGAAAGTGGACATTGGGTTTATTTTTGGCAACCCCATAACTCTTGCCGCCCTTATTTCCTTCTTTAGTCCTCACATTCCATAATATATTTAATATAATATATTCCATATATTTAAGATAAAGGGAGAAGAATTGCTGCTTTCAGGGTTGGAATCTAGCCATCTAACACTTATCGTTGGCTAGTTTTTGATCTTGAAGTAGTATTTTTAAAAAAAATATTTTAGCTCCTTACATCAAGTGACTTCATATCTTGTCTGGAGCGATTTTCATAAAGAAAAAAAAATTAGCTAGGCATAATGCAAATGTTTATGTATACAAAAAGATGCAGTTGTAAGCCATACAAGGACAGATTCTATTCAGCTCATAAATTGGACCCTGATACCACATCATTCTAGAATGGATCTGAGATTAATGGGAACAAAGGGATTATTTTACACTCCCCAAACTCCCATATTGGAGTCTCACCACTGAATTTTAAAAAATAAACTGATATTGTTTCTAATATTTTGATTTGTATCATAATTGAATAATATTATTGAAGAAGGCTATAAGATGAACCGTTCACGATGTTGTAAGTCCTCCCCCAATAACAGAAATTAACAATTAAATAAAACTCAGAATTCAAATTTCTAAATTTAAAGAATATTATTTGGTTAGGTTTGGTTTGGTTTGTTTTGTTTTATGGCATATCAACCTTTTTCTTGTTACTTTATGCAGAATCCAGTGATTTTGTAAAAAGTTTTATGCTTCAAATTCTTTATAGCTTCAAATATTTATTCATGGAGTTTGGTTTGGTTGTAGAGTAAAACTGTTGTCTTTATTTTTTGGTTTTGCAAAAAAATGATTGACTTTAGAAAAGAGAAAGGAAAGGAAGAAAAAAAAACCAATAACATCAATGTTTGGTGCATTTTAGGTCAGGAAGCCAATATCTTCAGACAGCCTGATCTGGTGATATTTTATATACTAATTTTATTGATTTTTCTTTTTTCTTTCTATTTTTTTTCTTTTTATATTTCAGATGTTGGGAAATATTTTCCCCGGACTACAACGCTAAAATAACAAGCAGCTAGATCAAGAATGTTGATCGAATTCTGTCTTTTGTTGTGTGTGTTACCAAGGCATTTGTGTATAGACATTACTTACTATATTCAAGAGGGCAAGAGTCCCGGTACCTATGTGGGGGATATAGCTGCTGATACTTTTCTCCTGGATAACATCCCACCCAACGAGCATCAGTATTTGACCTTCAGTCAGATACAAACTACTGAGACGGGCAGTTCCCAGTTATTTCACATTTCCAAGAAAACAGGGAAAATGTATACAGTCCAGACATTAAATGCTGAATCCATTTGTAATTATAATAAAGAATGTTTTATCATGGTTGAAGTCGCAGTACGGAAAGCCGCCACCTTTCTGAAGCTGATAGAAATCAAAGTTGTAATACAAGATATCAACGATCATCGACCAAAATTTCCCGGTAAGCGTGTGAGTATTGAATTCTCGGAGAGCGATGGTATTGGGATGAGAAAATACATCCCCCATGCAGTTGATAAAGACGTTGGAATCCTCAACTCTCAGATCAACTATCAGCTAAAACACAATGAGGATGCACCTTTCTCGTTATCGGTTTCCAAAAATATAGATGGGACATCAAAGCTTGGTATAAACCTTGAACAGAGGTTAAACAGGGAAGCAAAGGACTCGTACATGGTTCAAGTTGTAGCGAAAGATAGCGGATCTCCCTCAAAGCAAAGTGTTTTAGATGTTTACATTTCTGTCTCAGATGTTAATGACAATGCCCCTGTCTTCTCCCGAAAAGTCTACAATGTGTCGATAAGTAACGAATATGAAACCGCACCTGTTATAACCTTATCAGCCACAGATGCTGATTCAGGTACAAATGGTAGAGTCACTTATTATTTCAGTTCAAAAACACCTGAATCTACAAAGACACATTTTAAATTGAATAAGATAACCGGTGAAATATTCTGCCTTAAAAAATTGATTTTGAGTAAAGATTCAACTTTCAGACTTTACGTGAAGGCTGTAGACGGAGGGAAGCCGCCTTTAAGCTCCATTGCTATGGTTTTGGTCAACGTCCTAAACCAAAAGAACAACCCACCGATTATCAATGTAAATTTTTTTTCTTCATCCGTACAAAACCCTGTGGTCATTTCTGAAGACATCAACGTGGGTGAGTTCATTGCTTATGTGAAGGTCACCGATCATGATGTCGGACCAAATGGAGATGTCAGCTGTATCATTCATCATGATAAATTCCTACTTGAGCATTTGGGTATTAAAAGATACCAAGTAATTGTGAAAAAGAAGTTGGATCGAGAGACAAAAGACCATCACGATGTAACAATCACTTGTCAGGATAAAGGGTCACCACCTTTACATAGTGAAAGCAAATTTTCTATCCAGGTGATGGATGTCAATGACGTAAAACCACAATTTGACAGTGAGATCATCAAGTTCAAAATATCAGAGAACAAAAAATCAAGTATTGGTTTTATTCAAGCCAGAGATACGGATCTAGGACCTGGGGGAAAACTCACTTACTCCCTACGGACTAAAAATACACAGTTTTTGCCCTTCCAGATTTCTGATGAGGGATTGATATCTACCCTCATGTCATTAGACCATGAATTCAAAGATAGATACGAATTTCAAGTGTTTGTGAAAGACAATGGAATACCCTCTTTAAATAATAGTGTGAATGTGATTGTTGAAGTCGGAGATGAAAATGACAACGTGCCCTACTTTGTATTTCCGAGCGTTAACCCCTTTAATCTGGATGTTATCTACTATCCACATCACACGAAAAACATTACGCAGATAAAGGCAGCAGATGGAGATAGTCGAGAGAATGCATTCTTGAAATATGAGATATTAAGAGGCAATGAGAAGCAGTTGTTTTCAATCAACCGCTACAACGGTTGGATATTTTCCAATCGAGCTCTCACTCCTGAAGATGCAAACTCGTATGAGTTAGAGTTTGTAGTTAAGGATAGCGGCAACCCCATTCTTTCCGCCAAAACAACCCTTGTTCTGACCTTAGTTGCAAGCATGAAGCCATCTGGAGTCCTGAATGCTGCCAATTCCAAAAGTGACAAGGACATCAATTTAAATTTTGCAATAATCATAATAATGGTGGCAGTGGTATTGTCTGTGATTGTCACTGCCCTGATGTCTATACAAATTCTTCGCAATAACAGCCAACGCAATGAATCCACGAGAAGTGAAACAAATAACACTCACAGATGTAAACAGAAGGACTTGAATAATTCTGTACAGCCGAAGAAATCCCATGTCGATATCTCTGGTGCCATTACATCAGATCAAGACATGGTTAAAAATGTTCATCTTCCAGAACCAAAGAAAGAGCTGATTTTCGAAGATAATTTAAATAACGAACACAAAGGTTCAACTTCATCAATTCATACAAGGTCATCAGCAGACGTTAATCATCAGGTATATCTTTCTTTCTATCTATTTTTACTTACTAGATATACCTTCTTTTTATTTTCACATTTTTCTACTTGCTAATTATACTTTACTTTTCTTCTTATATATAACTATAATATTTTTTCAATAAATATTATTTTTATGCCTACAGACACTACTGTTTTATGCTTATGTGATCATTAGTGCAGGAAGTGATAATTACTGCTGGTCGCGGAATTTGAACACAGTCAACAAAGCAAATGTTGACTTTGCAGACTAGTATTTTTTCACACGGCCATCAGGAATTAACACTTAAATGAAAGTGAATTAAGTTATTTATGAGTAGGGCTGTGACAACAGTATATTCTTTTCATTGTTTTGACTCTCGAATAAATATCCGACACAGTTAGTCACAGTTAATCAACCAAGAACCATATCACTATATATAAAAGCATACAAGATATCAACGGATCCACACTTGAGAGTCAAAAAAACAATGAAAAGAATATGCTGTTGTCCTAGCTCTACTTATGAGGCAACATATATATATATTTTATTCGAGGTTGAAAAATATTCAAAAGATTAGAATTATTAAATTCCAACAAGGGTCGTTGATAGTGCTTAATCAGAGAGCAAATTTATAATTTTTAAAATTTTCTTTATGTAACTATAGTCATATCTTGTTACAATGTGCAGACTGTTTCGATCATTATTGATCTGATCAAGCAAGAAAAAATTCAAAATTAAAACAGTTTAAGAATTTTTTTAATTCTAGAGGAGAAAAATATGTTACCATGTCTAGCATGAAGAATACCTGATGAGATTAATAATGATCGAAACGGTCTGTAGCAATATATTACTATATTTACATAAAGAAAATAAAAAAATTATATATATATATATATATATATATATATATATATATATATATAGTAAGTTATAAAAATATATATGGCAATTAAGCTACACAAAATATTCCACGTTTCATCCACCATAAGCCTGACAAATCCTAGCATGAATGAAACGTGGAATATTCTGTGTAGCTTAATTGCCATATATATTTTTATAACTTACTACCTAGCTCTACCTATGTATTGAGCACTGTTGAAGTAAATACTTAAAATTTACGCATAAAATAATACTTTCATATATTAAATTATGGGATTAAATGAAGTAGTTATATATATATATATATATATATATATATATATATATATATATATATATATATATATATATATATATATATACTAGCTGTCCTTACTCGGCATAGCCCAGAAGTTATGGGCATGTTATTGTGGTGTATATTTCTATAATTATTCGATGTAAATAGCTCCCAAAGTTTTCAATATTTAAATACATGATGAATAGCAAAGAAATTTGAAGCCAGAAAATATAATTTTATGAAGTAATTTATTAAAATGGCTGCCCTGTTTTCTAATAAAATTAAATACATTCTAGTTAGTTAATTTAGTAATCAAATTATTTCTGTAGGTAAATTATTTTTTTCTAAATGGTATTAAAAAAAACAAACGAAAATCTAGTTTATTTTAAAAAAAAAATAAAAATAATGTGTAATATAAGTGTTCAGTTTGATGGGCAAAAAATAAAAATATCCCCCTCTTCCCCGGTGGATTAAAAAACAATTTTTTTTTTTATTAACAGCTGAATGGGGTGATCGTTGGCTTGTAAACCAAAATAAAACATAACAAAATAATGAAATAACTATTGTTTTAACTTAGGTCTGTTTTTTTGTTTTTTGTTTGTTTGTTTTTTTACTATAGTCCATCTCAAAGCATATAACCATTGAGATGTAAAGGGGTTTCTGTGAATTTGGAGTTACATCCATAGAGACATTTGGGACTTATGCAGCTAGATTCACATTACGTTTAAATTTCTGCATATGGGTACAGTCGGGGAAACAGGAAGCAGAGAAGGAATTCAAAAGTCTAACAGTTCGACAAAAGAAGCTATTACACTAGTAAAGGGGTGGAATTTAGCACAAGAGCAGTAAGTTCGTCGGAGCACATTCCATTGAAGTACTTGTAAAACAAGCTTAGGAATGCAAGGGGCTGGGACTTGGTAAACAGTGTAGGACCTATTAGATTAGAAATTATTTTTTGCAGCCAATTCATGTTACTTGTGAAGGCTGGGCCGAAAAGAATGAATAGTGTGTTATCAGCTAAGGCAATTGGTGGTTGAAAAGGTATAATTTTTAGAGAAAATGAGTTTTTTCTTAGTAGCATTAAATGTAATTTTAAAAATTTCCGACATCTCAGACTACTGGTCACCAAGTACTACCGACCTTTAAACAGCTTTTTCTTCACCCTTTGTCAGAAAAATCACTCATTGAATGAGGACTGAATGACAAAATAGGAGAAGCGAGAGTTACTGGAGCTGCCGATAACACATCCACTGTATTATCTACTATCCATTTAAAAAAAAAAAAAAAGGGGGGGGGATGGGGACAAGTGACTTATTTATATCTAAGTAGTAAGTCCGGTGCTAAGTTAACAATTCAGGACACTTTTGATGATAATCTCCCCTCCCATATTAATGGGTGGAAGTTTGTCGTTATCTATCGAGTTTGAATCATTAGAGTTTCATCTTATAATTAATTACAATCCAATAATTAACTATTATCAATTTGTAAAGTCGGCTTAATATTAATTTACATTCGAGTTTAAATAATTATTCAAGGTTTTACTTTAGGAGGTTCGTTTTCATGAGTAACTGTTTCTTTGCACTGTATTATATTTCGAATGTACTTGAACATAAGGCTAACTATATTAGATGGTTTGATTTGCCAGCAAGAAGCAAGTATTTTCAATACAGGCAAGCTTGCAGTAATAGTATATATTAAGTATATTACTTAATAAAGTCCTAAGTTTATCTACTCTAGAGAATAATTTCCAGCATTTTTCTTTTATCGTTAGTTGCCGGCATTTTGTTTGTTTTTATCGTTTAACTTTGTATCATGAGGGGGGAAGGATAAGACAGAATCCAGACAAAAAGACAGGAGAAATACAGACAAAATACATAAATAAAACACGAAAAACAAGTTTAAAAACAAGGTAACATAAAACATTTAGGATTAGTTTAAAAAAAAAAATACTTAACGTTTTTGCACTAGAGATTCCGTCCGCCGTCTTTTTGTCAACTGTTAGCTGGCATATGTCTTTCTAGAGCGACAGAAGATTTCTATTTCCGGATAACTTGGTCGAGTGCCTATCTATTTATAGAATAAAAGTCGTTACGTTCGTATGTGTAAAATATCTAATTTACATTTGTTTGTTTTTTATTGTTAAAAAAGTTCTAACTTTTAAAAAAATTTTTTTTTATAAAGTCCTAAGTTTATCTACTCTAGAGAATAATTTCCGGCATTTTTCCTTTATCGTTAGTTGCCGGCATTTTGTTTGATTTTATCGTTTAACTTTGTATCATGAGGGGGGGACGGATAAGACAGAATCCAGACAAAAAGACAGGAGAAATACAGACAAAATACATAAATAAAACACGAAAAACAAGTTTAAAAACAAGATAACATAAAACATTTAGGATTAGTTTAAAAAAAAAAAAAAAAATACTTCGACAAGGTATGGCATAAGGGTCTACTTCACAAGATTTCCAGCTACGGTATAACTGGAAATGTTTTCTCAATCACTAAATCATTTCTCTCCGATAGGCTCATAAGAGTAGTGGTGGATGGACAAAAATCGGAGGCCTGCAATATAATTAATATAATGTAACCATCCATTTATGTTTCTATTCAACTATAGAGTGGAGGTCATTTTTTAAGTATTCAGTCATTGTCTTGGATATGGATGTGTTCATTTTATCCACATGTTGAGAATAGAGCATGGTGTCATCAGAAAATATACCCATCTTGGACACAATTGGGAGGTCATTTATGAAGATTAGGATAGTTCAAGGTTCAATCCCTGGCATACACCCACATTAATGACATGTCGTTTGGATGTATGGCCATCGAAAATAAAATCTGGAAATCCAGATTTTATTTTTGTTAGAATGGATCTGGTTAAATATTCGTCTACTAATATTGTACTGATTAATTTTCATAAGATGGCCCTCATGCTGGACCTTGCCAAAGGATTTTGATATATCAAGCACTACCACTGTAACTTCATCTATCTTTTCCAATGTGTGGTATATGCGTTAAGGATATCTGCAGTAGAACAGATTTGCCTAAATCCATACTGATGGTCAGAAAAAAGTTTAGCACAAACTAGGTGGTAGATTAATGCTAGATTGTTTAGTGACTAAAAGATTTTAGTGAAGAGCGAAAGAGACTGGTCAGACAATAATTTTGTGGTCGGTTCTTTTACCAGAATTTTTTAATGTTGGTATAACACAGGCAATTAAGATTTGGCAAAGTATTTGTTGTATAGTTTGAGGAGGACAGGGGCAAGATTCAGTGGAGCATAAGGCCAGGCTCATATGCTATTGAGGGAAATTTGTGAAGGAGTGGTTTGGGAAATTCATGGTGGAGTTTGAGACAAATAACTAGGCAAGTAGTTCAACTTAATCAGTTGGCGTGGAAACAACATCATGGTGGTTGGATAATGGTGGAATTGTTGATCGTCCATTATTCACCAAACTATTATAAATTTTCCAGAAATTGAGAGTTCCTAATTTCTGTGCAGCAAAAACATCCTCTGCTGTCTAGATAGTTGTACTGGGGTGTCCGTGGGTGGACAATTAATAATAAATATTTTAAAATAATAAAAAAATAATTTACGTTATGCGAACGATACCATTCTTCTTGTAACTTCCAAAAATCTTCAGAAACTTCAAGAAATAGTAATAAATGAGAGTGAAAAGCTTGATTTGAACATGAATGCAAAGAAAACTTTTAGTATGGTGATATTTGGCAAAAAAGTCATACGTACATGTGATTTAACAATTGGAGCCACGTCAGTTACTCAGATGGATAAATTCAGTTACGTTGGATCATGGATTACATCTACAGGACAATTGTGATGCGATATAAGATCACGTATAGCTCAGACTAAACAAACATTTATCAAACTTAACTCAGTATTATGCTCTAATACCATCACGCTCAAGACTAGACAACGCATTCTTCAGGCATATGTTTAGTCTGTCTTGTTATATGGTTGTGAAAGCTGGAATATCTGCCCCAAAATGCAGAAACGCATTAATAGCACAAAAATTTGGTTTGTGAGAGAAATGTTAGGGATAGTTTAGAAAGATCACGATTCTAAAAAGGAAATTTGAATTAGATTTGGATGCACTAGGGGATAGCTGATGGAAACTTTCATGAATAAACAAATTACTTTCTTAGGACATATTTACCATCAAAGAGGCATGGATTACCTAGTATTGACTGGTAGAATGAGCAGGGTTGACCAATATGCACACTGATGGACAACTTGATCGATTGGATGAGATTATCATCAAAAGGAGCTGTTTTAGGCTATGGATAGCCGCCCATATTGGAGAGCCATGGTTGCTGACTGTTAAATGGCAGGGCCGCTGATGATGATGGTGAATTTCTGTGACTCAATACAGTTTCTGGTTATTTCGGTTTTCTAATGATATAGATCAATATCTTCCAGAAATTACTAACTAAACAGATTTATGTATATACATTTTGTTGCTAAAGAGATTATGGAATAGTTTTTTAACCAAAAGCTAGATTAACAAGAACTGTTTAGTCAGTAAGATAGGGAAAATATGGGTCCATGTTCAAAAAATACATGTTTATTTTCAATTGATTTTTAACTTTTTATATTTAATTTGATCAATAGTTTTTGTTTTGATTGCTAATGTCAGAGAGAGAGAGAGTTGAGGAATATAAGCTCTCTTTCTGCAATTCGAATCACTGTGTACTAATTTTGAAACAGACTAGCTTACCCGTGTCCCGGCATTTCCCAGTAAATTAGATTAAGTGACAAAATTTTACTACTACTACTACTATTTAAAAAAAAAATATTACATTTTCACTCCAAACAAGGCATAATGCCACTTTGATGTAAAGGGCTACTATCTGGGACATAAGCTGCAGGAATACTATGTAGGAATTAAGCAGCAAGATGTCTGTTTACGTTACACTTAAACTTCTGCATGTCAGTACAGTTGAGGAAGCAGGAACCCGGAAGGGAATTCCAAAGTCTTGCAGTTCTGAGGAAGAAACTATTAGAGTAGAAGGCCTTCTGACATCTGGGGATCTCTACTATGTAGGGGTGGGACTTTACTGCTTGTCGGTGGTATTTACATCGAGGGGGTACAAGGGCTTGTAGTTCGTCAGAGTATCTATCATTAAAATACTTGTAAAATAGGTAGAGGGATGCAACATCTCATCGATGGGACAGAGGTTGAAGCTTAGATGACAGTTCAAGACCTATTAGGTTGGCAACTCTCTTTTGAACCCTTTCCAGGAGTGAGAGACTAGTAGCAGATGCACCAACCCAAACATGACAACAATACTCCATACATGGGCGAATGGTGGCCTTGTAGAGGTACAGGATACTTTCAGGTGTAAGTAACTTTCTAGCATGGTAGAAAGATCCCACCTTCCTCACAGCAATCTTAACAATCGTCGATGTATTTGTTCCAACTCATGTTCCCTGTGAACATTAAGCCAAGGAATTCGAATGAAATTTTTTTTTTAGTTTTTTTGTTTTTATTTTATTCAATTTTCACCCCAAACAAGGCACAGTGCCACTTTGAAGTAGAGGGCTACTATCGGGAAAATAATTTGCAGGGGTATTATGAAAGGAGATGAGTAGCAAGATGTCTGTTCACATTACACATGAACTTCTGCATGTCAGTACAGTTGGGAAAGCAGAATCCCGGAAGGGATTTCCAAAGTCTAGCAGTTCTGGGGAAGAAACTATTGTAGTAGAATGCTTTCTTACACCTAGGGATCTCTACTGTGAAGGGGTGGGATTTAGCTGCTTGTTGGGTTTGTCAGGGGGTATTCACGTCGAGTTCGTCAGAGCATTCACCATTAAAGTACTTGTAGAACAGGCAGAGGAATGCAACATTTCATCGATGGGACAGAGGCTGAAGCTTAGATGACAGTTCAGGTACTTTCAAGTTAACAGTTTCAAGTTTCAAATAGCTATTGGTGCTTGAGAATGTTTCTTGTAATTATTAAAGGAAACAAGCTTAGCCTTGCAGCATTGAACGTCACCATCCATTTTTGTCCCTATTCCACTACAGACTGGAAATCTTCCTCTAGGGTTTCTGCCATTGCCTTGGATGTGTGTTCATTTATTTTCCCCTTGTGCTTGTTATAGAGCGTGGTGTCAGCAAATATGCCCATCTCAGAGACAATTGTATTAGGGAGGTCATTTATGAATATCAGGAATAATAAAGGTCCAAGGATCGACCCTTGAGGTATAATAATTTTATTATTGATAATAGTAAGAATAAATAGAATAATAATAATGTTAATGATAATAGTAATACCAAGGAAAATATAATACAAATAATATAATAATACTGATAATAATATTCAGAATGATACTAATAGCAATGAAATAATAACATTAAATAAGAAAATAAATAAAATATTAAAGATAATGATAGTAAATGAAGCAACAGCAACAATAATAACAGTAATAACAGTAATACAAATATTAATCATTGGAATAATTGTAATAATAGTAATAATTGTTGACAATAGTAAAAATATTAAGAATAGTAATAATAGAACAAACAGAATACTGTTAGTTAGTGTTGGGACGATTAATCGGAATCGGGAATCAGAAAAATCAGAACGTTTTGGGGTATCGGAATCAGTATCAGAATTGGAAAAATTATAGCTTAATTTCTGATTCCAAACCGATTCTTTTCTTTTCTTTTTTTTTAACAATAAAAAAATGAAACAAGCACAAATTGTTTTTTATTAGAATTTGTTCATTTACAACATAAGACTGAGAAGGGGCCACATAATGGGTTATAAATCTCATTTACAGATTTAATATGGATTCATAGAGTTTAATTTATTTTACTTATTGGTCATTTATCAAGAGATAACCTGCCTATTCCCTTTCTAAACTTTTCGCATTTATTCGCTAACTGTCTAGATGCCTCCATTCTCTGAACTGAGTGTTTTAAATTTTGTTGGCACCAGCTGTATATTGACGGTGTCTGTCATTGGCTTCTTCTGAAATAATTAAAGTTTTATGATAGTTCTCTTTGAACGAAAAATATAGATGAAAAGCTCTGATGAGTTTATCAAAATCTTGAATGATACATACAGAGACTCGTCCATCAAAAACTCGTCCATTTTTGCTGTGTAGGAAAACTGGTCCATTATTGAATAAATATCGATTGAAAACACATTTTGTGACCATTCTTGAAGAAGATATTGTTTTAAAAGAGATTACACCCCCATAATATTTTTTATCATTTTACTGTTCTTTTAAAAAAGGTAAAATTTATTTACTAAGTGTTTGTTTTCTACCTAGCTGGCTAAGGTTTTAGTGGTTTAACTTATTAAAAGCATTTATTCAGTTCAAAAAGAAACTTCAGACTATGTAATATTTTTTTTTAAATATTTATACTTATTCACTGTTGTTTTAAAAAGGGTAAAATCGATTTTCCTACCTAGCTGGCTAAGTTGTTAATGGTTTAACTTATTTTAAAGCGTTTATTCAAATATAAAAAAAAACGAGTAGCGTCGAGTGTTTCGTGAGAACAAAAAATGATATCCAACATCACATGGATCACATCTTAGGAGTCTTGATAATAGCTCAAAAATAGAAAATTAAAGAAAATAGTGAGGCAGATTTAGTTTAATTTTCTATAAGTTGAACTATTTAAACTTAATACGGTCAGTGAATAAAACTTTGTTTCATCTGAACGTAAATTTATACTTTATTATTATTATTATTATTATTATTATTATTATTATTATTATTATTATTATGAGCAAAATGTAGTATCTGTTCTGATACTGCACTTCACCTTTTCTGTCCTTGGTCAGTGAAGAAGAAATCCTTCTTGACTGAGAATTTTTATTTTTGTTCCTATCCAGAGTGACCCATTTTGGGGAGCTGGATTTTCATACTTAGAACTAATTATAAATTGGATGCTGTAATAGTATTTCTTTGAAATAATCGTTGTTATAATACTTCAGAATTTTGAATTTTGCATAATGTGACAGAACAACAATAAATGTTGATGATTGATAAAATTATAATTTTAAACAATGCATGAGTGCATTTGGTATGAGTAAAAAAAATAATAGAATTAAAAAAACAAAAAAAAACAAATAAAAAGTATCAAAGAAGAATCGAAACTTCCCGGGGTTTTTTTGTTTTTATTATTATTTTTTATTACTCACAAAAATATCGTTAAAATAAGAAAATGTAATGCCTAAACACTAGAAATATAAAAATTGTAATTAACTAATAAATAAAAAGCGAAACATTTTTTGGTAGAAGAGAGGCCGTGTGTTGAAATTTCTCGTAAAGTCATTTTTATTTTTTTATTTTTACTTCAAAATTGTTAAATCAATCATTAAGAAAAAATGTAATCAATAAAGAAATTTATTAATCTATTTTATCGAAAACTCTACTCCTGTTTATCAAGAACCTTTTTAATTTCATTTTTGTTGTTGTTGTTGTTTATCGTTTTGTTTTTTTGAGGGAGATACAGTTTTTATATCAAAATTGTTGCCTTACAATTTTCAATCAATTACAAGGAAAACATTTGAGAAAAAAATATACACAGAAATTACCCGGAAATTTGAAAATTTACAAAAAAAAACAACAAATCTCTAATTAAATATTTATTAATTTTAAAAGAATCGGAATCGGGAATTGTATCGAAATTGGAAATTTAGAAGAGAATCAGTAATTGTATCGGAATCAGTGAAAATTTTTGAATCATCCCATCACTACTATTAGTACTACTACTAATAATAGTAAATCAAAATAATAATAAAAATAACAAAATATAAAGAATGTAGAAAATCAAAATAGTAGTATACTAAAAAATATTAGCAATACTATAATCACCACCACTCCCAATAACAATAACAGTAATAATAATAATAATAATAATAATAATAATGATGATGATGATGATACTAACAATATTAGCAATACGATAATCACCACCACTCTCAATAACAATAACAGTAATAATAATAATAATAATAATAATAATAATAATAATAATAATAACAATAATAACAATAATAATGATGATGATACATAATGGAATAACATGTTAAGAATGACTTAATAAATTAACTGTCCATGATGAAATAATAATTTAATTATTTAGAATGCTGTTCTTAAATTGAAGGTGTGGGTGGAGGGGTTAACTATTCTGTACTCTCACCAAACAAAATAATATATAAAAATAAGGAACTGAAACTCTTTCCGAAAATTTTATTATGATTGAAGATGAGGCATTAAGTTTTTATATTATGTGTTTACAGTATGTTTTTATTAAATTGTTAGGTGAAAGTACAGAATAGTTGAAAAAACCCGGTTCATATTCTGCATAAGTACTTTTAAAGTAAATGAAACTGTTAGTGTTTTTTAAGATAAATAAAAATAAACTTCTTTTGAATAAAATAGTTTTTTTTTTTTTTTTTTTTATTCTATGTTGGGAAAATGACATGGTCGTACACTGGAGTGGGCGCCTTGGGCTAAAGTCGATGTTTACAATGTGCTTTTATTAAACTATTAGGTGTGCATTATACATTTTTATTAAGTAGTTAGGTGAAAGTACAACATATTTTTAAAAAGCTTGGTTTGTATTCTGCATAAATACTTTTAAAATAATTAAAACTGGTAATGATCTTTTAGTTAAAATCAAGTCGCATACTTCTTTGTTGACACTCCTCATCATTTGATCTGATGTATAAGTCATTTCTGGCTAATGTTTACTAGCTGTAAAATATGTAAACAGGTTTAAGGCACCCAGTCCAATCCAGAATGGCCGTAGCCGAGACTGAACTCACTACACGAGTTTTTAGTGTAATTCAAACCTTGTTGGTAGCTGAATACTTGATGCTTCGCCAGGGCTATGAAGGGTATTTTTTTTATTGTGACGCCATCACTAGACGGGGTGCCTACCATGGCTTAAAAGAGTCCCATCTACCCTCAAGAGAAGGATAGACAGCGCCAGTTTCTCAACCTGGTATTTTACCTTGCGATGCATGCACCACCTCGCCTTCCCAAATGGTTACCCATCTGGTACTAGCCAGGCTTAATATTGCTTAACTGCAGTGATCTGGCGAGAACTGGTGTGTCAACATGATTGTGCCATATATAAAGCGTTTTAAGGCATAGAAAAACGATAATATCAGGAAAGCTGAAAATGAAATAATAGTTTTTGTTTCCGAAAACTTAATAAATAAGTTATAAAATATTTGTGCTAGTGAAATATGGGAGATTGAAAGGAGAAAATAATGAATAAGTTACCCTTCTACTTTCTGTTAGTATGATTTGTTTCAGAGAGTGATTTTCATCAGAAATATTATAGGAGATTATGATATTGAATAAAAATCAACTCATAATATCCAGAAAACATGCATCAAGTACTGGCAGATAGCATGACTATGTTTGATTTATGTCTGGTGCCTGCATTTATAATGCCACATTGTCTTTTTTTACAGGGTAAAAATTGTTTTGATTTTATTAATATCGAGATAATTCTTCCCATATTCACCAGTTGAAAATCATATAAATCCACATTTCTGGAAAAAAATCCTTCACATTTTTTATACATTAATAGATGTTACAAATGTTCTAAAGAATATTTTACCGTTTTTATCTTTTTATAATCAATTAGCTTTATAAATAATACATGCACATGAAAAATACACATTACATATGATCAACAGAACTTCACAATTATTCTCACGTCTCTTGCATTCATACATTTTGAGCAATCACTCTGCTTTGACCAATTCATTATTACTAATTGAACAAAACGTATATATTCTATTTCTTTTTAATTTAATTATATTCTTAAAACTAGCGGGGGTACCCGGCGTTGCCTGAGTGTTTGTTTCCGGGACGGGGGGGGGGAGTTTAAAAAAATGTTATGGTAGGTAAGTAGGAAGGATCAAACCCGGAGTCATGAGTAAAAGTAGGAAAATAAAGTGTGAAAAAAAAAAAAAAACATCTGCAACGTTAACAGTTCGGCCACCAAGAAAAGTCCATTCCAGTTGTTTAGGAAAAAAAAAAAAAAAAAAAAAAACGACTACGGTAGGTCGGCGCGAACGTGAAAATATAATGTGAATTGTCCAGCACGCTAACCACTACGCCACAGAGCACTGCAGCATAGTTTAGTGATTTTAAATAACTTTACATGAAAGAACTACGAAGCCAAACCGGTGTTCTCTTCTCAACTGTTCCTTGTGAACGATCCCCAAACGGTGTTAAGTGGTGGCAGGGGGAGGAGGAATTTATTAGAGAGAAAATATTTTACCACTTCCATTGATCTTAACCGATTTTGGCCGTGACTTCTCAGCAGAAAAAGTATAGAAATCTAAGATTATCGAGAAATTTGAGAAATAATAAGCCTATAACACACCTCAGATATTGTTCTGCCGTTTGTGCATATTATATTTGCATGAAATATCTTGATTTTTAATCCTATTAATGTCAAAATCAGACCGGAAAAAATGAGTTCATTTTATTTATATAGAGATAACTCAGTAATTAAATTAACACTTAACTTACACTAAAATATATAACTACAAATAATTTTTCTTCTCATTTTCTAAATTTGTGAATACAAATACACTTTTCATTCATAAAATAGAAGAATGCCAGAATGATATGGATGCACATTTTTGTAATAATCTTTCACATTTACTTAAATTAACGGATATAAGCTATGAATAAGCTTTTTAATAATTACTTAAAACAAATACCAAAGGTTTAACAGTCTTCATTTTTTCAACAAATTAACTTTATAACAATTACAGGCACATTTAAAATATATGCAATATATGATCAACAGAAAAGAAAATTGCAACTATTCTTATGCATACATGCATCCATAGATTTTGCAGTATTCACTCTGCATCGGAAAATATTTGACCAAATTATGACAGCAAATTTGTTTCTATTGTTTTCGTTTCAATATATCTCTTCCAGTTACAAACAACTTCGTTATCATCCGTTATTTATATATTTCAGAAATAAAACTGAATTAAATTATGGTGATTACATACAAACCAACTCCGCCCCCCCCCCAAATCTTACATAGCAATTTCGTTTTTCAATTAAACTGTCTCCTTCGGTGGTGAGGATTAAACTCCCTTACCTCAAGCAAATTTTTCTTTACCCTTCTATCCCTATAAATTTGCATTTTAAATAGGAATTTTTGAGGGAATTTAAAGTTATTTTTACCCCCCCCCCCTTAAAAAACTACCTAATCATATATTGCAATGTTCATTATTATTTATAAAATTAATAATTAATGGAGTCTCTCTCACAACATGCTGTCATGCTAAATGAATTCCTTTAAGCTGTTGTCATAACTGGGGTGCTGATAACTTATAATCCCGGGCAACGCTCTATAAGGACAGCTAGTATAGAATATTATAATGATTATTTTTATTTTATTTTATTTTATCATTTATATATATTATTATATTGGTACTTTAAAAATAAAATGAAATCGGCATTAAATGTTTCTACTTCATTCATTTTTGCTTTACCCCCCTCCCTCAATCTCTCTATTTCTCTCTTTTATATTTTCAGTCTGATTCCCCACAGAGCACTGAGTTGCTGCTTCATCTCAGACTAACAACCCCAAAAGCGCACAGATGAAACCACAATGACAAAGCCTTTATATATATACCACTTATTCATGTGATAATATTATTTGCAGCAGTTACAGCTTGATTTATAAAACCAGTCAAGTTTTTCTGAAACTGAATTTAATTAAATTGTTATAGAATATAATTAACACAGGTCTATATTTGATAATTATATATAAATATAACATAAATATTTTAAATATATGTATATATACATATATATACATATATATACATATATATATATATACACACATATTTACACAAACACACATATATGTGTGTGTAAGATTAGTGAGAGAGAAGAGAACTCCAGCAGAGTGCTCGATTATTAAGAAAATTAAAAAAAATAAGAACGTAATATTTATTTCTGTTCTGGTATATATATATATATATATATATATATATATATATATATATATATATATATATATATATATATATATATATATATACAGGGTGACCCAAAAAAAACTAAAGCTAAATGGAGGCCATCTAGAACATATGCTATAGAATGGAGAAAAAAAGGCCAAAAACCCTAGTGTTTTGATGTGATGTTTTGAATATAATAAACTAGTCATGACCAAAGCTTCATTTCATTCAAACAAAACACTAAGAAACGGGCCTAATTAGAGTTGGGCCCGTTTTTTTTGGTCACCCTGTATATATACAATTGAACATATATATTATAAATGTAAAGCAAACACATGTACCTCAAACGTACATGCATATATATATATATATATATATATATATATATATATATATATATATATATATATATATATATATATATATATATATATATACCCAAAAATTTATAGATGTATATATTTAACATTGAAATTTATTTCTGACAATATATTTTGTATCCTGCTGCTTTTTTGTTGATACATATGGTTACAACATCGATTATACCATTAAATATTTAATTAATTTAATTCATAAGACAGGCAGTAAACAAAGAAAATCACTAAATTGGCTTTAAAATTTTTTTTCCCCATCCACAAGGACTAAATTAATCGTTTATGTAATATCATTAACCACATCAACATGTGCATCAATAAAAATAGCAGTATAATACATAATATATATATATATATATATATATATATATATATATATATAAAATACACACACATACAGATGTATATATAATAACAATATTAATGATTATATAGAAAACTAATTGTAGATCTACAACTAGTTTTAACACCTGAGGATTGTTTAAAAATGAGACTGCAGTCAGGTGTTCTAAGACGATTAGAAATTATCACGAATATTGCTATTATTATAAAGCTAAATTTTGGATATTGAGCACTGTGATCATAAAAACTACAACGCTCACTTCTGTTTTGAAAAATTGCCTAACTAATTATTATATTATATTATAAAAGTATATATATATATATATATATATATATATATATATATATATATATATATATATATATATGTTAAGAATTTCATTAATATGCTTTAGAATTTCTTTGTAAATTCCTATTTTATATTAAAATCAAAATACTTAAATAAATACTAGACAAAAATCAAACTGTTGTAGCTTGCATGGATTTCAACCAAATGCATGACAGATATGCATGTCTGCTAGAGGTCAAACAGGTCATCTACCCCTCCCCCCTTATTGAACCACCTGAATTAAGTGCTCTAACTAAGGGTAAAATTGGTGGAACAAGGTTGAATATATTTTTTTGAAGTTTGGAAGACACTATATGGTAAATCTTACTACAAGCAGTTTTCTCTTTTATAATTCAGCAATATTTGTCTACTCCACCTCAGCTATCGACTCATACACTATCTTTGGCATCGATAGTAAGATGAAGGATACTTTAGTAAATAGTAACTGTTATATACTAGTAAAGATCTATAGATCTTGTTTGTCCCTGTGTACATTGATGATGTTATAAATGGTTGACGTCATAAAGGAATGACACCATCCATTAAAACAGGTGAAAGGCATCGGGGAAGGTCCTTCATGTTTTCATAAATGGATGATGTCACCCCAAAAAGCATAGAATATAAACGATCTATGACTCAAAAGATTATGGGTTTTCTACTAGACGAATAATCTAGACTCCTTGGAGTCTGTTTCACTACTTACAACTGTGTGGATCTTTATTATCTTGTTTGTTTGTTTGTCCTGTGCAAACTGGATGATGTCATCATTTTATGACATTATCCATGTTGTGTAACAAAAGAAAGATACAACTCAGTATTTAGTGTAAAAGAAATATATTGAAAAGAAAAACAAATAGAGTAGTTATCCATCAATCCGACTGCTAGGTGTGCATAACACAGAGTGGCCTATTCTTCAGGTCTTTATATTAAGAGGAAGAGTTCATTGTTACCCTTAAGGTGGGCACCACAGCAATCCATTAAAACTAAAGCATGGATAATCATGCAGCGTTGATTGTGTCACTAAAACAAAGCTGGGGAATAACAGTGCATGGTGGAATGCAATAGAAAGTAAAAGGTTGAGAGTGAATATCACCAAGACAAAAGTGTTGGTCAGTGGTTGTGATGTCGGAGATCTTCCAGATGCTAATCTCAGCGTGTGGTATTGGAATTGGATGCATTCAATTTTCTGTGGTACTTAACACAAGAAGTGCAATGGAATTTCTGGTAGGTTGAGAGAAGGCAACCAGTTTGTGTGCAAGAAGTGTAAGGCAACAGGGACAAATGTAAATTCAGATATGAAGAAAATATGTGTGGTTGGCAAAATTATTGAGATTGTTCAGAAAATTTTTTTACCTTGGTGATAACATTGAGGAGCAGTGTGTAGCAGGTGCTAGTGTGATAGTTAGAATTAGGAGTGGATGGACTAATTTCAGATAACTTTTACCATTAGTAATCAGCAGAGCATTTCCACTGTCAACCAAGACATGTGTACACAGTGTGATGATATATGGATGTGTGACATAAGTCTTAAAAATGGGCTCAGATCTGATGAGCTAAGAGGACGATTTAATCTGGACAGTACGGGGAGATATATGCAAGACAGGAAACTTTGATGGTATGGTCACATTGAAAAGATGGATGAGAGTTCTTTGGTTAGTAGATGTAGAATGATTGAGGTAGCAGGGTCAGTCCACAATCGAAGATCAAGGAAAACATGCAAGGAAGTGATAAAGATGGACTTAAGAGAAAGAGGTCAGAGATAGGTTAGTTTGGAAGTCAATTTCTAAAAGTCATCCAACATATGATAGCATGTAAAATGGACATGGAAGTGAAGATGATGATGAGTCCAGCATCCATTGAACCAGAGAGGGGGAAATATGCTGTATTACATTTTATCTAAATGACCAATGATCATGAGTCATAGTCATAGCTATTATTATGAAGAAGGAGCTCTACAATAAATCCTTTTGCTCTCTGTCTCTTTCTTTCTCTCAAAAAGTTGCAGTGAATGCCCCCTCCCTCTCTCTCTCTCTCTCTCTCTTTCTCTCTCTCTCGCTCTTTCTTTCTCTCGAAAAGTTGCAGTGAATGCCCCCCTCTCTCTCTCTCTCTCTCTCTCTCTCTGTCTGCCTGTCTGTTTGTGTCTCACACACACACACACACACACACACACACACACACACACACACACACACACACACACATATATACAGAGAGAGAAAGAGAAGGAGATAGGTAGATAGATATGTGTATGCAGGTTTACTTAATCTGCTTTACAATACCTTTGAACAGTTATATTTTATAGTTAAAATCCGAATAGAAAATTATTTCTAGCTTGACTTTAAAGTTAAAAGTAAGTATCATGGTTCTGTTATGCTCCTAAACCAAAGAGAAACGGCAAGTTTTTAAGACACCACTGTGGTATAAAAGAACTAAAACTAGTATAATAAATCATTATGTATGTATTGATATTTTTATTGATTTGATTCAAGTACTGGAGACAGGTGTTTCTGGGGTTATAGTTTCAATCTCAAGAATCGTTTTACTTATATTTTTAAATGCATATTCACTCATATGTAATCAATGTTCTAATGATTATTTCTTATCACATATGTGATGTGATTGGGACAAAAAAATCCTCCATGCAAATGATGAAGACACTGAGATCTTTAAATCCTGGATTAACATGCACTTTTATCATTATCTGTTTCCAAAATATAGAGATGAAATCTTGTGTTGCATGCAGTTCTTGATCTCATTGGACCTTATGTTCGATTAATGTAAATTCTTAGCTAGTAGCGTAAATGAGTTTTATCTACATTTTTTTTCTGGTAATAGAGTTCATGATTCACTTTTATTTTGACCTTGATCTTCTCAGCCGTTTCTTATCTTGGCAGGACACCATCCATTCCCAAAACTTACCCCTATTTCATTTATTTATACCTAAGTGCCACTCCCAGTTAGAGATCGATTTGCTTGTATAAAGGTCAATATTATCAATGATGTTCAATTATTAATTTAAAGATCATGGATTTCTTTATAATAAAAACAAAATAAAATACAATACTTAAGAATAACATTAATAATAGCAATCAACACAAACAATGGCATTTATATATATTATAAAGGTTTATTCAACATTGTAGTTTTCTCGTAATGTGGTGTATTAACACTTTTTTGTTTAGTAATCTATTATAAATAAAGGGATGTTGATATGCATCAATGTTAATTGAAAAAAAAAACTCTTGAAAATAGAGAATTAACTTTATATTGATTTCAGTTCATTATATTTTTTAAAGATAGGTTCAGAAATATTTCAATATAGACAGGAACATATTTGAAAAGAGAATTTCAATATAAATCCATAAGCTTGGATAAAAAAATGTATTTAGAGAAAGACAGAACGTCACTAAAAGAAAAGTTCAATATTGTGAATCTATAATTCATTGTTACTTGCATAAAGTAGAATTTGCTCGAAAAAAATTTCATCTCTTAGTGTGAATCATCTCAGCATGATATTCATGGTAAATTATTTTGCATCTTGCGATGGAGCAGAGGGAAATTTTTTTTTTTTTTGCTAACTGTTTTGATCATCCTCTGCTTCTGTATTTACAGGGTGGATAGATAAAATTATACCGCTACAGAAAATAACACTACAGCTTTATTTTAAATTTTATTGAAAAACGTCAATCCAAATAACTTGATTATGTAGTAGAGCTGACATCTATTCAATGTAACTTCCTTCAGCCTCAATCACCGCCTCGATATGGGTCCGGAACTGGGTGCATGCCTTTTCCACAAGCACCAGCGGGCGCTCAGCGAATGATGGCTGGCTTTGGTGTTGTGGAAGGTCATGTTGGTGATGTTCTCAACTTATAACCAAACAAAGTAGTTCAGCAGGTTCAGGTCGGGGGAGAAGGGCCAGTGGGAAAAGGGTACAAAGTCGTAGCACTTCTTCTGAAGCCAAGCCCGGGTTTCTTTGGACTTGTGAGCTGGCGCCAAGTCCTGCTGCCATTCCCAGAGTCTGCCAGTGATAATAGCAATCAACACAAACAATGGCATTTATATATAGATTGCACCAAAGCACTTTTGATTGCATATATATATATATATTTTTTTTTTTTTTAAAAGAGTGTAGCCATCAACAATTGTGGGTTTTTTTTAAAGGTTTTCATCATATTTTTATTTTTAAATATTTTAAAATAAAAATATGATGAAAACCTTTAAAAAAAACGCACAATTGTTGATGGCTACACTCTTTTAAATATACATTTTTTTCTCTCCTTGGAACTACACAACCATCACTTTAAATATATATATATATATATATATATATATATATATATATATATATATATATATATATGAGTTATTTGCTTTGTTTTGTACTGTTCGAGACAGCACACTCGTCAGCACATCCAGGTACACTTTTGAAGAAAAATGTAGTAGGCAAAAAAACAAAACAATCAGGAACACAGATAGGAAATAGTCAGTGTCGCCCACCTCTAGAAGAGAGGGATTTTTTTGGCTGTAATAGCCATACAGAAAAAAGAAGCAGAAAAAAAAAATTCGCTTCTCGCAGAGACGTGGTTCGTCACAAAGAACAATCCAATCGCCAGAACCACCTACACACAATCTGCTGGACACTCCACATTGCTTTCCAGCGTCCTGCCTTTATAGCGGCCGGGAATTGTCCATTTGCATAATCGCGTGAGAGTAGACCCGATTCTACGAGAATTGCATGAGGTCAAGGCTAATAAAAACCCATGTACGCCATCTTGGAACTCTCTCTTCCGCTCAGCCTGAAACACAACAGACGTATCCGAGGTAAGCTCTCTATCTCCCCTCATTTCGGTTATTGCTAATTCTGCTACAACTTTGTTGTTGACTTTCAAGCCGACGTCATAGATGTGAGCTGGCATGATATGGCCCTCACTTAAAACCACACGAAAGACCATAACAGTGGCCGGAAACTTTGTTTTCATCATGCTCGGCACGTCCCTATTATTCGTGGCAATTTATCGATGCATTTTGAGGGTGCTGGCAACTTAGATCAGTAGAGAGCATGAGTTGTACAGCGGCACATCTCCGATCTCGTTTGTTGAACATTGTGTCACTTTCAGGCACGATAGAAGACTCCTATCGCTCTTGGGATTTGTACACAACTGGCCAAATAGTAAATGGTCTGCAACAAAAAAAAGAAAACCGGTTTTCATCAAACAGAAATGGAATTACGCTGGCTTTTCTAGGGTGACAATTTTATTGCTCCAGTGGAGCAATGCTCCACCCTGTATAATGGAATTTGTAACATTCTTGACTTGTTCACTGTACACATACACAAGAAGATAAAAATTAGTTTCACTGGATTTCACATTAATTTGGGCGAAGAAAGCAGTGAAACGTTCTAATACTTTTTTTTTTTTTTTTTTTTTGTGTGAGTTAACCGATATGTTCAGATCCAGCGACTATTTAAAATTTGAAATATTCTCAACTGAGTTATCTCCCTTTAACCGTAGAAGCAGTAAATTTGGTTATTCATTACACTTGTTTCCTGTTCTAAACAAACAGGGAAAACGGTGGAGTGGTCTATTTAAAAAAAAAAAAAAAAAAAAAAAAAAAAAAAAAAAAACGTTCAGGTCTTACTAACACTTTTTTTTTTTTCTTTTTTGTGGTGTTTTTATTTTCTTATTCCCCACTTTTTTTCTCATTAAATTGTATATACATTATAATAATACATTTGATATAATATTATTAAAAATAATAATTATAATAATACATTATAAAGCAAATTTAATTGAAAGTTTCAATTAAATTTGCTTTATAATGTATTATTATAATTATTATTTTATTCAACAATCAATTTATCCTACTTAAAATATCTTCAATGGTTTCAATTTGAAACCATTGAAGATATTTTAAGTAGGATAAATTGATTGTTGAAGTGTAAATGATTGACAAATGATTAAAGAATGAAAGGAAAAATATTTGGACAAATGGATTAAAATGGATCTAGTTAGGAGTAGGATAGACATAAAATAAAGAATGACCCCCCCTCCCTCTATCCCTCACATTTTTTATTTGCCCTAATTTGTTAGAGAAATTGATTTTTTTATTTGTGAATAAATGATAATACAGAATTTGGTATGAATCTTGAACAGTACACCAAAACAAAACAAATGCCATATATATATATATATATATATATATATATATATATATATATATATATATATTGCAATACTATATTATAAAATGGAGTCTAGGTGAAAGAGGCAAAATTCAATGGCTGTAAAGTTTAAATAAATTTATTTAACTCATACTGCACATATTGCATTATGCCCACAACAATGCAAAAGAAAAGGTTTGAAGGCAAAATGCATTTATATACATATATCTTCTATATTCTTATAAATTTGTTTTTCTTTTGTGTGTATTGATATTCATATTAAAAACCATCTTTTCTATTTATTTTAAAAAAAAATACAATTTTCTTATATATGGATTGTGGAAATGCATTCACTAGCAAAAGATCTAGCTAATTTGCATATTCTTTTAAACATTCATTTTGATTAATTCCTTATTAGTTTTTTTTTCGGTTTTCTTATGGGATGATCATCTAGTTAACTATTACGTGTAATTATATTCATGCAGATATTCTACATGATTTATACTTGCATAATATTTGCGTAAAATCTTTACAGTAAAAAAAAATTGTTTCCATACATATATATGTATACATGTATATATTTTTGTTTAATCTATTAGTCTATCTATCTAACTATCCATCTATATATATATATATATATATATATATATATAAGTGAATGTGTCTGTGTGTCTGTCTGTGTACATTTCCCCACGCAATAACTCTGTCAATTTTCAGTCTACAGACTCCAAATTTGATATACAGAGTACTGAGATTTGGGAAAATCTATGTGATCCGTTTTCGGCCAGAAATTTGGCTGTTAAAGGGTCAAAGATCAACGATTTGACCTTTGAGAACTCTACCAAACTCCTCCGACAATTTGGAGTCTAAACACTTGAAATTTTAGATATAGATTCCTTGGACATGGATCTAACTTAATAACTTGATTTGGGCCCAAAACAATAAATGTTAAGGGGTCATAATAGGGGTCAAAGTAGAAATAAATTGACCTTTTTTTTTCATTTTTTTTTTTTTTGCTCAGCATACATCTTCAAACACCCGGGCAACGCCGGGCACCCATGCTAGTATATATATATATATATATATATATATATATATATATATAGTATAGTTAGTGTAGCTTAATTGCCATAATAGTAATATAGATTGTATAGCTTAATTGCCATATATATTTTATAACTTACTACCTAGCTCTACCTACGTATTGAGCACTGTTGAAGTAAATACTGAAAGTTCATGCATAAATTTATACTTTCATATATTAATTTATGTGACTAAATGAAGTAATCATATATATATATATATATATATATATATATATATATATATATATAATTATTTTTTTTACTATAATAATTAAATACCTACAGACACTAGTGTTTCATCCTTTCAGGAATCTTCAGTGCAGGGTGTAACGGTGTCGAATGATTCGAACTCTGCAACACAAGGCATCTATGGCTCGATTAGCGAAGACCGTACCAATTCGGCTACCATTAACCGCGTGAAATAACATTGAATTTAAACATTTTAATTTTAAATGTTCTTTACATCAGTCAGACAGTGATCGAATCGTTATATGATGATCTATGCATAAGAAAAAGGTGATTTCACATTCACGTGAAATCACCTTTTTCTCCACCCTATTCCCTCTGCTTCACTTTTTGTTATCAAGTAAGATTTACTTGCAGTTTCATAAAATACTTTTGCAAGCAAAATCCGATCCTGCATTTTGCTAATTTCTACCCTCTTAGGATGAGGAAAGTATTTCTTCGAAACTCCGCGGATTAAGGACTATCCACTTATTTAGTGTTTCCTTTTCAAATTAAATATGTTTTTAACTCTTTTTCAGAGTGTTTTTTAAAAATGTTTTATTAACTATTTGCTCTTATTATAAGCTCAATCTCCTATTTGGTTTTATCGAGCTTTTACATCTGGTTGAGATTATTACTTTATAAATATTAATTCTTTAATATTTATAATATACTTCAGTTTTACCATCTTCGATCATTTTGGTAAATTTAATTGTAATTTTCATTTTATTTTATATATATATATACATATATATATATATATATATATATATATATGTGTATATATATGCATATATATATGTATATATATGTATGTATATATATGTATATATATATATATATCCATACACATATATACATATATATATACATATATATATACATGCATACATATATATATATACATATATATATATATACATATATATACATATATATACATATATATATATATATATATATATATATATATATAGAGAGAGAGAGAGAGATAGATGGATAGATGTTGTTTGTATTGGTTTTAGCGATATGTTTTGAATTAATTCAATTATTTACGAAAGTGCATTTTTACCTAAATGCGAGTTGGAAGTAATTTTCCCTTTAACCAATTTGGTACCCCCCACATGGGGAGCGGTATATATATCATTTTTAAAATATATATACATGTACATATACATATATATATATGTGTGTGTGTGTGTGTGTGTATATATATATATATATATATATATATATATATATATATATATATATATATACTTTTTTTTTCTGGCATTGGTTCCCTCAATAAATCGGGTACTTGCAGGACACATGAAAGTTGCTAAGAAAGTGTTTAAATCAACACAGCACATCATGACATTCGTCTGTGCTTCACAAATTTAATCTTTTAAAGCATCATAGCTACTCCATCAACAACTCAGATATGATTCTAAGAGCAAAATGTCTCCTTCTCAAGTTAACTGCAAATTGCATGTTGAAAAAATGAACAATGTTTAGACCTGTATTTTTTTTATTGTTTGGACAATTATTCTCATCTTGGGCGTTATTGGCATAACGTTTCAGTCGCTGAAACCTACGATCTGTGTCGAATGTAAAACCCATGTTTTTCTTTTCAACTAAGTCGGATGTAAAATCCGTGTTTTTGTTTTTTTTTTTGGGGGGGGGGGGTCCAAGTTGTTAAAAAAACATGGATTTTACACCCGACGAAGGTTGTAGGTTTCAACGACCGAAACGTTGTGCCAATAACAGCCAAGGTGAGAATAATTGTTCAAACAATCAAAACAATACAAACATTCATACCTCATCACAAAAATTCAGAATTGCAATGTTTTGACCTCAACAGAAATATGACAGTCCGTATAAGAAATGATTATTGAACTAATGGAAAACTTCTACTCTTTTGGCTTCATTCATTTCAGATTACACATGGAGTTATCTTCCTTGGTTTGACAAATCATCAGTTATACACTGATGAGCTGTTAATTTTGGTTGTTCACATACAACCACTTCTTTTTTTTTTTTTTTTACTGAAAAGTCGCCATTTATCAAGGCCCGCGGATCACCAGAAGATATGGACTTAAAAACGATGGGCGCTGTTGCACTCGTCGTCATTGGTTCAAGGGAGATAACTCTAATCTGCTAACATCCGTTCAGTTTTTCATTCGAGAATTTGAGACATTATTAAACAAAATATAAAATGCGACGATATTGTAGTTTTTTTTTGTTTTTTTTTTATTTTTGTAAGAAAGCATTCGAATAATTACAAAAAAAAAAAAAAAAACGTTACACGACAAAAATGCCCTGAAAAAGTAATTTCTGATTAATTGTAAGCTAAGAATAGTTTTCAACTATTTTATTTAATGTAACAAATTTTCATAACATTAATAACAAAAATTATAAAATATGGCGAAAACGCAACTTCGAAGAATTGTAGATTATTTTTTTCAAATACTTTTTTATTAAGAAAACGCAACTTCGTTTGTTGAACGGATACTTGGGTTTGATGAGGAATACCTTGGAAAAGTCACTTGTAAGAAAAAAAATGATGTTTTTCAACTACTTTATTTAATGAAGCAAAGTTACAATTTTCTTAATAAAAAAGTAGTAAAAAAAAAAAAGTTGAAAAAATAACAATTCCTCAGCAATTAGCGCCGCTTTTTCCTTCTTCTTTGTTATTAATGTTTATGTGTGTGTGCGCGCACGCGCGTGCTAAAACTTTATTACATTGAATAAAGTAGTTGAAAAAATTTTCTTACAATTAGTTAGAAATGACTTTTCCAGGGCATTGTTTGTAATGTAATATTTTTTGTATGTTTAATAAAAACTACAATAGCGTCGCATTTTACATATTTCAATTAATAAAGCGTCTAAAAAAAACAAACTGAACGGATGTTAATAAAATAGAGTTAGTTCCCTTGAACCAATGACGACGATTACAAAAATGATGATCGTTGCCGTGAGAATGTCCGAAACAATGGGTGGAAAGGATAGAAAATTACTAAGAGAAATTAATTTTACAAGATTTCCACTCATCGAGTATTTGTTTACATTAGACTTGAAGTCGACCATGCTGTAGTTGGTTGGGAAGCAGACTCATGGTATTTTGTTCTACAGATGTGATATTCTAGGGAAGAAATTTTGTTCTATTTGGTTTTGGGTAAAGAACAATAGAAAGGAAAGTTCTTTCCTGTGATTATGGCTAGATGAGTTCTTGATGTGAATGTTTTGCAGGGGACTAGGTACTGAAGCTCAGTCGATCATCTACAATGAACATAATAATACAGTAGAGTGAGGCTAGCAACATTTCTTTTGAGTGAAAGAATCAAGGAGAGATCATCCTCCACTAGATTGCAAAGAATTTTTTGTACTCTGACAAGACAGAAAAGAGTGCTTTGAGCAGATATGATATTACAGCAATACTCCATCTTACAGTGTATATGGTTCTTATATGGGTAAAGGATTGTATCAGTAATAAAATAGGACTTCCCTGAGGAGAGAGCCATTCATTTTGACTGGGAAAATGTGTGGATCGTAGCATTGGTTAGTGGTGAAAAGAAAAAAAAGCTTAATTTTTTATGGATTAAAAATAACAAGTATTTTTCCCCAATTGTACCATGTAATCCAACTTAAAAGAGTTAGAAAGATCTCGTTCATCAAAGTTCTTCAAAATGTTGCCATAAATAGGTGTGTCGTCTGCATAGATATTAACGAATGATCTCAGAAATAAAACCCCCATCAATAGATTCATTGATCCTATACGATCTGACAGTCAGCGTGTCAATTGGTGATCTTGCAGAACAAAATCCATATTGCTTGACACTAAGAAGATTATTTTTGCTGAGATGATTGACACCTTTTTGATTTATTATAGATTGAAACAACTTACTCATGATGTACAGAGGCTGATAAGTCTATACTAGGATTGTAGAAGATTGAGTAGCTTTGTAAAGATACAAAGTGTTTTGGGTTGCAGTTTCTTGAAAACTATGAATGAAATGTTGTCAAAACCAGTTGCCTTGTTGTCTTGATGAGTTTGGTAGCATCATAGACATTCAGATACCACTTGTATTTGGGGGGGGGGGGTCATAGGGAAGAATTCAAGAGTAGGTCATCCTAGTCACAAAATTTGAATTTGCTGTAAAATTCTTTGCAAAATTTTTGGCTTAATCAGATGTTGAGATCACTTCTGATCCATTAATGATGGGTGAGACAGAACATTGTTTCACTGGAAGATAAAAAAAAATTAACTATGAAATGCAAAAATAAAATGTTAATTATATCATATTTTCTTCATTTAAGTGTAATGAAAAAAAATCCCTTGAATTCGAGATTGGGCATTTTTCTTGTATCTCCATATTTTCTTTAATGTTAAATATACATGTTATATATATATATATATATATATATATATATATATATATATATATATATATATATATATACAAGTTTATATATATATATATATGTATATATATATACACATGTTTATTTATATATATATATAGATATATATATATACATGTTTATATATATATATATATATATATATATATATACATGTTTATATATATATATATATATATATATATATATATATATATATATATATATATATATATATATATATGCATTAGATATGGGTTTGTTTTGGAAATGTTTTCTTATTTTAATGTATGTTTTATAATTTATGATGTGGTTTGTATTATTGGAATTCCTAGTTTGTTTAGAGTGTTGCAAATTATTGTATTATTGGTTTATGTGGGTAAAATAAGATGTTTGTTTACCCACCCACGCCAATAATAAAATAATTTGCAACACTCTAAGCAAATTAGCAATTTCAATAAAACAAACCACATCACAAACCATAAAATAAATGTTAAAAATAACAAAGCATTTCTAAAATAAACCCATATGTTAATGAAGGTATGTATACTGTTCCATGGCATAAGTGAAATTATATATATATATATATATATATATATATATATATATATATATATATATATAGTAAGTTATAAAATATATATGGCGATTATTAATCGCCATATATATTTTATAACCTACTAACTAGCTCTGCCTACGTATTGAGCACTTTTGAAGTAAATACTTACTTGACGCATAAATTTATACTTTCGTATATTAATTTTATGTGAGTAAATGAAGTAGTTATGTATATATATATATATATATATATATATATATATATATATATATATATATATATAGTTTCATAGAACAGCAGGAATAATACTCGTTTGTTTTTCTTACGATCCATCCTTTTCATTTGGTGGGTCAATGCTCGAACATTCTGTTCTTGCAGTTCAGTAGATCCACCAAATTTCACTTCCAACCCTTTCTGCGATTTAAAAAATCTATGCTTCTGGTACGATTTATCCAGGGAGATGAATGTTCCTCATAATCATATCAGCGTAATCAAGTGAACGTTTGGATTACCTCTATGATGAGTAAATGTGGTGCTTTCAGTAAACTCTTTGACCTGATATGTCGGGTTTGGTTGGATTTCACATTGCAGATCCGTATAATCATGGATCTATCATTGTATTACAATTGTTAAATTTTCATAAAAACCAAAAATATCTTGATTTTTATGAAGATCTTCCACCCTGTTTTTACACCCTTTTGGCAAAAAGCTCAATTAAACTAAACATAACTCTTAAACACATCAGTTACATTTCAAAATTCATAATGATAGGTTAATTAGTTAAGAAGTGAATCCTGTTCATGCAAACATACTTAATTTTATATAGATGAAGATAGATTAGCTAACCAGACCCAACAGTTTCCAATATTATGTGGCTTTGTTTATAAAAATATTAATATTTTTTAATCTGACGAACATCTGAGCGAAATTGATTAGAAATATTTCTTGGCAAATGGAAAGTGAATTTGAAAACAGAAAATGTTTTAATTTATATTTGCTGCCAGGGGGCATCTGTGGTGTATGCTGTGTGCAAATTTTATTATTGTGATCTTAGTAAAGTTTAAAATTTGGATTAAATTCAAGAATATGCAAAAAAAAAAAACCCCCTAAAATATCATCAATTATAGGGTCATGTGGGTCCCCTAATATGGTGTGTAGTGCTCTTAACAAATGAAGGCCGTGTAAATGAAGGGCAACATCTCAATGTGAGAGAAGATAGTTTCAACAAATGCCCATAAGGCCATTCTGAGTTATTGTGGCACTCTGAAGATACCTTTTCATTTGCATATTAGATTTCAGTAAGTTGTTTGGATATGCCTTGAAAAAGATGTACTCACTTTAGTCTAATGTTTGGGCACATATTCTGATTCTCTCTTCATACAGAGCAGCTGCTGTAAAGGAGACTTAAGGACTCATTAATAATTTTGATGAGTGAAGTCCTAAAGATGATACCTTCTTCTTGTTCATGTGTGAAGGAGCAGATTCGATAGTTGGATGATTGCATTCAGAAGCATTACAGCTGGAAAATATGTTAGAAAGTAGTCAATCTGAGGCTGGCCATGGCAGAGTTTCTCATGAACTTAACCATAAAGTATAGTGTCTCTGAGGACTGCAGGATGGTGTTCTGATTGAGTTAGATAGTGATGAAAATGTTTTATTGCGGCATCACTTGCTAACCCTTCGACTTCATATGGTAGCCACAAGAGGTGATGATCGTTTAATCTTGCTGAGAAATGTTTACAATTATTTTCTTTTCTGTCTACATACATCAAAGTGACAATATTGGTCACGATCCACAGCTGGTTGGCAGGGAGGATCATATGAATGGTTTACGATGACAGGTATCTCTGAGCAATAATAAAGGCTTCATATTAGTAGTCAAACTGTTCTACTGCATCCCATCTTTCATTACAAGTGTGTTATTTAGGGGGCAGTTAGGGCAATTTAGGATAATGCAATTTAGGGCATTATAAATTATTAATTTGGCCAAATAAAATATCATTATCTTTTACTGTCTTTGGAGCTTAACATGAGCTGAATATAGCAATTCTTTGGAGCCCTGCTAACAAGTATCTCTCAGACCAGATCCATACCAAGATAGATGTTTGCTTGAGATATATTATTTTCTTTCTGTCTAATAGCCTTAAACTGATCTTAAACAGGGAGAAGATAGGTACTTTTAGCTGTTCACAATAAAGGTTGTATGAAAAATTTTCTAGGTATCATTCTTTCAAAAGGTCATCCAGCACTTCAACTTCTCCAGGGCTGTTTTTGTGCCTGGCATGTCCATAACACATCTGGTGTATACATGAATACTTCTAAAATAGGAGTCACAACACTGCAATGCTATACGGAGTCCTTTGCTAAAAGAATCTGATAAAAGGTGCAGATGAGGTCAGTTTTGATGATCCATCACCACTGGCTTATCTTCTTTAAAGTGATCAGTATTTAGCATAGTATGACATTAAAATTGACACTTGAAAATGCAGTGATCAAGCGATGGCCTCTATTACTGTTGGCTTTGAAGGAAGGATTTATATACTCTATAGCGACTTTGACTGAATTGGATTCGATGAATACAACAACATTTTCTAATTCATTTAACTTCAGTAGTAAATCTTTGAATTTGCTTTCATATATTAGGGCTTTTCGCTGCTATCAGACCAAAATTAACTGCCTGGTGATTGATCAAAAGGGATTATCTTGCTTAATCAAGTGTGAATATTTTAGAAAACAAGGGAGGTAATTTATTAGCACAACATAAGATGAGATAATTTAACAACAGACATAGTGAGATAATTTAACATCATATGTGGCAACTGCAATGTGCTTTGTGACTTCTTTACACGAACTTCACAGAAAGGACTTCTCTGAAAATTCAGAAAGCTGTACCTGAGATGATTCATTGGAAGACTTCTTTTTCAGTTTGGGTCATTGTATTGTGAAATAAACTGCCAAAAGCTATGGTCAGTTTGCAAACGTCTGAACAGTTCGAGGTGGCGTTGGATAATTACCTATCACTTCAGCTGCGGAGGATACAAGGGGGCCAATTCTGGCATACAGCATCGTTAATGCAAATTTAAATCTATTTTTCAATGAGTTTTTCATCCCAGCACTGTCATGGTCTCGATAGGATCTAACAAGAGATGTACCATCAGCGCTTTTGTCTTCATAGAAGAAAGGCAGCATTCTCTATCAGTGGAACAACTTACCAAAGAAGTAAGTGACCACTACCATATCCTGGTTTAAAGCTGCTTTCGACAAACATTCAAACTATCTTTTTATATGGCTTATTGCACTTTGCTATTTTTTGCCAATAAATTTGATTTGATCTATTTTAGAAGACAAGGGAAGTAACCCATTAATATGCTTTTTTACACTCTTTCAGCTAACAAAAAATATAATGAATAAAATTACTATAAGTTATTAAAGGAATTCAAAGTTACAATATTTAGGATTACAACATTGAATTGTATAGAATGTTTTAGTTGAATAGAAACATGTAACAGATAGACTATTCCAATGTTTCAAGCATTATTTATGCCAATCTACAATGAATTTGAATAAAGATACATAGCGTATTTGTTTATGTAAAATATGAAGCTTGAATAGCAGAAATGAGATAAATTGTTTGCGTCCATTAAAGCATCTCTGAAGTTCATGATAGTTTTCAAAACTTTTCAATACTTCGAAATATTTCATTAAATAAAGCACTCTTTATGGATGATTTTTTTTTTTTTTGTATGCTTTTGGTTTGTTTTTAATCAATATATTTTGGAGTGATGTCTGTTTGCTGAGGGTGCCATTTTGCTGAGTTATCTGTCTGTATGTACCTGACTTGAATTAGAAAAGGATCATCATGAATTCAAAGAAAAGCACTAATAAGACAAATATATCTTTTATTTAACTGGAACAAGAATACAGGGATGTAGACAAGTGAGTTGAGTTACTTGGTAAGTAAGTATAAAGATAATATTATTCCTGATGATCTTGAGTTTATTCCCATCATTCATCACCATGATAATGATGAAAGAAAGAATGCCAGCCTGTCTATGTTAACATCTTGACTCAAACTACTTTGTATTTGCCTTTGAAAATAGCTGGGTGGAACTTAGTCGGCTTCCAATGTGCATGTCAGTGATGTGCTAATCACTTGTGTATGAATACGCTAACCAAACTACAACTCAACTACATGCAAGATGTTGTACATACATATAAACAAAATAGATCTCTCATGTAATTGTTACAAATTGTATTATCTAAATGGTTAAATATTTTTTTTTTTTTTTTAGTTTTTCACACTTTTTTGTAAACAGATAAATTATATCTCAATCCATGTGTAATTTTTTTTCTTTTACACAGATAATGGGAATTTCTTCTTTCTTTTTTAACTGGCAAAATATATTTGAGTCCATGTGTCACTTTTTCTTTCAGATGATGCAAATAAAAGGAATTTTTCAACCAGAAAATTCGAGTTCACACGGTACAATTACGTTGACACACCGATTCTCACCAGAACATCGAAGTTAAGCAACATTGAGCCTGGCCAGTACCAGATGGGTGACCATTTGGGAAGGCTACGTACTGTATGTACCTTCTGGAGCCAGCACCCTCACTCCAAAAAAAGAACCCCCTCGCTACAAAAGCATCTCCCCTCCAGGAGTTCAAGACTATGGATGGATGGAAATTCGAGTTCACATGTATTTTTTTATTTTAAACTAGCATGGGTACCCGGCATTGCCCGGGTGTTTGGGGGTGTGTGTTGAACAAAAAAAAAAAAAATAGTGATAGTAGGAAGGTAGGCTCAAACCCGTACCGCGAAGGAGGAAAAGAACGGGAAAAAAGCGTGACGTCTTTGCTGTTACGACCACCGCCAAACCAGAAGGGATGTAGGTTTAAATTAAGGCTAGACAATCGAAAAGAGGTGATGACTTTCGAAAATATCGGTGAAAAAAGCGACCCTTCCCTGTAGAAAAGTGCCCAGTTGAGGGTGAAGAAATTAATGTTTTTAGCCAATTTTTCGATATTTGTTGTCTGAAGGGTCGAGCTTCAAAACAATACTGATCTTGTAAATATCCGTCGCCTCTGTCAAAAGTTTATGGCAGACATGCAAACTACATACATACATTTATATATTGGTAGCTCAAATTTTCAACCCAAACCGATTAAAAAGCTTGCCCTATGTCTGAATACACTTTATGTAAAATTTCAAATGTTTAGACCAGAAATTGTCTGAGTAATTTGGTAGAAACCGCAGAGATCAATTTTTTTAAAACTCTGACCCCTATTATGACCCCTTAACATTTATTGTTTTGGGCTCAAATCAAGTTATTAAGTTAGATCCATGTCCAAAGAACCTATATCTAAAATTTCAATTATTTATACCCAAAATTGGCAGAAGAGTTTGGTAGAGTTCTCAAAGGTCAAATTGTTGAACTTTTATCCCTTAACAGCCAAATTTCTGGCAGAAAACGGATTACAAAGATTTTCCCAAATCTCCATACCCTGTATATCAAATTTATAGTCTGTAGACTGAAAATTGACTGAGTTATTGTGTAGGGAAATGTACACAGACAGACACACACACACAGACAGACAGACATTTTCTCTTTTATAGATATATAGATGATATGGATAACAGGATTTCTTTTAAGCCTGTAAAGTATAATCAAGTCCAGATTAATTTTTTTCTTTTAAGTGGCACACACAAAATGATTTTTTTTTTATTTTAGTAAGAATAAAAAGGCTTCTATTAAGCTGATATCTTCCAGTGCAATCCTACTCAAAATGATATTAAAACAAATTTAGTTTTGTTTGCAAAATTTTGTGAAGTGGTAGTTCTTTTTTGTGTAATATGCAAATTGGGTGCTTTGCTAGCAAACTATGTTGAAAATAAGCTGAAATGGAAACATAGTGGAGAAGATACAAAAACCAAACATTAAGTTATAATACAAGAAATATCTTGCAAAGTGTGTTTGCGGTTTAATTCTTCTTTTTGTATCTTTGAATCATATGGTTTACACACACTCACACACACACACACACACACACATTTATATTGAAACAAATATTGCTAAATAACACATTTTTTTGTTTTTACAAAATTGGAAAAATAAAAAAAAAACTGTTATTTAATAACATTTACCTTCATGAAAACATGCTGCCTAAATGCGCGTGCATGCACACACACACACACCCACACACACACACACACACACACACACACACACACACACACACATTTGTTGTTTGAATACTCTGAATTATCTAATGTCTGTACCTTAATTAGTTATTAATTCTCTCCATTCTCATGACAATTGTTTGTTGGCCCGGAGGCAAATGGAGTCAAATGTAGTTCTGTGGCTAGGTTATAATCTCCTGACTGACAGGAATTGTCACCCTTACACTGATGATTGTGTAAGCATGAAACACATGTAGTTATAAAAGAATGATTAGTATTTAATTAAAATTATCAAGCCTCTTTAAGAATACTTAAGGATGAGCACTGTTTAGGGATTATAATCTAAGAGACAGTCAACTAAGTATTTATGCAATGTTTACGACTTCCGGCGTTTGAACACTCTAGATTGTCAAATGTATTTACTTGATTTGGTGTTAACAGTTCTTAATTCTTTTATTCCCGTGGTAATTGTTTGGTGACATTGAGGTTGAGGCTTAGTAAATGAAGCAAAAAGCTGGCATGGTGGCTGGGTTTGAATCTCATGACTGGCAGGAATTGTTAACTCTACACTGATGATTGCATAAGCATGAAACACTGGTGTCTGTAGGCATAAAAATAATTATCATTTAATTACATATATATATATATATATATATATATATATATATTATATAATAAATGACAAATACTATATTCCAAAATTCATGATGTTGACCATCTTATAATTTATTCCTTTAATTCAGTTGACTTTTACAATTATTGACAGTATCTGTTTTGTAGTACAAAATGAATCACTTAATTATTATATCAATCAGTGAATCTATTATGCCCTTAACTCATCAGAAGAAATGTATTCACCCAGCAACCGTGGTGAAAGTGGTGATGAAGATTGAGATGGCCAGTGTCTGTTAAGACAAAGCAATTGCCATATATGTATGTACATATATATGTTTCAAAGTGTTTGATAGCATTAACAAGTAATAGTGGTTATTACTTACTTCTACCTTCATTCCATGGTAAAAAAACACTAAAAAAGTACTTATCCGTCAGTTTAAGTATGACAGCATTTGTGAAAGCATTTTATTATTGTTTACAGCTCTGTAAATATATCCTGCCCAAATTAGACTAATTAAAAAAAGGGTGACAATTAGTTTTCTCACTTTTAATCTTACCAAAAATTCTCGGTAATTGGTCAAAGACAATTGCCTTAACCAAATCGATCTATTTTAGAAGACAAAGAAAGAGATAATCTATTTTAGAAGTCACAGATAAACAACATATTCCTTTTTTAATATACATTTTTCAATGATTTAATGTCATAAACAAAATTACTCTCTGCAGAGTAATAAGTTTTTAAAACGTTTTAACGTTTTTTTTCTCCCGATAATATTGAACTTTGTTGCTTAATAAACTGCAAAATCAAGAAATATTTTTTTAAAGTTGATGAAATATTTTACACTATTAATAATCTTAAGTCCTGAAAAAAATCTATAATTATTCCTTGGAATGAAGTTAGTGAAGAAGATCTTCTTCATATATTATATTATTTTAGTAACGATTGTTTCATTTATTAAATAAATATATTTTCTTTGAATTTTAAGAATTTAATTTTAACAAAAAAAAAGTGTGTGGTGATTTTGAAGACAAAATTAACATTTACCAGAAAATACAGAGTTATCTCCCTTACACCGTTCTGCTGCCTTCTGTAGTTACGGAAAACATTTTTTTAGAAATATTTATTCCATTCAGCATCAATTTTCATTATATTTATACTTACACACTTACTGTATTTTAAAACACACACTTTTAATATAATTTAAAATATTAATAGTTTTCACAATCATTTTTAATGCATAATTGAATTTGATAAAATTTAATGAAAGAAAGTATATTTATTTTGTTGCCTATAAATTCAAAAAATTAATATTACTTCCCCAAGTTAATTATCATTAAAAAAAAAAAAAACATAATTTTCTCAATCATTTTTTAATAAATGAATATAATTGAATTTAATTAAATTTTATTTTCCTAAATTAAAAATATGTATTATATCTCAATTTAAATTAATTAGGGGTATCAAAACATCGTTAAACTCACTACTCGTTCAAGCACCCGCCAATAGCGTAATGGTTAGAAGCCTTGACTGCCGTGTAAACGGTCGGGTTTCTATCCTGGCTTGAGGTAGTTGCCTGTCTAGCCGCACTGATGAGCTGTGAAACAGCGAAACAGTACTGTATGTGGATGACTATAGTGCTCCTCACCTTGAGTTGAGCATATTGAGAAGTGAAAAACGAATTACCATTAGCATATAAGCGACGCTCTTTGTGTAAACAAATCGAGCGGAGGTATTTCGGACGATATCAAAACATCGTTAAACTCACTACTCGTTCAAGCACCCGCCAATAGCGTAATGGTTAGAAGCCTTGACTGCCGTGTAAACGGTCGGGTTTCTATCCTGGCTTGAGGTAGTTGCCTGTCTAGCCGCACTGATGAGCTGTGAAACAGCGAAACAGTACTGTATGTGGATGACTATATATATATATATATATATATATATATATAGTAAGTAGTAAGTTTCAATATACATAACAATTAAGCTTTTTATTTTACAAAGGAGTCACCGCTTATCAAGGCCCGAGGGCCACTCGAGGACAAGGGTTGATGAATGTAAGGTGGTACCGTAGTAATCGCTAATAGTGTAAGTTTGGTAGAATTTGTTATTTAAGAGGACGGCTGTTCACATTAGACTTGAAGGCTACCATATTGTAGTTGGCTGGGAAACAGGACAGTGGAACAGTGTTCCACAATCGAGCAGTTCTAAGAAAGAAGCTTTGTTCATGGAATCTGCGTTTGTATTTAGGCACAGAGAGTGGGGAAATAGTATATAGTGGTTGTAGCTTTTGCAAGGAAAAGAAAAGTGCATCACCTCCTAAATTTGGAAGCCGATTTTGAACTCTATCAAGGCTGGATAGGGCCCACCGAGTAGCCCCTGTCCAGATGTGGCAACAGTACTCTATTTTAGGACATACTTGGCACTTATGCAGATATAGGATTGCATTAATAATGAGATACCTATTGGAGCAGTAGAATGAAAACCATTTTTCCAGCGATTTTGATAACTGATTTGATGTATATGTTTCATTTCAGATCAGGAGCGAAGGCCAGTGCCAGAAGTTTGTCAAGGCATGTTGCTTCCCCAAGACAAGAGTCATTCGTTTCAATTGGGAACTGATGGAGTTCAGAGTGATTATGATGAAAAAAGAAAAGCTTGGTTTTCGATGAATTAAAATCAACCTACCACCTTTTTCCCCATTGCACCACATCTCCAAGATCAAAAGAGAAAAAATCAGAAAGAACTTGGTCATTGATGGCCTTTGAAATATTGCCATAGATTGTGGTGTCATCTGCATAAATGTTTACAAATGATCTAAGAACGTGATTTGAGAGATCATTGATGAAGATCAGGAAGAGAGTTGGGCCCAGGATGGAATCTTAAGGATGCTAGCATTGAAAATATGAGCTTCTGATTTCTGCTGATGACTACTCTTATAAGCGAAAATATATAAGAGAGAAAGGATTTAATGATTGAAAGGACATTTCCAGCTATTCCGTAACTGGTAGTGTTGTGAAGTAGACCTTTATGCCATACCCTATCAAAAGCCTTTGATATGTGAAGAGCGATTGTTGTAGAAATGAAGTCCCCTGTCAAGAGATTCACTAATCCTGTATGATACGACTATCATTACATTACAGTTAGCACAGCAGTAGTAGATCTAGCAGAATGTAAACCGTATTGCATGTCACTGAGTAAATTATTTTAGCTGAGGTGGTTGACCACTTCTACATTTATCACAGATTCTAGCAACTTACTCATGACACACAGGAGACTGATTGGTCTGTACTGAGAGGCAGATCGATCTCTGGAATTTTTTAATACAAGGCGGGCCCCTGTTTCATCCGGATTCAATATTCATATTACGTGGTGTTTCTATATATTTCCATGTTGCTGAGTTTGCAACCTACCTTTACTAACATATTGAGTTGGAGTAAATACTGAAAATAGATGCATAGATACATGAAATAATATATATATATATATATATATATATATATATATATATATATATATATATATATATAGAGAGAGAGAGAGAGAGAGAGAGAGAGAGAGAGAGAGAGAGAATAATCAGAAAGGGATAAATTTTGGATTAAATAAAACGGTTTTTAATATTTAACTGGGTTGGCAAACTCAGGCTTTTCTTATACAAACATTTTTTTCTTGTACATCTTTACGATCACATTTAATTGTCATGAAATAACATTTCTAATCATTCATTTAATCAGTACATTTGCACTCGATACAATAGATACAATATTATTATATCATGAAAAAACAACTCCTAAAATCTTATTCTAGAGAAATTGGAATCAAAGGGAGGATTGAGTCTATACAACACACAGCACTGATGAAAATAGCTGAAATATAAAGAAAAACCATCAAGTGCAGAAGCTAAGCAATCATAGCTGGATAACAGCAACCAACCACAGGTAAGTTGAAATAAAATAATGCTGACAATAAAAAATAAAAACTATAGAAAGAACATTTAACAAAACCAACGGAACTGAAGCTGTCAGAGTAGATATGTAAGAGGGGAAAAACATAATCTGACCCCTACACCTCTAAAGAAGAGGTGGCGTCAATATCGGTTGGTACCGCACAATATAGTCATGAAAGGTCGAGAAAGATGGAAAAGGGAGAGCTCCATTCAACCATCCACTAGAATAGGACAGAAAATACTAGAATCTCATGTAGGCTTATTGACAACCGCCATTATCAGCAAGAAAACAATTATAAACAAGTATTGAAAGAAGCAAAAAGTATTGGTCATCCAGAGATACTTGTTGTCACTCAAAGTCCAAAGATATGTCCAAAAAACATACCAAAGTCCAAAGACATACCATCTGTGGTTGCCAGTGAGCTATCACTTGTAATGGCTTGTGTGAGAATGCCTATCGAGTAAATAATAATACTAATATTAGTTGCTAGTCACAGCTTCTGAAAGAGACTATCTCTTTACAAAGTTTAGTCATGATAAGTTGCCTCCCCTTAATTTTATTTAAATCAATTTTTTTTTTTATAATGTAAAAATAGACTTGGGTGTCGGAGGCTGATCTTCCCATACAGCACCTCCCTAATTGCAACAGACAGTGTGATTCTATAGAAATAGAAATAACGTCCATTTCTAATATTCAAAATAACTTTATAGAGTCGTTTTCATTGACATGTATAGAAAAGGAAGAATGGAAGAGAAAGGTGTTAGTAAATGAATATGTTCATGAGTCTGGACGAAAACAAAGGGTTAGAAGTCCACAAATAAATTTCCTATAAGTAGGGAAAAGAGAAGAGTTCATATACGAAGGGTAGGGTGAATATCTGTTTGTAAGGTAAGGAAAAGCCTGAACACGTGGTTGAGAAACAAACATAAAAGCTAAGAAATTAGCTTTACCAGAGGAATGCTGAAAAGACGGGGTTTTTTTTATGGCCCAGGCTATTTTAAAGGTGTGAGGACTTTTGCATTAAACCGACTTTGTGCTACATTCTTCGTCTGTTTTTGGTTTGTTTGTTTTTATTTTATTTTTACTGGGTTTGAGCCATCCTACTAAATATCAGACATTCACCCACTATTTTAAAGGCTCCAAACCAAGAGATCTTTTTTTAGGATTTTAGCTATCCTTTTGTGCACAATTGTCCACATATCTCTTATTTCTATATCTGTCTTGATTCATTGGAAATATTCGCAAGGTAATTTTTTAATTCTTTTGCATGAGCCTGGTTGTTTCTTTTATTACTGGAACGATGGAAATCTTCCTAAAAGTTCTGTTTCTTTTTATATCATACATAAACTATTGGTACTTAGTTATATTCCCTCCTCCCAGCTCTGTTTAAGTCAGCATCTCAAGGGACATTGACTTCAGCTAAGGTTGTTACTTTCTCCCGTTTGTCTCATATCACTATGTCAAGTTTAACAGCCCTGTTTTCTAGGTATCTAGTTGTAAGGATTGCAGAGTCGTAGCAGTTAATAAATACTGATATCAGTGAATAACGATTTTTTTTTTTTTTTACACGGTGGTCACCACTTATCAAGGCCCGGAAGCCACTCAGGGATAAGGGTTACTGCAAGTACGTTAGTGTGGAGATTTGATGAAGTGTTTACTTAAGGGGACGGTTCATTAGGAATTTGTTAACGTTGGACTTGAAGACATCCAAGTTGTAGTCAGGTGGGAAGCAGGCAGATGGAACAGAGTTCCACAGGCGTGCAGTTCTAAGAAAAAGCTTTATTCATGAAATCCACATTTTGATTTAGGCACAGATAAAGAGTGGGGGAAATTTTTCACAGTGGATTCAGCTAGACGGGTGTTTTTCGTGAAAGATTGGCGAGGGGGGACCAGAGATTGGAGTTCAGATGAGCACCTGCCATGGGAATAACGATAAAACAAGGATAGGCTCGCAACGTCTCTTCTGTGGGAGAGAGGTTGCAGGGTAGAGAAAAGGGCATCCCCCACTAAGCCACAAAGTCTATTTTGTACTCTGTCAAGGCAGGATAGGCTGTTTTTAGCAGCTCCTGCCCAGATATGGCAGCAGTATTCCATCCTTGGACGTACTTGGCTTTTATATAGATAGAGAATTGCATCAGTAGTGAGATATCTTCTGGAGCGGTAGAAGGATCCCACCATCTTTCCAGCGACCTTGGCAACAGACTTGATGTACGTGTTCCATTTCAGATTAGGAGTAAAGGACAAACCCAGAAGCTTGTCAAAACACGGGGCTTCTCCTAGACGAGAGCCATCCATTTCAATTGATGCCAGATGGGTATCAGAGCGTTGATGATGTAAAGATAAGAGTTTGGTTTTAGATGCATTAAAGGTAATCAGCCACGACTTCCCCCACTGAACCACGTGCTCGAGATCAGAGGAGAGAGAATCAGAGAGAACTTTGTCATTTACAGCCTTTGATGTGTTGCCGTAGATGGTCGTGTCATCAGCATAGATTGAATGATTTAAGTATGTGTTTAGGGAGGCCATTGATGTAGATCAGGAAGAGAGTTGGGCCCAGGATTGACCTTTGAGTGACTCCAGCATTAATACTGCAGGCCTCTGATTTTTGTCCATCGACCACTACTCTTATGAGCCTTTCGGAGAGAAATGATTTAATGATCGAGAAAACATTTCCAGTTATACCGTAGTTGGAAATCTTGTGAAGTAGGCCCTTACGCCATACCTTGTCGAAGGCCTTGGATATGTCAAGAGCAATTGCCCTAGAAAGGAAGCCTTTGTCAAGAGATTCACTAATCCTGTGAGATATAACCATTAGCACATCTGCGGTAGATCTTGCAGAACGGAAACCATATTGTGTGTCACTAAGAAGATTGTTTCTGCTGAGGTGGTTTACTATTTCTCTATTTAATATGGATTCCAGCAACTCACTCATAACACACAGGAGGCTTATTGGTCTGTACTGAGAGGGAGATGACTTATCACCTGAGTTCTTAAATACAGGGCATACTGATGACGTTTTCCAGGGAGTCGGAAAGCACTTCTCCTTAAGGCAACGCTTAAACAGTTTCGTAAGTATGGGAGCAAGTTCTGGTTGAAGCTTTTTTAACACTATAATTGGGATGCCATCAGGGCCAGTTGCTTTACTGGAATAAAGGTTCTTGATTAGCTTGGCGACCTCATGCACAGATATTTGTATGTTACCTAGCGTGTTCTGTGTTATAGGAGGAAATATGGGGAGTTGATGGCCTTCATCGCATAGAGTAGAATTAGCTGCAAAGTTCTTTGCAAATAGTTTGGCCTTGTCTGATGCTGACGAGATGACCTCTGGTCCATTGATAATGTATGGGATAGAACGCACACTTCTGTTCAGGATCCTATTTGTTATTTGCCAAAACTGGTGGGAACCAAGCCGCTGATCAGCTACTTTGGATTTAACAGACTGGGCATATAGCTCTCTTGCATTTTTTATTACTCTTTTACAGTGGTTGCTGGCGTTCCTGAAAGCAGCTTTAGTCTCAGTGCATCTATTACGTTGGTAGTTATGGAAAAAGTGATTTCAAAGCAAGATAAAATAAGTGTCAGTTTGTTTTCATGATAGAAGGTTGAGAAATATGGGCAGATTTTATTTTAGCTCAGTTAGCTCTCAGAAATCAAGGAGCCTCTTCCTGGCGCTAGCAGTTGATTTCTTAACAAAAAATACATAAATATCGAAGCATCCACTTAAGGTTCTTCCTTGCTTATTAAATATTGATTTAAAAGTATTCGGCCATTGTTGGCAATGAAGACCACGAACATCACCAATGATGCTGTGACTTGCATGTGATATTTTTGTGGCAAGAGTTGTACAATCCCTAGCCACACCTCTCCTGAGTCAGCACTGTTTTATTCCAGTGGAAAGTAGAAATTTATCACAACTGGAAACAATGTTGAGATAAGCGAAGAGCATATATAGTGCATGCTATTCCCAAATAGTCACCCATCTGATACTGGCCAGGATCATCATGCTTAACTTCAGTGATCTGACAAGAACTGGTGTGTTAACGTGATTATGCCGTCTTGAGATAATAAAGCAGTGATAAATATAATCTTCTTCTATCCAATTGACTCCTTAACTATGTTATATAATTTTATCTTTCTGTGGTCATGTCTTAGTTTCTCCATATGTGCTAGTGGTATATACATAAGTATATAGAAACAATTTTTTACAAAGGATCATCCAGAGGCTACTTGAGGATAAAGGTTAATAAGTGTACAGTAGTCAATGGGAAAATGTCGTATTAATCATTAGTAATGGAAATTTGGTAAATTGGATTAATTAAGGGGGTGATTAATTAAGAACTTATTCATGTTCGACTTGAAGACAACCATATTGTAATCAATTGGAAAGCAGGAAAACGAAACAGAATTTCACAAGCATGCAGTTCTAAGAAAGAAGCTTTGTTCATGGAATCTACATTTAGGTTTAGGCACAGATAAAGAGCAGGGGAAATTATTGATAGTGTTTCAGCTAGACAAGTGTTTGTCATAAAAGTCAGGCTAAGGGGGACCATAGATTGGAGCTCAAACGAGCACTTGCCATGAAAATAATGATAAAACAGAGACAGGCTCGCAACATCGCTTCTGTGGGAAAGAGGTTGCAGAGAATGGAAAAGGGCATCCCCCACTAGGCTGCAAAGTCTATTTTGAACTCTGTCAAGGCAGGATAAGAAGCTTCTAGCAACTCCTGACCAGATGTGGTAACAGAACTTCATCCTTGGACGTACTTGGCTCTTATACAAGTAAAGAATTGCATCAGCAGTGAGATATCTACTGGAGTGGTAGAAGGATCCCACCATTTTTCCAACAGCCTTGGCAACAGATTTGATTTGATGTACATGTTCCATCTCAGATCAGGAGTAAAGGTCAGACCCAGAAGCTTGTCAAAACATGGAACCTCCCCAAGACGAGAGCCATTTATTTCAATTAATGACAGACGTGGATCAGAGTATTGATGATATAAAGATAGAAGCTTGGTTATAGATGCATTAAAATTAATCAGCCACCTCTTTCCCAATTGCACTACATAATCAAGATCATAGGAGAGAGAATCAGAGAGAACGGTTGTTTATGGCCTTTGAAGTGTTGCCACAGATGGTAGTGTCATCAGCATAAATGTCTACAAATGATCTTAGGATGTGATTTGGGAGATCATTGATTTAGATCATGAAGATCTGAACCCAGATTGGACTCCTGAGGAACTCCAGCATTAATATTGTGAGAGTCATGGAATAGACTGTTTATATGTATTTTTTTTTTTTTTTTAGATGTTTACATCAGGAGTAGTTTCATCATAACTGTTGTTGTTGACGTCATCATCATGATCATCATCATGAATTTTTCATTCATTGTTGCTCGGTTGTATTCTCCAAATTATTCTTCAATGACATTAACTAAATGGTGAACTTCCTCCTGTAGTGGGCAACCCCTATGATGTCTGAAATCTTTCAAGACTCCTTCATTAAATATTGTTTACTCCTAAGAGTACAATTGACAAATATTTTTCTTTTTGTGATTCCATCTTTGATCCAAGATAAAACAAGTCCAGAGAATTTACTCTGGTAATGGACGATAACATTCTTCAATTTTCCTTGAAAAAATAATGATAACGGTTCTAGTATGAACATATTCAGCCAGACTAGGTAAAGAAAAATTAAAAGTACAAAGAAAAAAAAGCACATAGCGTTTTCTTATTGATACACCACATTGGTGTTGTCTGGGAGTCTTTTTACTTTCATTGACAATCTCTAACAGTTGTGTTCCAAAAATTAAGACGATGGAAATGGATACATTTGATGTAAATATGGGACAGAAGTCACTAAGCATGAAACGAAATATGAAACCATATAGAAATATATTTTTAAAAATTATTTTAGTTTTAGTACTTCCTGTGTTATGAAACAAAAAAAAATAATAAATTTTTTTACATTTCTTTAAATAAAGTTTTTTAGTTTTAACAATAAAAAATAATAAAGTTTTACTTTTTACATTTCTTTAAATAAAGATTTCTTTACTTTAATACTTGAAGAAATGTTTGAGTTTTTTTTTTTACATTTCTACAAAAGAAATAATATATAAATTATTTTTTTACACTTCTTGTGTTATTACAAAACACTGAAAAAAACTTTTTTTTAGAATAATTCTATTTCGTTTCATGATCAGTGACTTCCGTTATATTTACATTAGAAGCGTTGATTGAATTTTAAAATAAAATATGTATGAGATACGTTTGAAAGCCAAATTACAACGCATTATTATGAAAAATAAACAAATATTTATTTGTTTAAAATTAATATTTCGGAGTTATACTCTTTCAGAATTTTATACATTTTTTCTTTTCTTTTTCTTTCTTGCCATGATGTTAAGTTTAATATATATATATATAAGAGAAAACTTTCCAATCGGATTATATGCATTGTCACGCTGGACTTATTTTGGAATACATTCTATCTAAAGAACTATTTTGCATTTTGGATCAACTCTAGAGAAGTTTCATTCAAGCTGAAATATTATGCGCGGTTTGTTTTTATATTAGTTTTTTACATATCCAATATTTTTTCATTTTTTTATTTGGTAATTTATAACTACAATAAATTGCGGTTTCACTTAATGCCTTAACTAACAAATTCTAGCATTGCTACAAATATAATTTGCTGATTTCTTTTTGTCCTCTGATGAGAAGAATAATAAGAATAGAATTCTGTGAAACTCCATGGAATAAGGACTTTGTAAATTGTTTTTAGAGTATTCAGTCGAACAATAAATTTTGATTGTAAAGTTCAACTTACAATTTTAATTTTCTTTCTCTTATGATAAGCTCTACTCTCTATTGTGTATTGTGTTTTTTTAATTCGGTTGGGATTACATTTTCTATATATAAATACTGTTATTTATATTAGTTTGAAGTTTACCATTGCATATATCAGGTAAACACTACATCCCGTCGTTTTCATTAATATATATATATATATATATATATATATATATATATATATATATATATATATATACAAATTGAAATTAATTTGGAGTGGATTTTGAAACTCATATATTTATATAAAATATTAAATAAATATATAAAAAATTATATGCTTTTTAAAAAACATCTTCACCGGACTTATATGATAAAATATTTACCGGACTCATCATCTAACCAAAGGAGAAACCAAGGAATTATGCCTACTTTGCATTGTTACCTTGTGCTGTGGAAGAATCAAAATATACATTGGATCCCTTTACCTCACTACTACCAAAGACTCTCACTTGGGAATTTACCATACAATTTGGATATAAAATTCAATATGTTTTTCATTTTGAACCAATATATAATTTCCCTTACTCTATGATTTAAAAACTTCAAAAACTTTTAATTATGATTTTCTATGTTTATTGTATTTAGCAAATTAGGTATAAAACATTTATAATATTTGCTCATATTTTTTCTACTGAGGAGATGGGTAAACATCAAAAACCTATAAGTTAAGGAGATATACTTATTGAAATGTATTCTTTGTCTTGCATTTAATAAAAATTCTAAATTTGAAATTTAACCATTTCACATCATAAAATTTAAATTACTAAATTATGATATATATATATATATATATATATATATATATATATATATATATATATATATATATATATTTCCCCAAAACCGCTGGCCTTGATGGAAGGGAGACTAAAACTTGCTGCTATGGTTTGGTTTCAAATGATCTGAAATAACAGCAAGAGGTGACTTGATTCCAAATATTTCTCATATGTTATATTTTCCCTTCTTGGTTTTGATACATAAAGTAAATGTCACAATTTATAAGAATTATTTGATACTGGAGATATTCATAATCGTACCCTATTTCCAAAAGAGTGGGGATATAACATATGAAAAATATTTGGAATAAAGTTTCCCCTTGCTGTTATTTCAGATCATTTGAAACCAGAGCTGCAAGTTTAAGTCTGTCCTCCATCAAGACCAGAGGTTTTGGGGAAATATCAGATATTTTGTAATTCATATACAAAACTAGGAAAACAAATGATTATGATTGAAATATTCATAAAAGTGCAGTATCTTTTCACCCACAAAAATCCTTTAAAATTACCACTATTATAGGTTTTCGAGGGTGTTGAAAACGAAAATAATGTTTAAAATCTCAGGAAAAGAGTAGTTTCCAAAATATGAAGAAATTACAGTTATAAAAAGTGAGGAGATAATTTTTCTATATTAATTTAACGTAAAATGAACAACACCCACTTTATAGCCACCTTTTGGTGGGGTAGGCGTCTGTTTTTTTAGGGTTTGTGTCTATTTGGTAATTGTGGCCTGGTAGACCAACACAAAACTTACCTTAAAAACTTATTTTCTATAGATTTTTGAGTGTGCTGAAAACGAATATCGCATTTAAATTTTCCACAAATAAGTATTTTTCCTGGTATTAAGCAATGTAATTCTTTATGTTATAAGTGGTGGCCATTGTTGTATTCACAAGTGCATGCATATTTTTGCTTAATACCAGGGAAAATAATTATTTAAATACAATGTTTTTTTTTCAGCACTCCCGAAAACCTTAAGAAAACAAGTTTTTTAAGGTAGGTTTTGTGTTGGTCTACCAGGCCACAATAAACACCACCCCTATAACAAAAATAGTCCCCCCCCCCCTAAAAAAGTTGCTGCCCATTTTACGTTAAGTTAATATAGAAAAGTGATACCCCACTTTTTGAAACAATAATGTGCGGCCTTAAGGGCAAATGTCACACAGCCCACTACACAATTCAGGTCATTAGATTCCCGAGGAGCCTTCATTTGTTAAATTTTGATCAATAGTCGCCGAGATTTCAAACTTGTAAAATTCCAAAATAAGGTGGCATTATCTCTCTCTCTCTCTCTATATATATATATATATATATATATATATATAGAGAGAGAGAGAGAGAGAGAGAGAGAGAGAGAGAGAGAGAGAGAGAAATTAAATATTGAAATGCTCATATCTTTGGTTCAATGGACGAAGCTAAATGAAAAGATTATAATATTATTCTATGGTTAAAATTTTTGATAATTAAAAAAGAAACTATATTTTCAAACCAATAAAATATGCCCACATTTGCCTACATTTATATATATAGTGTCATGGCAAGCCAGCATTTTGGTTGTCTCCCTTGTGGCCTTGCTAGATCGCTAATATATAACAAGTAGAATTGTTGTGATTTAATTTTGTTTGTTATGCAACTTTTGTCCTATCATTTTTATTTATTTCTGTATCTGATCATCTGAAAAATAAAATAAAAAAACACATTGGCAGTTCCAAGGGAAGTAACTCTTCTGTGTGTTTTTTTTTTTCACCCATTTTGAGTTTACTTTTCCAACTCAATGGAAGACATTTTCGTAAATATTATTGAAACGTCCTCGCCCATAAAGAAAATTCAATAATTCTCAAATGAAATTAAAACAAAAAAGCATGCACAATATAAAAGAAGCATCTGTGTTTAAGTAAGTAAAGTTGCTTGAAAATAAATCATAAAAGGGCATAATTTCAAATTTCTATTTTAAACTAATTTTAAAGCGTCTAAAAAACAAAAAGAAACGGGTTTGCCGACATTTAATTTTAATTCCATTTTAAACAAAGAAGGTTTCACCTTTTTATTTTTATTTTTTTATTTTATTTTTTTATAAATTGGATTTTTAAAATTACCTGCGAGGATTTGAGGTAAATGTTTAAAATTTGTTTTTAAACAGGTTCTAGGGGTCGCTGACAACGAATCTAATATTCAAACCAGTCGCAAATTTACCGTTTGCATGGGATTAACCCCTGAACCCTCGCACTATTTTGTGCCAACTCACCGCCATCGTTTATGCTATTCTTACATGATGCGTTCGCGCATTGACGCGCGTAGTAAGGTGACTTGTCACATCGCGGAAGAATTCTTAAGCAGACATTTGAAATAACAAGAAAGTTTTCAAAAGCCATTTTTCTGTGTTACGTAGTTTTTAATGCTTTTTAATTGATCTAAAAAGATTAAATTTTCACGAGCGGTTTACAAAAGCATTTTTCTTTTCTTTTTCTTTTTTTTTGGGGGGGGGAGGTGGGGTTATTCAATGATAGAACTTGTACTTGTACAACATTTAAGAGGTGGTTTCTGCAGTTTAACTTACCGCCCCCCCCCTCATCACCGTTTTACCGTAAGTAACGCGCCGACATACACCGAGCAGACCTGTTTAATTTTTCACAAAAATTCTGTTTACATTGGGGGATAGGGCGGTGAGGGGCAGGGAGGGGACGGGTGGTGTCGCGACGGGTTTGAATATCAGATTCGTTGTCAGCGACCCCGAAAACCTATAAAAAAAAAAAAAAAATTTTATTAGTCGGTGTTGACTGTTGGTGTTCTGTTGTAGTTAAAGTAAACATTTACCGGGTTTAAGCTTTAATTTAAAATCGTAAGACAAATATTAACGTTTTGAATTTAAAGTATTATTCTATATATATTATTCCTTAATTGGAATTCATTTTTTTTTTTTTTTTTTTAAAACAACTAATAAAGATGAGACTAATAGTCCGGAATAAAAAATAAATTAATAAAAGTATTATTCTGTTTTCAGAAAATAATTTAAATTTGAAACTGTAAATGACTTTGACTCGAGAAGACAACACAATAAATATCCACCCAATGTTGAAATGTTGACTTTCATGGGTGCTTGTACAGTTTAATCAAGACATTAAAAAAATGAAAATATCGAAAAAGGTTATATTGTATGTATCCGTTTTGGAATGAAGTTCCCCGAAAAAAATTCACTTAATTTGATTGAGTATGTCTTTTTTTTTTTTTCTTTTTTTTTTTTACAACAGAAAAACACATTTTTATGACAGCACGTTGAAGGTAGACATCTTTGAATTTTTAAATTTTCTTTGGATTTTTAGAATACGCTACGGGGAGATAACTCAATTTAAAGCACCGATACTCCCTCCCCATCTTTAATACTAGTACCCTTTAGTTCATTTATTTATTTTCTTTATGCAAAAATAAATAAAGAAAGAATAGGCGGAATTTATATTAAAAAAATGCTTTGAAATAACGAATTTGATGGTTTTAAAGAGAACAAACCATTAAAGATTGGGTACATATACAGAGAAAGTTACTGTACTGAAATAATAATGTTATTAATTAGAAAACTATTCGGTATTTAATTATTTATTTATTTTTCTTTTTTTCTTTTTTACTTAAACAGCAACTCAGTATTCACCGTTAAAATGACAACTTGGATAGGTTATGATGAAAATGAATATCACATTTAAATTTGAGGCAGACAAGTAAATTTCTGGATATTAAGACTTTTATTATCCATTATGTTTTCACTGGCGGCCATGTTTTCCCCAATTGAAAAAATACTGATGCGCATGCGTTTTACAAAAACACCCCCTCTTCCTCATGTTAAGAATGGCGACCGCCACTGACATTCATTAAGTAAAATACATTGGAAAAAATAATAATAATATCCAGAAAACTACTTGTCTGCCCCAAATTTGGATGCATAATTCGTTTTTAGCAGACCCGAAAACGTATAAAAGTCGTAATTTTAAAGGTGAGTGTGAGATAGTTGCCGGTTAATGTGGGGAGGGGATATTGTTGCGTAAATATTCTATGCTTTCACCTAACAATTTATAAAACAAAAAAATACTGTAAAACTTTAATTCAACTTGAAAATGCTATTTTTAAAAAGTGGGGTACTTGTTAAGCTATAGTCGACAAATCGATATTCGTTCTCAGCGTACTCGAAAACTTATAAAAGTCGACAAATTAAAGGTGAATTCCGAGGGGTCGGTAAACTAAAAAATACCGAAATAATATTAAAACATCAAAATTATATTTTTATACAATACATGTTTCGCTTTTCCTATATTTTTGCGTTATTTATTTCCTAATTATATATTTTTGTGTTCTCGAAGACACTCGTTTATTATTTGAGTTTCACAGAACGGCCGGTAGTGGGCATTTCTCATTATTCAAAGAACAGGGGTCGATAACGCGTCTCAGTCGCCTCATGGCACTGTCATGCAGAGTACTAAAAAACTATTTAAAAGTAGCGTGGTACCAAAAATGCATAAGCACCTTTTATTTTTTACAAAAACATTTTAAGTATTCTATTACCACAGCAGACGCGTGAAGCCAAGCCTTAATAAGGATAGGTGTGCTGATTGATCACAAGTTGGGTATCAATTTATTAAAACGTTATAATTGAAAAGTGACCCCGATCCCCCACGTTAAAATTCATTGAATATATATATATATTTTTTTGTCAATTTTTACGACGTGCCCCAGCGTATTATAAACACCCCATCTCCCCATGTTAAGAACGGCTTTCGAGGTTGGGGGGGTGTTTATTCCGAAAGCCGTTCTTTACATAAGTTGGAGCACGTCGTAAAAATTGACCTTTTTCTTTCTTTTTTTTTTTAACCCTAATATAAAAGTTAAGTCTGTTATCGACGATAATACGCGGAAAATTAAAGGATGGGGGAGCTCGTTCAGGTCCGTCACAAAAAGGTTAATTTAAATGATTGTTTAATAACCTAATTTTTAATAGGTTTGCTTTCTTATGAACTGTTTTTATAATTTATGATTTAATGCCTACACAATACCGTAATAATATAACCTAATTATTGCAGTATTGTTTTGTCATTTACCAAATAACGACTAACCGTCTTAAAACTAGAAATATTCGAGATAATAACCTTGTTTTCGTATGCATGTAGCCATTATTTAAACGATTTTGTTGTGATTTATTATTTTTTTCAAATCTAGATCCAATCATACAGAGAGAAGTATCGAAACAAGTAAATAGGAAGTGAATCAGAAGAATAGGTGACTCGATGCCAGTTAATTATTTTTGTGCAGAAAATACTAAATGTCATTGTTTCAATGTTTTCAACTTGGTTTTAGTATTATAAAAATATATTACTTTATAAAATATTTATTGCAATGAAATTCAAAAATAATGACTCATCTATTTTTAGATTTTTTCCCCCATTTATTTACATACAACGTGAAAATTGAAAAACGGATAAAATAACTCAAATTGTCGTCTGCTTTGTAAACAAAACTCATTTGGTTCTTTAATGCTACATGGGCGCTTTCGAAAAATCGAGTTTTCCGTATATTTAGGAATACAAATGAATCAAAATATTTCGCTCTTTTTTTTTAGACTTTAAGTCAAGTCATAAAATATTTTATTAAAGTTTAAAAATCTCTTTTGAATTTCAAATGGCGGCCATTTTATTTTATTATTAATAAATTAAAAAAAAAAAAAAGAAACAATTCCCGGCGTTCTGTTTACTTGTCGAGATTGTTTTGAGTGGTTCTGAAAACTGATTTTATTTATTTATTACTATTTCATTTTTGGGGTTTGTATTAAAATCCACAGAGGTACAAAAAGTAGTCAACAAATTTTTTTCAATATAAATATATAACAAATAAATGTTATCAAAGGCAAGATAAATTACTCTTCTACTTATCTGGAAAGTTTTTAGTGGTTTTAATCACTTTAAAACGTTCGATCGATTCGAAAATTATAGTGTTTATCGATAAATGGAAACAACAAGACAAATAGCGGTGAACTTGTGAACTGACTCTTAAATACGTGAAGTTTGGAAAATTAGTTAAAACTAAAAAAATTATACAAAATACTGTTAAAAACCCACCGAATTGTCACGGTAACATATATGCGGTGGGTGGGTTTCTAATAGTATTTTGTATAATTTTTTGGTTTTAACTAATTTTTCCAAACTTCACGTATATAATAGTCAGCTCGCCATCATTTGTCTTGGTCACATATATCGATAAACACTACGATTAAACGTTCCCAAGTGAGTAAAACCTCTAAAAACTTTTCCAGATAGGTAGAAGAGTAAATTATGACTGAGACCATTTTTAATTTTTGTTCCTTTCTCCACGTTAAAAAACGACCCAGGTGTCTAACTCTGTGCCGTGGGGAGGCATCGTAGGAACTTATATTGCCTTTGATAACATTTATTTGTTATATTTTATTTTTTACTTTTGACTACTTTTTCCTACCTCTGTGGATTCAAACCTCGTTATTTATTTATTTTTGTGGGGTGAGGATAAACCGAGAAAAATAAAATAAACTCTCTTTAAATTGTCGGTACTTATGCATCTATGTTACCACGATAAAGCGTCTCTGTGCAGATAACGGAAAGAAACGGTATATGCTAGAACGCGGAGCCAATCAAATTCAAGTAAGCAGACGATAAAAGAATTCAATCAATTTTTTGACAAAGTTACAAGAACAACAATTTATCGATAATAATTTAAAAAAACATGAATTTATTGCAGCTGAGTGACAAACTACAATCTGGGAAAAGTGATACAATTCTGCCAAGAAAAAAAAAATCTTATTGGCAAAATGAAAAGTTGCTGGGCATGCGAGCATCCTTTCAATTTTTCCTGACGATGGCGATGAAAACTTACCAAATCACCTTCCCCTCCCCCCAAAAAAATCTTTTAAAAAATCATATAACTGGCAAAAAAAAAGAATAAAAAAAGCAATTCTAAAATCAAACACTTTTTCGTGTTTCTGAAAAAAAAATCATAAGATTCCTTCCAAAATTACCAAATCTACCAAAAAAGTAACGACCAAAGTTTTTCATATTTGTTTTATAATTTTTTTTTTCCTCCCCGTTTTAAAAAAGCTGAAACATTAGCAGAGATTTACATTTGCTGTTATCATTTTTCTGGTGCTTATTCTGAGAAGTTATCATGCTGAAATAATAATGTTAATATTTAGAAAGCCATTCTTAACACGAGGAGGGGGAGGATATTTTGTAGTTATTCTGTACTGTCACCTAACAATTTAATAAACAAAAATATCGCAAGACTTTAATTTAACTTGAAAATACTATTAAAAAAATAGCACGGTAATTTCTCATGCATAAGCACTTTATTTTCGTATACATACGTTTCGTCATATCTCGATTCTTTATATTATCTGTTCAGAAACACTCATGAAAGTTCAGTTTTATCGTGGTAACATAGATGCATAAGTACCAAATTGTCTGCATTTTAACAAATATTTTGTATAAAAATGTCTCGATTTATTTCATGTTTTTATTATTATTGTTGTTATTGTTATTATTTATTTATTTTTTAACTGAGAAACTGATAAAATAACACCTTGTCGTCTGCTTAAAACTGGTAAAATTTTACCCTTTGCCCCCACACTTTTGTAGAAATTTTTGATACTTTTAATACGGAACTGCGAGTAAAATATAAAAAGAAAAACTCGTAATTTCTCAAAGTGGGTTGTTTATTTTCTTTATGGATTATACTTCCAAAATAAACTATTAAAGTTGTATAAAAAGTAATAGAAATATTATTTTTTTATTAAAAAAAAAAAAAAAAAAACAGTAATGAAATTAATTGAATTTTACGAGCTCAGTGTTTTTCAATTTTTAAACTTTAAAAAATCGATAAAAAATTTTCTATTTTTACGATATTTTCAGGGTCAATGTGAAATTTTATGCTCTTTCCAATAAACCAAATATAATATTTTAGACAAACGTCTTTTTTTAATTCACGCCCCCTTCATTTTGAAATGTCTGTTAAAAAGTAAATAATTAATTTACTCACCAAGGTTTTATGTATCACAAATTGAAGATAAAAGATTAATAAATAATTAGGCACCGCCAAAACTGGGGGGGGGGCAGGTCAGTACTTTTTGACGGACCGTCTTTTCAAAAATCTACCAAAAATCAGGTAATTATCCGATCAATACGAAATTTTCAGCGATTATTAGAAGAATGAACTTTATAACAGTGTACTTATTTTTCATAAACGATATTTATATATATATATATTTTTGCTTACAACCCCCCCCTTGTTTTGAAGTGGGAACAAATATGCTTAAAATAATCATCTGAAACTGAAATCAACATATTGTGTTGTTGTAAGGGACAGAATTATAGATTCAAAAAAAAAAAAAAAAAGGTACTCCTGCAGTATTTTACCCACCGATTTCACGATCTTAGCCGAGCGTTGATCGACATCCGTCGTAAAACGCCGGAACATGGCGAGCGGTACGATACTCTATCAGCCAATCAGGGCGCTTCAAACGAACGCGCAGCAGACGAATAATTTTCATTGAAATTACACACATAGCGTTTCATTTCAGTTATTTTATTGTTCAAAGTAAAAATACACAGCCTTTCATTTCAGCTATTTAATTTAGCGATAAAAAAAAAACAAAAAAAAACGGGAGTTGTTGGAAACATATTTATGCGAATTTATGTGGAGACAAAAATTTGGACACAACCCTTCTTTTGTCTCTATAATAAATCAAATCGCGGAAGGCTACCCGGTTTGGGAAGGAGCTTCTTTCCACATCCTCTGAAAACCCTTTGCTCCCTACTGTGCCTCTCTACAGTCAGTAGAAAATCTTCCAGTCGGAACTAAAGATAAACAGTAATTGTTGTCCCCCCCCCTACAAACATTACTGAAAAAAAACAAAAAAACATTGTTGTTACTGTTTAATAACGTTTTGTTAAAAACACAAAAAAAAAACATTGAAGTGTTTATTACTGTTGCTTACCCCCCCCCCCCCCAAAAAAAAGCTATCGGAAAACAAAATGAACCAAAAAAAAAAAAAATATTCAACAAAATAAATTTATTTTACTTTAAAAAAACTTACGGTAAGTGTTTGTGATTTATTTTATCCAAATTTTTTGTATTAATTTTATCCATTTTGTTGTGTGTGTGTGTAATATCTTTTCCTTGTAATGTTGTTGCTATTCACATACTTTTAGCGTTCTTGCACCGTAGCTCCGAATTCTCGGCTTTCGTCGGCGTTAACGCCGAAAGCGTTCGTCAACGCTCGGCTAAGATCGTGAAATCGGTGGGTAAAATACTGCAGGAGTACCAAAAAAAAAAAAAAAAAAAATTGTTTGCATACCTTATTTTGACGGCTGAATATCAGAACTTCGATTGTGTTTAATTATCCCGCTTTTGAGTTTTGAAGTGTGAAATTCGGTGAATATGTTAAGTAAAATAATTAATTTAAGTTAAGCAAAACAAAAAAAATTTTTTTTTAATATTTATACGAAAAAAGCTATTTTAAAATTTTTGATAAATAAATTAACAATTTTTTTTTAGCGAGCCGAATAATGCATGACCATTATTAAACAGGGCATGCTTTGAATAATCGATACCAAAAAAAAAATTCGATAAATATTGTGCCCTTTGTGTTAAAAATAGCATTATTTTTTTCGATCCCGTTTGAAAACGTTTGCCGCCTTTCGACTACGGTGGACCAAACGCGCTGAAATAATTTTTTTTTTATTCAGCTTTAAATTGCCCCCCCCCCCCCATTTTGGGGAGCCTGCCCCCCACACACATACACATTAAAAACCAAACGCATACAAATGGTCACCCATCTGGTACTGGCCAGCCTCAGCTTAATAATACATTGAAATTTTCGTCACTGAAAAATAAGTTTTTTTTGGCCTGTTTGGTCTTCCATAGTTTTCTTATCATCAAAAGAAAACGTAAACAGAGTCGATCTGAACTCTTCGTCAACGCGAAATATTTGGTTACCTATATGAATAAGTGGAATTATTTGAAATTCAGGTACTTATATTATAATATTTTTGCATATTCTCTTAGAAAATCATCCTAAATCTTAGTTAGACAATAAATAAATTAATTAATTATTTCAAAAACCCTTTTTTTTTTTAAAATATTTAAGTACGTTTTTTGTGCAAGACAAAAAATGTCAATTGTTAACTTTTTGGGAAAATTTAACATTTAAAATTGAATTAAAAATAGTAGAAAAAGTTTTACATTATTCTGTTTTCTATATGATAAAATTCAGGGTTTTATCTTTCTGGAAAAAAAAAGTTACTCAGAAATAATGGATTTTAATAAATGTAATTTCGTTTTAAAAAACAACAACAACTTGATTTTGCGGCCATTTTTGGCGGTGCCTAAAATAATATATTCAAATTTAAAACAAAAAAGAAGTGTTTTTTAGAAATTTACCTGTAAAGTCCGAAGTTTAAAACCTCTTTTTTTTTTTTAAATCACGTTGTTGTTGTTTTTTAAAATGAAACCTTGGTCCTAGCTCCTTTAATTGAAAAAAAAATTAGGGTTTGAATTACATTTTTCGAGTAGTTATAAGCTTGGAAAGACAGGGGGTCGAATTATTCAATATTTTTCACGAAGTTTCTGACATACCTACCCCCATACTGTTAATAGCAACAAAAAAATTATTTAATTTTATCTATTTATTCATTTTGTGAAATTACATACTAATACTCTAGAAATACCTGAAATAAATAAAATATTGAAAACTTTACAGTGGAGTGTCACTTTTGCTATGTAATTATAGTGTAAACTTATACACTTTCTGACCAGAATGTTTCTAGTTCTTGGCCACATAGCTTAGGAAGACAGAATAAATTACCATTTTCACAACTGGGACTTAAGGTTAGTGTTGCGGTTACTGAAGAGCATTTTTAGGGTCTTTTATTGTTTGTTTTCTGCTGAAAAATAAGGCCTCCACTTCATTTTTTTTTTTTAATTAATTTATTTATTTTTCCTTGTTTTTAAGCAGAAAAAAGCAAACCCCCTAAAAAAAACGTGTCCTTTATTGACACAAATTTTAAGTTCAGTATAGCAACACAAAATAAAAATTAAAAAAAAAAAAATGAAATGGCAATATAAGTAATAAAAAAAAATCTAAAATGTAATAGTTCTGACATTTTGGGGAGGAAAGGTATTTATGCAGAATACGAACTGCGTTATCATCAGCATATTTCAGCAGATTATGTAAATTGCCAGAATGTGCCAAATGAAAACTGTGACTTTTTTTTTTAAAGATGCTGACCAACGTTAAAACACTAGCAAAAAAATAAAGATATTTATTTGATGGCAGATGACAACTTCAGGTTTTATTTATTAGTTTCGAATAAGATGGAGAGATAAATGAAAAATTTCACATATTTACAAATCTTACTTTCATACAAAATGTACAAAATTAAGCCATGATATTGTGATGCAGAATTAAAAACGTAAACATTTTTTATCAAATAATTTTTATTGACTCTGCGTTTGTCTTTTTCACAACATATCAACTCATTTGTCAATTAACACTGAAATATGAAGTAAAACCGTAACATGAGTAAATGTAGAAGAAACCAGTCATCGAATGATAATTTCAATAAAAAAATATTTTTATGTTGTTTAAAAAAAAAATGCAATGAAAAATTAATGAAAAAAATTAGATTTTAAAAATCAACAAAAAAAGTTCAAATAAAAAAAGAAAACACTCATCGTATGATAAGTTTCATGAATAAATATGAAAATTTTGTTACAAAGAAAATATAGTGCAACAAATTCTAGCAAACATTTGTTTTTTGTTTGTTTTCCTTTTATTACTTGTACTGTTTATGGCTTGTGCTAAAATAATAATATTATGATTTATAAATCCAATCTCTACACAGGGATGAAGGCTTTCTTAACTATTCAGTACTTTCACCTAACAATTTAATAAACAAAAGATATCATAAAAACTGAATTTAACTTGAAAATCCTATTAAAAATTAGCACAGTCTATAAATTGCGCAAGCATTTTTTTATCTACTCCTTTTCAACCCTAACTTTAACCAAATTTTGTTGGAAAATATTTTAAAGGAAATATTCTAATAAGAAAGTAAATGATGAAAAAAGGAAAAACGTTTACTCAAATTATTGTCCATTTTTTAAAAATATGTTTTTTTACAAAAAAAATCTTATTCATTTTTGTATGTGCCTTTCATTAATTTACAAAACGGGAAACCTTAAAAATAATAATTTTATTTCTTAAATTGTTGTCTTTAAAATTTATTTTCTAACAAAAATAAGTAATTTATTTATGTCTTGTTATTCATTTACAAACTGATAAACAAAATTAAAATCCTGTTGGATTCATTCCATACTAATTTTCTGGAGAAAAGTATTAACCTCTGCTTCCCACCGGCTATGAATAAACATTTTTTATCTCAACTCATGTTACCGTTTAACTTCATATTTCAATGTTAATTTACAAATGAGTTGATATGTTGTGAAAAAGACAAACGCAGAATCGATAAAAATTATTTGATAAAAAATGTTTACGTTTTTAATTCTGCATCACAATATCATGGCTTAATTTTGCACATTTTGTATGAAAGTAAAATTTGTAAATATGTGAAATTTTTCATTTAATAGAAACATCGAATTTTTTCATCTCTCCATCTTATTCGAAATCAATAAATAACACCTGAAGTTGTCATCTGCCATCAAATAACATTTTTTTTTGTTTTATAATAAATAATTTTTTTCAATTATTATTTTTTAATTGATTCAATAGTTAATTTTTAATATATACAACCCAATCTTGAGTTTTTCTAGGAATATCCTCAAACATCATTAAAAAAAAGACAAAATAAACCTTGTTAATTATTTTTATAATCCTTAAAAAAAATTTTTTAAGTGGGGACGTATTTTAAGTTTGTTATTTCATACACTTTTGGCACCATGCTGAAGGCCATTCTTAACATGGGGATGTCATGAAACTTGAATTTAACATGAAAAAAACTATTAAAAAATAGCACGGAGGCAAAAGTGCACAAGCACTCAATTATATAATGTTGCAGAGAGGAATTCAGAGGTGAATTTATTTTTGAAATATTTGTTAACTAAATTTAATTATTTGATCTTCTTAGAAAATATTCTAAAAATAAATATTGCTGTTTTTTATGGTGATTTATTTTCGTAAATACTATGTTCAATTGAATTAACCAGTTTATTTGTTGATAATTAATTTTTATTTAAAAAAGATACTAAAATTATCTTCTAACTTTTTGCATTTTGAATGTTTAATGAAACAAATCATTTGGATAAATATAATGTAATGTATTTAACAAAATCAACAGCAAACAAGTCAATTGTTATATTATGATTACCTCCCTTTTTAAAAAAATATTCCATCAAGAATCTGTGTAATGCCATAGAAATATAGTTGTTTCATTTTTAAATAATTTGAAACATTATTTGTTTTCTTTCTGTTATATTTGACTTGAAATAAAATTCATAAATTCATTGTTTCGGAGACCGCAAATATCCTATCGACTTAATACTGTGTATTTATTCACTTGAGTTATCCTTCTTTGTTAAACCAGTAGATGTGGATTGACTTAAGATATATAACTTATTGTTGAAATTGGATTATTGTTTGTTTTTTTAAAGATAATGTTTTGGGCTTCCTTTTCATTTGAAAAGAATATTTCAATAATATTGTTTGAACCATATTATTTTTAAATAAATACCCATTTTAATAATATATTTAAGAGTTCTCATATATATTCTATAAAACAATTTAAAATCTCTTTTCCAAAAGAAAACTGAATAAAATTTGAAAAATATATTTTTAAACTCTCACTTAAATTAAGTGAACGTGCTTAAAAATACAAGGAATTTAAACTACTAGTAAATAATAAAAAGTATACCATTATATTTTTTAATTTAATGAAAATGAGAATATGACCCAAATAAAATTATTATTGATAAAATACTGAATGAAAATATTTCTAGAGTATGACGTTTCTCAATTTTTGAGATGAGGATTGTTTATTCATATTATTTGGATTCATTGGACTACTGTTCTCGTCTTGAGTATGATTTTCACAATGTTTCAGTCAATGTAACTTCCAAGGTGTATTTTGTCGAACTTGGAAATGTTTCTGTCAAACTCAGGAATTTGGATGGAATTTGGAGCTGAACCCTTTATGTACTTCATGGGGGTAGCATGCTCTTGTTCCGTCAGCTATGATTGGATAGGGGTCTTAAGTAATTTGCAATTGTATTTTTCAGTTACCCACACTGAGGGTTGAACTTCAACCTTCAGGAGAATATCACTTTTTACAATTGCAAATTACTTAGGACCTCTATCGAGTCATGGCTGATGGAACAAGCGCATGTTATCCCCATGAAATAAATAAAGGGTTCCGTTCGAAATTTCCTAGTTCAACAAAATACACCCGAAGAAGGTCAGAGGTTACATCAACTGAAACGTTGTGAAAATAACACTCAAGATGCGAACAGTAGTTCGATGAATCCAAATAATACAATTTGTAGAGTATTTCCTAATTAATTCTATTACTAAATTAATCCTGTAACATAATATTTACCTTTATAGAAACTAATTTTGTTAAGTATTTCACATAATTATTAAACAGAAAAAATATTATCAAATCTCATTAATATTAGAAATAAAGGTTAAATTACATTTTCATATTTGATGATAAATTTGATATAAATTAAATATTTCCATTAGAGATTATAAAATAAGCTAATAATGCAAAAAGGTTTAGTAGAGTTTTATATTTCAGTAAAATATATGATTACTAACTGAAAATGTTTTTTTCCTGTTTCTTCAGAATAAAGATACATATACTGACAACAGCTATATATTAAGCAAATTCAATCTATAACTAAGAAAATAAATGTAAGAAAACATGGTTATAGATACATAAACAATAATTTATATAAATTTGAAGATATTAAAACAAAATATATGAATAATGCTCCTTTTTCAAAAAAAACTGTTGTATTTTTAGTTCTCTCTCTCTCTCTCTCTCTCTCTCTCCCCCCCCCCATTTTGTGGTGCTATTAACCCCCGAGGGGCTCAGCTGCTTATGGAGAGAGAAAAAGAATATGTCCATGTTGTTGACAGTTGTAGTAAATCTGTAGATTGTGTGTGTGTGATTTACTGCAAATTTTAAATAAGAGCTTGATCATATTATTGAAAACATTTTGTAAGGTTTATTTGAAGATATTAGAAAAACAAAACAATGTTATGAAATATTTTATTAAATGATTAAAATAGCATGGCATTTGTAGTATTTCATAGCATGTTTCATAATCTTTTTTATTTTTATAATCTTTTCAAGTTAATCTTACAAAATATTTTCAAACATATGACCAACATATGGACAAAAATCAGAGGCCTGCAGTATTAATGCTGGAGTCCCTCAAGGGTCAATCCTGGGCCCAACTCTCTTCCTGATCTACATCAATGACCTCCCTAAACACATGCTTAAATCATTCGTTTACATCTATGCTGATGACATGACCATCTACGGCAACACATCAAAGGCTGTAAATGACAAAGTTCTCTATGATTCTCTCTCCTCTGATCTCGAACGCGTGGTTCAGTGGGGGAAGACGTGGCTGATTACCTTTAATGCATCTAAAACCAAACTCCTATCCTTACATTATCAACGCTCTGATCCCCATCTGGCTTCAATTGGGATTGATGTCTCTAGTCTGGGAGAGGCCCCGTGTTTTGACAAGCTTCTGGGTTTGACCTTTACTCCTGATCTGAAATGGAACACGTACATCAAGTTTGTTGCCAAGGTCGCTGGAAAGATGGTGGGATCCTTCTACCGCTCCAAGAAGATATCTCACTGCTGATGCAATTCTCTATCTGTATAAAAGCCAAGTACGTCCAAGGATGGAATACTGCTGCCATATTTGGGCAGGAGCTGCTAAAACAGCCTATCCTGCCTTGACAGAGTACAAAATAGACTTTGTGGCTTAGTGGGGGATGCCCTTTTGTCTACCCTGCAACCTCTCTCCCACAGAAGAGACGTTGCGAGCCTATCCTTGTTTTATCGTTATTTCCATGGCAGGTGCTCATCTGAACTCCAATCTCTGGTCCCCGCTTGCCAATCTTTCATGAAAAACACCCGTCTAGCTGAATCCACTGTGAAAAATTTCCCCCACTTTTTATCTGTGCCTAAATCAAAACGTGGATTCCATGAACAAAGCTTCTTTCTTAGAACTGCACGCCTGTGGAACTCTGTTCCGTCTGCCTTCTTCCCACCTGACTACAACCTGGATGTCTTCAAGTCTAATGTTAACAAATTCCTAATGAACCGCCCCCTTAAGTAAACACTTCATCAAATCTCCACTAACGTACTGTACTTGTAATAACCCTTATCCCTGGGTTGCTTCCGGGCCTTGATAAGTGGTGACCACTATGTAAAAAAAAAATTTTTTTAATTCCTAATGATGTAATATATAAAACTATGGTTGTGACAACTTTTGGAATTCAGTTGGTTTAATTCAGTTAACTTTGTTTTAAATATTAAGAAAATAGAATTTGTGATTTTCAAAAGAGGAGAGATAATATAAAATTTGCATTACAGGAGCAAAAATACAAGGATTTACAAAATATATTTGACAGTAAAAAAGGAGTTTCTATTTCATTAATATTTAATAGATGTTCAACTTATATAATGAGAAAAACTTTTGTGTAAAAATGATCATTTCTGATTAAAATTATGCAAGATTTTCCAATCATTTGTTGAATATTTTTTTTTAATAAATTATGTAGATCCAGATCTAATATCAGATAAAATAATTTTTTATTGATTAAGAATAAAAATTATTTTTATTCATCTTAAATATTAAAAAATGTGTTGCATATTTGTATCCACAACTTTCATCCAAAAAAGGCCCGTGTCCATTTTGACCAAATTTGATTCTCTTGGAAATTTTTATATCTAATTTCTTCTAAAACTCTCCTTATTAAAAGAAAACATCATGCTCTTTTTAGCCTGTTGACTTTCTTCACTTTTTCAATACAGCTTTAAATTTTAAAATGTTCATTTTTTTTTATGCTATACTTCAAAAAATTTAAAAATCTCTAAATTCTCATACTATTGCTTTTGTTTTAATCTTCTCCAAGCAGCCAGATATTCATTTTTTTAAGGAAATTACTCCGGGAAAAGCATGAAGCCAGTTGATGTAAGGTACTAAAAAAATACTATTTTAAGGTCAAAAACTTTGCCTACGATAAGTGTTAGATAGATAGATTCTGATCCAGAAAACGGTAATTTTTCACCATTCATCAGAAATCATTAATGAAATGTAAGGACTAAAGGATAAAATGAGAGAAGAGGTACAAGGCTGACAAAAGTAAACTCAGCGTCAGTTTTCGAAATGTGGCTAATTTCCAAACTATGAATTGTGAGATGTATGTTTCAAAAGTTTGTGAAAGACAAATACCATATTTATAAAATAAATTGAATAAGTTCGAATAATATACAAAAATAATGATTTTATTTTTTACATTTTTCAGATTTAAAACCAACAATATGGATGTAACATATTACCCGCATCATACAAAGAACATCAACCAGATAAAGGCATCAGACAGTGACAGTCAAGAGAATGCATTTCTAAAATATGAAATAATCAGAGGCAATAGCAAACAGATATTCAGCATCAACCAGTACACTGGTTTGTTATGTTCAACTCATGTCCTAAGCCAACAAGATGCTGGCTCATATGAGCTGGAGTTTCTAGTGAAGGACAGTGGTAGCCCAGTTCTATCAGCCAGAACTACTATATATTTGACACTGACCGTAAGCAACAAGACATCAGAAATGTTAAATGCTGTTAACATCAAAAAAGATAACAAGATCCACCTGACTTCAGCAATTATCATTGTGTCTGTAGCAGTGACAATAGCTGTGATCATTACAGCTTCAATCTCAGTGTGTATCCTTCGCTGTTGCAATCCTCAAAGTGTTCCAGTAGCAGAAGGTGGATACGTGAGTAGTGGTCAGAGGCATTTGATAAGTCCTCCTTACCCAGCCAATCCTTGGTCTAATGTTGCTCTTCCTACAAGTGATGCAGTTGATATGAGAAGAAGCAGTCAACCACCAACACCCAGAATGCAAACCCATCCTTATGCAAAAGCTCAATAAATGCTGTCTTAAGAGCCTGACTCTTCATATAAGTGCTGTGATGTAAAGAAAGCAAAAGAATTGAAAAGAAAATATTATGCATAAATATTCTAATTGAGTATTACATTTCTACTCAGCATAGTCATCAAGATGCAAAGGTAAAATTGTTTTCTGGAGTTATTAATATTTACTTTATATGTTCTTAACAAATATGAACTTGTTTTGTTTTGTTTTTATGAAGTTTGTATTTTTATAAATTTAACTGTATATCAACTATTTGATTTTTAAGATTATTAAAGTTTTATATTTCATCATTATCTCTTAAATAAAACATTGAATATTCATTAAATTTCTGCCCTATGTCTGAAATGATAAAGATTTTTATATAAAAGTATATCAAATTATATTTCTTATTTTTTTGGTTCCTTTTGGTAAATGGTATATGCAAATTTGCAATATTTTAATGTTTCTACTTGAATGCTAATTTAATTCAAAGTGAAGCTAAAGAAAGAGGGCTATAAAAGGTGAAGATTCCATATCAAAAAGAGTTATGCAAAAGTATGCCAATGTCAGAATATAATCAACGAATCAATGTTTCTCCATGTCATAATAATGTTTAAATGTATTTTTGTGTTTGTTTTTTAATTTGAGCATTCGTCAAACATTTTAGGAGAAATAAGAAATATTTTGTTACTATTACATGTGTATATTGAAATACCAGTAGATATTTTTGTCATCAAATATCTTATATTCTTTTAATAAAATTTATTAAATAAGGTTTGTCAACTTTTTCATAAACTTATTCTCTGAGATTTTCAGGTTCTTTAGAATTATAATTATTCCCAAAATCTTATTATCCTCATTGTCTATGCAGTCACAATCTCAACTGTTAACATTATAGAGAAAAAGGTCACGAGGGATGATAAAGTCCACCAGTATCTGATGAAATTTTAACTTCTGCTGGAGAGTAACAACTGTTGGTGGACTTCAAACAATAACTGCAGTTCTTTAGGCATGTTGTGATCATATATTCTATTTATGTCTAATTTCACTGTTCTGTTAGAGCTGACATTCTCATGGGGAAATTGCTTAGAAGAAAGCTCTCTGATTATGTGGGATTGGTCAGCAGCCAGGATGGAGAGTTAGATGTTTTCCAGTCAAAATGAGGTTCATGTGATTTGCACCTAATACTTTTGCCAGAATCTTTATAACTTTGGACATTAAAGGAAAGCAGCAAAGAAAAACCATTCATAGTTTCTATAAAAGTAAGAGAGAAAAAAGGCATTAACGTGACTGTAGCTGAAAAGAGAACAATAGTAAAAAGCTATATACACAAACTAGGATTTGATCATGTCTGACTGTGCCACCTGGAGGAGGGTGTATGTTGAAAGATTGAAAACATCCGATGATTCCAAGAACATCACTGACAATGTGAATAGATGGAACAGAAAATGTATATTCACAGCTATATAAAATGTCAGTTAGAATTAAACAGAATTACCAGGTCTAGCTAATCTAATAGATATAAAGTTAAAAGTCAATACATCATTTTATTGCAATGTGAATTGAATAGTAGGTGTTGACTAAATCTTAAAAGACAATAGAGTTTGTGATGATATTAAAATATAAGTGAAAGTTAAAGATATTTTTTACAATTAATGTATGAAATAAAGATGAAAAAAGTAATATTTGGCCCTTGGAGATAAATCATGGTGGGATCACTTGAAAGATGTTAAACAACCCAAATCTTCTGACACAATACAAGCTTAATAATATCATTGATGACATCTATTTTGCAAATCTCATTAGTAACTAATGAAAACATCTTTTCTTGCATCGTGCAATGTAAAATGGGATTGATCACAGACAGAAAGAAGATACAGATATGTATGCATATTTCTTATCAGCAAAGGTACATGTGTTCACTGATGATGAGATGATGCTATTCAAAGTTATTGGATAACAGGTGTCTTGAATGTGAGCTGTAGAGATGACATAGAAATGGTGATTTCAAAGGAATGAGGTGGACAGTTCAGTTGTGTCAGCAGAAAGTTATGGTGTTCAGAATGGGGGAAAAAATGAATAGACAAGAAAGTGGAAGTCAGTTGATTTGAGTTAAACCTTATAGATAATAGAGTTGTATGAAAAACACCTTTCGTGATTAATTATAGTTGAAAATTAGATTGAAGAGTGCCAGCATTGATTTTTACAATATTTTATTTTTCTAAAATTCAGCTTGTCACAAATAAATACATCAGAATGCATGGAAGCTATATTGTATGGTTATATTGTATGGTTATATAGACTTGCATAGTCAAATAGACAATTGAAAAGTTATTACTGATGTTTGTTTATAATCTTTTGTAATCTGAGAAATTCAATTTTATGAAATATATTATTGCTTGATTTTACAGCATGAAATGTTTGTTGTTAAAAAACAACTTCAAAATAAAAAATGTTATCAGTATTATTTCAAAGTGTAAAAATTTTTCTAAGCATAAAATAATTGCATTGAAATGTAATACTAATCAAGTTTTCTATTAAAAATATTAAACCACTGAAGTGAAACTGTACTTGTTGAGTATTTATACATTTTTTCTTATGCTTAGAAGTATATGATAAATGTTGAATGGGTTTAAGGAACAATGAGTAATTTATTTTCATTTACTATAAAATAGCAATTAAAAAATCGTTATTTAAATGGTTTGTCATTTGTTTTAATAAATTTGTCACTAAAATATTCCAAGTTTAATTTTTAGAGTTTACAAAGAAAATCTGTTTAAAAAATGAATTTTGTTTCTCAAGTTCTAACTTATTTTAGAAATCTTAAATTCATTAAGCAACAGTTGAAACTTAGTGATCTCAGAGGAAACCTGGGGTAATTTTAAATGGTGTCAAAAATATAACTTTTATTGAAATTAATTTGAATTATACATTTCTATAACAGCCAAACATTCAAACCTTTTCCATAATTTGTCTTCCTTTTTTAAGTTTTAATTTGATTTTATTATGCAGTTTATCTCTATATAAATAAAATGAACTCATTTTTTCCCGTCTGATTTTGACATTAATAGGATTAAAAATCAAGGTATTTCATGCAAATATAATATGCACAAACGGCAGAACAATATCTGAGGTGTGTTATAGGCGTATTATTTCTCAAATTCCTCGATAATCTTAGATTTCTATACTTTTTCTGCTGAGAAGTCACGGCCAAACTCGGTTAAGATCAATGGAAGTGGTAAAATATTTTCTCTCTAATAAATTCCTCCTCCCCCTGCCACCACTTAACACCGTTTGGGGATCGTTCACAAGGAACAGTTGAGAAGAGAACACCGGTTTGGCTTCGTAGTTCTTTCATGTGAAGTTATTTAAAATCACTAAACTAAGCTGCAGTGCTCTGTGGCATATTGGTTAGCATGCTGGACAATTCACATTATATTTTCACGTTCGCGCCCACCTACCGTAGTCGTTTTTTTTTGTTTTTTGTTTTTTTTCCTAAACAACTGGAATAGACTTTTCTTGGTGGTCGAACTGTTAACGTTGCAGATGTTTTTTTTTTTTTTTTCACACTTTATTTTCCTACTTTTACACATGACTCCGGGTTTGATCCTTCCTACTTACCTACCATAACATTTTTTAAAACTCCCCCCCCCCCCGTCCCGGAAACAAACACTCGGGCAACGCCGGGTACCCCCGCTAGTATAGTTAATATATCTGCACATTTTTATTAATTGCTATTCACCCTTTTCTTTAATTTTAGCATCACTAGCAAAAGTTAAAGAAAAGTGTGAATAGCAATATTTGCTAGTTTTAAATAGCTAAATTTGTGACGTTATGACATCTGTGTCCTCGTGTGACCATCAATAAGGCGTTCGCTTACTAACTTGAGTTATGCAAGTTCTTTCCTGGCATGTGTCGATTATTTTTCTTTTCTTTTTTTTTTTCGTTTTTTTGCTTATAAAATTTTGCTTTCAGTTTCGCTTTTGGCTGATGCCACCCAAGATCCATTTTTTTTTTTTTTTAAATGCTGTTTTATCTTTCCAAACATTAGTGCTGAATAAAATTATTACTTTATAATCCAATCAAAACACTTGTTGCCATACTGATTAAGCAGAGAGATTACTGTTAACAGATTGGTATATTACTTATGTCATCCTCATACTCTCCTTTTATACTGCTACTACTCCCATCATCTAAAAGATTCAGTATGCAAACAAACAAGCAAGATTATCAGAGTTTTATTATTATATGAACAGACATTTTTTTCTATTTTCATGCTAGAATATATATAATAATAAAATTCTGATTATCTAATATATAAAAGGCTATATATCTATCTGTCTGTGTGCCCATCTGTGTCTTCATATTTTCAAACTATCTTCTCCAAAACTAAAAGTCATAGATTGGCGCTAGGAGCCGCAAATGATTGGATTTTTACGGATCGTTCTTTTATGGGTCTTTAGCTTGTTAAAATAATTTTTAAGGGGTCAAAAATGGGTCAAAATTGAAAAGATAGTTATACATTTTATACATTCATTTTAGTTTATTTTTAATTTTTAATCAGTCAGTATGCATGTCACGTTGACACAGTGGTAACATCACCTGCTTTGAATGCTATAGTTTCGGTTTCGATTCTAGATGATGGCACCCAAATACTTTTTTTTTACTTTTAAAATCACGACTCAATAATAATATATATGAAATCTGGACATATTAAAATATATTCAAATGTATTTTATACCTGAACAAAGCTAGATGCCCCCCCTCCGCCTATATATAGTAAACTAGGTAGCCGTCTGGCATTACCTGGTCATAAAATACACTTAAATATTTTGATTAATGCAGATTTCGTATTTATTATTATATTATATTGGACCCAATATATAGTAATGATTTAAAAAATTTAAAAAAAAAAATGACTTGTGCATCACCAATGAGAATTAAAGCCAAAACGTTTAGCTTATGATTTACTTTTTCCTTTGATGTTAATGCCTGAGTTATGAAAACATGTTTACTGCAAGGCTAAAAATTACAACATGAACCAATAGATATTACATTACACATGAATATTTGTAATGCTGTCATTTGACCGTCACCTGGCAAATTTAATTTTTTTTATTTTTACAATTATGCACTGATTTTCCCTGGCTTAAACCCAAAAATAAAGGTTTGCATGGGTTCGAATACCCTATATATTAAGTTTCATGTCTATAGACCAAAAACTGACAGAAGAGTTTGGTAGGCAAAATTTTTTCAACAAATATATATACGCATACATAAACATATATAGAAAGAGGTTTGTGTTTACTATAAGCTTTTTACACAAATATTACGCAAGTATAAATCATGTAGAATATCTGCATGAATATAATTACAGATAACAGTTAACTAAAGATGAATATTCCTATAAGAAAACCGAAAAAACTAATAGGAAATTAAAATGAATGTTTAAAAGAATATGCAAATTAGCTAGATCTTTTACTGATGAATGCATTTCCACGACCCATATATAACAAAGTTATATTTTCTTTTTAAATAAATAGAAAAAAAAGGTTTTTAATATGAATATCAATGCACAAAATAACTCAACTTCATAGGAGTATAGATAATGACAATATATAGAACAATCTACAAAGTCTTTTGCATTTTATTCCTATAAGGAATCATCAGGTTAATTTAATTCATCCCAAACAAAGCACATTGTCACTGAGACATGATTTTTTTGTAAATGCTAAATAGTTTGTTTAAAGATTAGTTCAACTACCAATTTGTGCTTATATGATTAATAAATACGTAATTGAGTTATGAAGCTATTATTTGCAGTCTCAAAATATGTTTTCAATAATATGTCTTGTTGTTTGAGATTATGTCTGTATTTAATTTTTAGTTTTCCATTTTAAGGCAAAGCTAGCATATTTTTTACATCCTGTTTGAGTTATAATTAAGAAATATGTAATTAAACATTATAATAATTTTTTACATTAAATAAATTCTTATTTGACATATTCATATTTATGCAAACTTGTATTCAGATTATTCCTTGTTTTCTTATAGTTTTTAAACATTTTCTGTGATATTTCTGCAATATAAAGAAACAAATACAATGAATTTCTATTTACTAAATTAAGAAATAAAATTTAAATCTCTTTCAAGTTTTATATGAGTATGTCTATATTTTTTTAATAAATATCTATATAATTATGTAAATTTAAATTGTCATTGGGAATTAATACTAAAAATAAAAAAAACAAAAATTCAGTATTGAAACATACCAGATCTTTCACAAACGGCCGCCATTATACACATAACACACACCATAGGACTGCTAGTCTCCTATTAACATACACAAGACAAAGATGGACATTTTTGGATGTAGAATAATTGCAGCTGTCGTGATTTTTTTCTCAGAATATATCTTAAATGTTATGTAGATTCCAGTGGATTTTACACTAAAGGTAATTTTGTGTTTAAATTTTTCATTTCATTTTCTTAATTCAAAAATCCAAGTTTAAAGCAGAATTATCCTGTCAAAATGTATTCCTACAACAGCCATTGTTACACCTAATGCTACTTTACATGCTTTGTTTACTCTTAGCTGTTTTTTTTCTCTTCTCTTCTACAATCCCTATTTTTTTTTTCGTTTATCTTGTTTGATATTATATTTCTTTTTCTATTGTAATGTGTGAGATGTTATTTGAAAAAATAACTAGTTTATAAAATTAATAATAGTTCATTATATACAATAAGAAAGATTTTAAAAATTCTTTGATAATATTTTTATTGTACAATTTTCTTTTTTTAATATTTTCATTTCAAATCATAACTACTCGTACCTTATATAAGTATACTTCATAAAGTAATTATTTACTAATACAGAATAAAAGAATATGCATATCTGTAAAATCTTATATTTTGTTTTCTTATTTAGCATTTTCGTTTTAACAAAATGAGTTATATATGCTAAGTATACTGATTACTCTTTATCTTTAATTCAGTATGACTATAATTATGAAATTCCAAGCACATAATGATAATTTGCACATTAGAATTTAAAATGGTGATAAAAATGATATAGGTTAATTTGAACTCTTATAACCACACACAGAAAAAAAAATCCTGTGATTAAAAAAATACAAGATGGCGACAGTTCTTTTTAGGCTTTGTTTAGTGTATGATAAATTATTTATTCACGTTATTGTATTTAAATTTTATTTATATTCACAAATTAATTAAATTTTACAAAATATTTATCTATAATATGACATGGAATAAAATTTGAAATTTTATTTGATATTTATTAAGAATTTGTACTAAATTTAAATTTGCTGAGTTATATGTTACCGTTTAAGGAATATATTCATGATTAAAGATAATTTTTATAGGAAATTTGTCATTTTTACTCTTTTTGCCATTAATAAAAAAGTTGTTAATATTACACATTTTCTATCTATTTACATCAAAGCTGTGTTCATTGTTGGAATTTTTTGAAATCTTTGAATGATTACATTAAAAATTCTTTAATGAGTATAATATTTAGAAAACGCTGATTAAAAAATATTTTTAGCCTTTTTTGATGAGCATGATATCTTAATGTGTTTATTGTATTAAAACATTTTATAAAAATTGCATATATTTCTGAATTATTTTCTTAGAAGATTATTCACTCTAATTCAGTAAAGGTTAAAGAAGGGAAAATTCTTATAAATTAATATTGATACACACATTTTTATAATCAACAATAGAAAATAGAATTATTAAATGTAAGATTAAAATTTATGTGAATATTTAATCTTTTATTTAAATTATTATATAATTTGAAAATAAAATTAAATTATGTATATATATTGGACAAGAAAAGATTAAAAAACACTTGCAAAAATTATCAATAATTATAAAAAATATGAAAATACAAAAAAGACCTGATAATGCTCTGGATTGAATGATGATTATAACTATATATATTTTTACAATGTTCATAACACCACATTATTTTCTTTGTTTTAACTCACCTCCCCTTTTCCCATTTCGCCTTCTATTATAGTTGGAAAAAGCTGAAATATTGAAAATTTTTGCATTAGTATCTTATACATATGATTTAAATTTTATTAAAATTGGATATATGTATTTAAAGTTTATGGGGTTCTGTTCCCGTGGATCACTTAGAGATTAAAAATAAAACTATTTGATCAATTTACATTATTTTTGGAATATAATATTTTTTTGTATCACGAGTATATACATCATACAGAGTATTCTTAATTTTTGTTTTTTAATATAGGGAAAATTCTGGACAAGTACCATGTTACATTTACTGAATACCTCATTTAGACATGGATTCATAAATGTAATGTTATAGCAAGATAAATAGATAAAAATACTATTAAACTGACTTTTAAAATCTATTTTATGCATTATTCTTTAATATAAAGACATTATTTAAAAATGAAATTTCATTTCATTTTTAAATAATGTCTTTATATTTTTAATTTAAATTTCTTTTAATTAACTACTAAATAAATGATGAGAATATTAGTTTTACATACTGACAAATTAAAACAAATTATGTCATAAGTATTGAAATTCATCATTTTTAAGGAATATTTAATATGTTGGAGTATGTAAACATTTTTGAATGAGGGTTATATTAAAGGGGAATAACTCTAGCTTAAATGTTATGTATTCTATTGAATTGGAAGATGAAATGTATGCCGTTTAGATATTTATGAATTACATTTTTTATTTGGTTTGAAAGTTTGGAAAAACTTAATGTTTTTGACAATATTAAAAACTAAAATACATAAAATCAAATTGAATGAATGTTATAAGCTTATACAATATTATATTTTATCAATATAAATTTGGTTTCAAGGATCTGAGAAATAAGCAAATATGAAAGGATAAAAGGGATGAATTTTGGTCTACACCAGTTTCGTTGATCTTTGCTTGACCTTTGCACACTGTAAGCAAATGGATAATTAATCTGAGTTGTTTATTTTTTCATGACAAGGCGGATTTTTAATATAAAGAAAGATTTGTTTAAAAAAAAAGTGGGAGAGTTATTACATATTTATCTTTGGTGCATTTTTTTCTTTACAAAACATTCTAATAAACAAACAAAACATTGTAGAGATTGTGTTTGTGTTTACTTACCGCACCACAAGGGTGGAATGCATAATAAAATAAACATGTTATGCAGGCATCTTTTTTTTCTTTTTCACAAAATTTTTAATAAAAAAAACAGAAGATTTTTTTTTGGGGGGGGGGGTATGTATGCTTCATGTGAACTACATTCATATTTTCAAATTACTTCTCTATGATTATTTAATTCATATTTAAATTATTATAATTTTAATAAAGATATACATTTTTTTTGTTTTAAAGAATAATAAGCATTTTACATTTTAATATTTATATTTTTTCCTAGTATTTTAAGTTTTAGTGTCTCAAGTTCACTTTTTGTTATTCGATTTGTAGTTTTAAAATTACAGGTGGGTTCAAGTAATTTTCTGTTTTGTAGTTTCAGACTAAAAAAAGTAAGTTTACAAATTTTTTTCTGTAAGCAAAACGTATAAACAAACGAAATAACATTTAACTTTTTTTTTTAAGTAAAATTATTCTGCATCGTTTTGTTAATATTTTGTAAGCAATTTTTATTTTTGTCCCAATCCAGAGTGCCCTCTTTTTGTCAGGGTTGGATTTTTTCTATATTAAAAACTGACGGTAGAAATTTATAAAATAATAATTTTTTTATTTTAAAAAGTTGCAAACTTTTTGCCTTCTTACAAGAGCAAATTAGACATGAAGTTGATTTTTAATGTAGGGAAAATCCAGCTCCCCCAAAAGAAGCATTCTGGACTAGGATAACAATTAAAATTGCTTCAGTCTACAAGGATTTCTCTGTCACTGACCAAGTAGAAGAAAGATGAAGTAAAGTATCAGAACAGATACTATACTTTGCTACTAGCGAAAAGGTCAAGGACAAAAAATATATAAATAAATATTAGATTGTATTAAAAAGACATACAGAAAATGTTTTATTCAAATTCATAATGAATGAAATAATTTTAAAATGTGAATTTAGATGATTACACAACACAAATAAAGGCACCATTTCTGCAAGAATGCATTACTTTATTAAAATTTTTATTAAAAAATGCACTAAAATATTTAATATCTTCCCCACCCCTATTTATTATTCTTAAAATAAATCTTTCATTATATTTAAAATCAACCTTGTAATGACAAAGCAAACAATTTGAGTTTATTCACTGTTTGTTTACAATATATGAAAGTCAAGCCGAAGTCCAAGCAACAAGTGTAAACCTGAATTTGTTTTGTTCATATTTGCTTGTTTCTAAAGTGCTTGAAACTTAAACCTTATACTCTTGCTGTATTTAGAGATTTTAAGCTTCAAATATTTTATTTTATTACAAAAAAACTGATTTATATTATATTTTTTGAATGAGGAATACATTGCTGTTTTTTTTTCTGATTTCAGATATTGCAAAATTTCAAAGTGGATATAATTATATTTCACCAGAAGTATGATTTTTATAAAAGTATATATTCTATGGATAGTTGTGCATATTTCGCTATGTGTAGATCTCACCTATTATGTGGAAGAAGGAAAGAGTTCAAATACTTATTTGGGTGACATTGCTGCAGATACTCACTTGATGGATGATGTAAATATTAAGGAACAAAAGCAAATTACATTCACTCAATTACGGAAAGGTACTAATGGGAATTCTAAATTATTCTATGTTTCAAAGAACACAGGAAAATTGTACACAGCCCAAATATTAGATGCTGAATCACTTTGTACATATAATGTAGAATGTTTCCAAATGGTTGATGTTGCTGTGAAAAAGGCATCCACATTCATTAAATTATTAGAAATTAAAGTTATCATTAAAGATAGTAATGATAACCAACCAGAATTCCCTCATAAGCAAGTCAGTTTACAGTTTTCAGAAGATGATAGAAAAGGCGCTAAAAGACCAATTCCTAATGCTATTGATAGAGATGTAGATATTCAAAACTCTGAAATTATTTATGAACTAATTAAAGAAAAAGATGAACCTTTTGAACTATTTGTTTCCAAAAGTGTAGATGGAACCTCACAACTTGCTATAATTTTAGAAGAAGATAAGCTTGACAGGGAAGCTAAAGAATTATACAAAATTCAAGTGATAGCTAAGAATACCAAACCACCGGAAAAAGAGAGCGTCTTAGATATTCTTATATCAGTTATTGATGTGAATGATAATTCTCCAATCTTTTCTCAAAATGTTTATAATGTTTCAATCAAAAACAAACCTGATGCTGTTTTGCCTATTGCTTCATTATCCGTGGAAGATTTAGATATAGGTAAGAATGGGAAAATATTATACAGTTTTAGTTCTAAAACATCAGACATTGTTAAATCACATTTCAATTTGAATACAGAAACAGGAGAAATTTTTCTAATAAAGAAATTTACAACTGGCCAAAAACTAAAATATAAACTTTATGTGAAAGCTTCTGATGGAGGCAATCCTCCATTAAGCTCTCTGGCCATGGTTCAAGTAAATGTGATCAATGAACAAAATAATGCTCCAGTAATTGATATAAATTTTGGATCTGCGTCGAAAGGAAATACAGTTGATATTTCTGAAGATATTAAGGTGGGAAGTTTTATTGCCTATGTGAAGGTTACTGATGAGGATGCTGATCAAAATGGAAAGGTTACTTGTACTCTTGATCACAATAAGTTTCAACTACAAAGTCTGGATACAAAGAAATATCAAGTAATTGTAAAGAAACCAGTGGACAGAGAGAGTGAAGATCACCATGACATTAGGATCAGTTGTGAGGATAAAGGAAATCCTCCTCTTGAAAGTGAAAGCAGATTTTCAGTCCAAGTGATGGATGTGAATGATGAACAGCCACAATTTTCTAAACAATTATTTAAATTCTTCATTGATGAAAACCAGAGATCGAAAATTCCTATTGGCACAATCAATGCCACAGATCCAGACTTGGGACTTGGAGGTAAACTGTCTTTTTCTTTAGTGAGCACCAATAAACAATTTGTACCATTTCGAATCACTGAAAATGGATTAATCTCTTCAATTATGTCTTTAGACCATGAGTTTCAAGATACTTATAATTTTGAAGTGTTTGTAAAAGACAAAGGAAGTCCATCATTGAATAACACAGTGAATGTGATTGTTAAGGTGAGAGATGAAAATGATAATGCTCCATATTTCACATTTCCCAGTGTTAATCCTTATAATATGGATGTAACATATTACCCGCATCATACAAAGAACATCAGCCAGATAAAGGCATCAGACAGTGACAGTCAAGAGAATGCATTTCTAAAATATGAAATAATCAGAGGCAATAGCAAACAGATATTCAGCATCAACCAGTACACTGGTTTGTTATGTTCAACTCATGTCCTAAGCCAACAAGATGCTGGCTCCTATGAGCTGGAGTTTCTAGTGAAGGACAGTGGTAGCCCAGTTCTATCAGCCAGAACTACTGTATATTTGACACTGACCGTAAGCAACAAGACATCAGAAATGTTAAATGCTGTTAACATCAAAAAAGATAACAAGATCCACCTGACTTCAGCAATTATCATTGTGTCTGTAGCAGTGACAATAGCTGTGATCATTACAGCTTCAATCTCAGTGTGTATCCTTCGCTGTTGCAATCCTCGAAGCGTTCCAGTAGCAGAAGGCAGATATGTGAGTAGTGGTCAGAGACATTTGATAAGTCCTCCTTACCCAGCAAATCCTTGGTCTAATGTTGCTCTTCCTACAAGTGATGCAGTTGATATGAGAAGAAGCAGTCAACCACCAACACCCAGAATGCAAACCCATCCTTATGCAAGTGCACAACAAAACAATAATCAACAGACTCTATCAGCTCCACAAGCAAATACTCAATCAGCTTCTGATTCAATTTCTCAGGTAAGCTGACACAATCTATTTAGATTATTTTGTTTAATTTATATCTTGTTGGTATATTTGACTAAAGTTTATTTTACATTTTAAAATAGTCATTTTTTTTTTAGAAAAAATATATCTTACCGATGAACACAGAAATAAATTAGTCATCATTAATTCAATAATGTTATCACTGTTTTTAGAATATATAATTATTACTACTTTAAAGTGCGTACATTTCTGTTGAGTTTTCCCATATACTTTAGTTTAAATTCTGCTCTCATACATATATATTGCATAATTTATAGAAAATGTAATGTATTTTATTATGAAAATATGCATTTTGCTGTGTATCAAGAGAAATTTTAGTCACTTTTTATTATTAGGAAGTAATCTATATACAATAGAATCCCAGGATATGGCATTAAAAATTAGGAACAAAATACAGTAGTGTATATAATACACATATATATAATCAAATAACATTATAAATAACACTGTAAGGCAGGTAAATACCATAACCAGCAGCCAGAAAAACATTGCATTCCATATCATAAACTGAAAAAAAAATGTATGCTAGGGCCACCATATCCTGGGGTTCTTTCTTTTTTTTTTACACAAAGGAGTCACCATTTATTAAGGCCCAGAGGCCACTTGAGGATAAGGGTTAATGGGTGTACAGTAGTCAATGGGATTATAGCGTAGTAATCGTAAGTAGTGGATATTCTGCAAATTAGATTACTTAGGAGGACGGTTGATCAAGAATTTGTTTATGTTGGACTTGGAGACAATCAAATTGTAGTCAGCTGGAAAGCAGGCAAACAGAAGAGAGTTCAACAGGCATGCAGTTCTAAGAAAGAAGCTTTGTTCATGGAATCTACGTTTAGGTTTTGGCACAAATAAAGAGTGGGGAAAATTATTGATAGTGGTTTTGGCTAGACGAGTGTTTTTCATTAAACTTTGACGAGGGAGGACCATAGATTGGAGCTCAGACGAGCACTTGCCATGAAAATAAGAATAAAGCAGGGACAGGCTTGCAACATCTCTTCTGTGGAAAGGAGGTTACAGGAAAAAGAAATGGGCATTCCCCCACTAAGCTACGAAGTCTATTTTGAACTCTGTCAAGGCAGAATAAGCTATTTCCAGCAACTCCTGCCCAGATGTGGCAACAGTACTCCATCATTGGATGTACCTGGATTTTATATAGGTAGAGAATTGCATCAGGAGTGAGATATCTACTGGAGCAGTAGAAGGATCCTACCATATTTCAAGCAACCTTGGCAATGGATTTGATGTATGTGTTCCATTTCAGATTGGGTGTAAACGTCAACCCCAAAAGTTTGTCAAAACATGGAGCCTCCTCAAGACGAGAGCCATTCATTTCAATTGATTCCAGACGGGGAGCAGAGCGGTGATGATGTAAAGATAGGAGCTTGGTTTTAGATGCATTAAAAGAAACCAGCCACCAGTTTCCCCATTGTACCACATGCTCAAGATCAGAGGAGAAAAAGACAGAGAGAACTTGGTCATTTATGACCTTTGATGTGTTGCCATAGATGATAGTGTCATTAGCATAAATATCAACGAATGATCTTAGGATGTTATTTGGAAGATCATTGATGAAGATCAGGAAGAGAGTTGGGCCCAGAATGGACCGCTGAGGAACTCCAGCATTAATACTGTGAGCTTCTGATTTCTGCCCAGCAACCATTACTCCTATCAACCAATCTGACAGAAATGATTTAATAATTCAGAAAACATTTCCAGCTATACAGTAGCTGGATATCCTATGAAGTAGGCTAGGCCTTTATGCCATACCCTATCAAAAGCCTTTGATATGTCAAGAGCAATTGCCCTAGGAAGGAAGCCTCCCTCAAGAGATTCACTAATTCTATGAGATATAACCATTAGCACATCTGCTGTAGATCTAGCAGAATGGAAACCATTTTGCATGTCACTAAGAAGGTTATTTTTGCTGAGGTGGTTGACTACTATTTAACACAGATTCCAGCAACTTACTCATGACACACAGTAGACTAATTGGTCTGTACTGAGAGGAAGATGATCAATCACCTGAACTTTTAAATACAGGGCATACTTATGAGGTTTTCCAGGGTGTTGGGAAGCAATTCTCCTTAAGACAATGCTTAAACAGCTTTGTAAGTATGGGAGCTAGTTCTGGTTGGAGCCTTTTCAGCACTATAATTGGAATGCCGTCAGGGCCAGTTGCTTTACTGGAATCAAGGTTTTTGATTAGCTTGGCAACATTACGCACAGATATTTGTATGTTGCATAACGTGATACAGGCAGAAATAAGGGGATTGATGGCCTACTGTTCTACTGTACTTATAAATTTGCCTTAATTAATATAAAATGTAAGCATTAATTGATGCAATATGACAGTTTTTTTTTTTAATTATTTCTGATTAACTCTAGTATAAATTCTGATTTTATACTTATAATTTTTTTAACAATGTAACATTCATTTATCATGTATATTTTTCTACTTTTAAATTCTTGAATTTTATTTTGGTTAGATGTATATTCAGGACATAGCATTTCCTTCAAGCAGAAATAGAGACAAGAAAAGAACTCAAGATTATTCTAATAAAAGTTCTTTGAAATCTATGCATAGTGGAAATGGAAAAGGATGGAATGAATCAGATACAAGACAAGAAGTATCTGGTAAGTTATATAAACCAAATGATGATTCAGGATTTTTCTATTGAAATTTGTTTGTATTGATTTTTGTAGTCTGAAAGTTTATGAAAATTTTGCATCAATAAAGATGAGATCTATTATTAATTTAATTTTTATAATCGTAACATTTTACAATATATGTATATAAAATGCTTTATGATTTATGTCATCGTTTTCTTCTGAGTTTCTTTTTCTTCTGATGTCTTAGTGAACATAAATTTATATCGATCTTATTCGTCAAAAAATTGTCATACCTTTTCCCTTTGTTTTTATTGGTTTTGTTTATATTGTTTAAAAGAAATTAATTGAAACTTTTCTTAGTTGAATTTGAATTATAAGACTAATTTCTTAAATATAATTTACTATTTTTCAGATGACTACTCTTCTCAGTATTGTAATCCACCTCTTTCACAAAAAAGCCACCAACATAATACAGATATGCGGCCATTGGGACAAACTGTCAACTATCCCAGCGATACAACAATTGTAGCCAGAGGCTTTTACACACCATATATGAACGAAGACAGTCCGCACGTAGAGTCAAAATCTTACTCAGGTGTTGACAGTCAATCTACTAAATATGTACAATCAAGAAATGTCCCTCCAAGTGGGAGTCAGACATCTATCAATAGACCTCTACCTCCTGTACCTCAGTAAATATGCTGACATACATACAATCTTGAAAATACTTAAACAAATACCTTAATTATGTTTTAAATATTTACATTTCTATGTTCATGAATAATTATACTAGAAATATAAAGAATAAAACTTAGTTATTTAATGTTTTACTATGAACATTTTATAAAGATCTATTTATAAAAATTATTTTTCAATAGTAACGTTTAGATAAAATCAAAATTATTTTATTATTTGTTTAATTTATTTATATTTTTAAAATAGTAATCAACATCTGCAAAATATTAATATTAAAATATTTTTATTGAGGTTAATGATAAAATCTGCAACTTCATCCCATCAATTTAGCACATCACTTCAATAAAAAGAAAACAAGTCTAAAAAGGAAAAAAAAAAAGAAAGATCTCATTTATTTTAACGTTAGGTATTAATTTCATAAAATTATCTTTTAATCTTTTAATAACATTGTTTTAAAAATATTAATATGAAACTAGAGGAATAATAAAATATATATAAATTAAAAATATTCCTATTATTTGGAAAAAAAAAAAAGATGTGAACTATTTCATCATAGCAGCCATTAAACACACAACATGTAAAGTAGGACTACTGGCTTCTTCCCTCTCACATAAACAACACAAAGGAATCGTCAAGATGTCATGCAATAGCAGCTGCAGATGAAAACGTTTTTGTGGATTTGCTTTTCATTTTTTTAATTATCTATGAATTTCATATCAAAAGTAAGTTTATTTAAAAATATTATTTTATCTTATCTTTTTGTTGCAATTATAATTTTTAAGATATACTTGAAGAGATATTTTACCAATAATTATTGTGATACGCCATTTTTATTTTGATGCCAGATAGAAATAATCATTTTTAGATGATAATTTTTAGTTTTTTGTTTTGCTATTAGATTCAATTTTTATAAAATAATTTGCTGCAATTATTATTTTAAAAAGTGATAAATTAAAAGATTTATTAGTTCACTATTTCTTAGAAACTGATTTCTTTGTGGTAATTCTTTGTGCTATACATGTGCAATATTACAATAGAGAAATTCATTTATTTGTTATTATGAATTAATTTCTCTTTTGTTATATTTATTATACACTATGATAACAATGTTTAATGTTTTCATTAGTTCAGCAAATATTAGGTATTATAAATGCTGTAATTATCAAGTTTTTAATGTATTTATTAATCAATCAACTTAATTTATCAATGACCAAACATAATTGTGTTGTTCCAGACAAGGTAATATGTTAAAAGAACCATTTAAGGGAAGCATTATAATGAATTATTTCAGAAGTGCACAACACAACGTTATCAAAAAATCCAAGTGTTATCCATAATATTATTTATATTACAGTATTTTATCCGATTCAAATTATATAAATATATGCATATATATTTTATTATAAATATAATAAACATTTCTCAATAATTTTTTAACAATATTTGGTTTACAGTTGTAGATGTATTTAAAAAAGATGTATATATAAAAATAAATCAATAAACCTAATGATTATAGAATACTAGCAGGCCGTCTGACATTACATGGTCATAAAATACACTTAAATATGATATTTTGATTAATGCAGATTTCGTATTTATTATTATATTATATTGGACCCAATATATAGTAATTATTTTAAAAATTAAAAAAAAAATAATGACTTATGCACCACCACTGTGAATCGAAACCAAAACATTTAGCTTATGATTTATTTTTTACTTTGATGCTAATGCCTTACCCATGAAGACATGATTACTGCAAGGCTAAAAATTACAACATGAATCAATTGCTACTACATTACGCATGCATTTTCATAATGCCATCATTCGACTTCACCTTGCAAATTTCATTTTTTTGTTTTTAATTTTCACACTTTTGTACTGATTTTCCCCAGCAGTATCTGTTCCAGCAGATACTACAATCAAAGACCATATGTGGGATTGCCCCCATATATAAGACCATTGCTCTTGAGCAATCAATTTTGGTCAATGTAGGGAAAACCCTTCATACCAATTGTCACTATCCAGTTCCCTCTCGGGGAAGCTGGTCCCCCTCCTCTCTTCTCCACATTAAAAAACGGCCTTGTGCCTAATTTGCTCAGTGGGGAAGCAAATAAATAACTAAATAAACAGAAAAATGTTCACCTTTTTTCTTCTTGGCCTTTGGGCCAAGATCTTTTTTGTTATCAAAGTGTAATATCTGTTCTGGCAGATACTGCAATCAAAGATTATATGTGAGGGCAACCCTACATATCAGACCATTGCTCTTGAGTAATCATTTTTGGTCAATGTAGGGGAAATCCTTCATACCAATTGTCACTATCCAGTTCCCTCTTAGGGGAGCTGGTCCCCCTCCCCTCTCTCTCTCCACATTAAAAAACGGCCTTGTGCCTAATTTGCTCATTGGGGAGGCAAAAAATAAATACAAAAAAGGGGTTTTTAATATGAATATCAATACACAGCAAAAAAGAAAATTTATAGAAGTATAGATATATTACTAATGGTATTCACCTGACATTGACGGTAAGAGATATATTATGTATTCGAAAGTTTTAAAAAATTTATTTTGTAATTAAATTTTAAAATAAAACCATTTTTACACTAGAAAGGCTAAAAATAGCATTTTTAATAAAATTTTAAGTAATAAAAAAGCACTTAACAAAGTGATGTTACTACAAAAGTTAGGTTTCTTACAAACAGCTGTAAAACAGAAAATGGCTTTAACCAAACAAATTCAAATAATTTTTTGCATTTTTAATCTTAAAACTATCAATGAAACTAATTATTTAAATGTTTAAAGCTTTCTAAATACATTTTCATTGATATATTCTTTAATTTTATTTATTTTTATAAAACAAAGAACATCTATATTATAAAATAAATTTTGTTTGTTTAAATTCTAATATTTTTCAGTTATTTTATGGACTAATTTCTGTTTTATGACTCAAGATGAAATAAAGGGAAAATGTCAATGCTGTCTTTGAAAAATGTCAATGCTGTCTTTGAAAATGTCAATGCTGTCTTTGAAAAGATTTACACTTATGGAAAATTATTTGAATGTTCCAACTATAACATCAATTTCTATAACACACAGCCATCGACTATTGATATATGTTTGTATTTGTAATCTTGTTAGAAAACACTGCTTTTATCCTTTCATTTATTTTGTTAAAAGCTTTATCATGTTGATATATATAAGTATAAATTTTATTTTGCGCTTCTTCATTATAATAGTGAAACTCAAAAATCAAAATATTGAATTTAAAGTAAAACCAATCAAATCTACTCTTGTCATGTAATGAACATATCCAAGAATTACAAAGCATAACAAGGTAGAAAAATAATTATTAATGAAAATAGTTTTCAAAGACAATGAGCGAAAATTGAGTTTTGCTAAAACATAAAATAAGAAACCGGAGAGTGTGAATCATAACAAGAGAGGTAATTATTTTCTGAAATCTTTGAAAATCTTAAGCCAATTTAGTAAAACTCGATTTTCACTAATTATCTTTGAAAACTATTTAATTAATTTTATACCTTATCGTTTTTCATAATTTTGGGATATGTTCAATACTGCAATATGACAATTAAGTAGATACTATTGGTTTTACTTGAATTTCAGTATTTTGATTTTTTTTATTTCACTATTATAATAAAGAAGCCTCAATTATTGGAGTTTGGGAACAATTATAAAAAGCTTGACAAGAAAACTATAAGAATTAATTTAAGATAATAATACAAGAATGACTGTTTTATGTGTCTAGTAAAATACCAAAAAAAGTGATGTTTTATATTTTATAACTAGAATGTCAAATACAGTCAACAAAATTATTTTAGCTTAAACAAAATAAATAATTTTTTAATATTTTATTAGTAGTATTTTGCATTAGTAAACTGGGATGTATAGTTTTTAATCAATATAAATAACAGTGACGAATATTTTAAAATAAAAATGAACAGATGGATTTTTCCAAGCATTGTAAACAAAAGTAATTATAATTCTTTAATATTGACATGCACTTCTTTTGTTTCGTTAAAAGAAGTATATTATTTTTTAATTTCAGATTTACAGAATCTCTTCATTTCAAAGTATATACTGCTTGTAGTATATACTTCAGATGAATCATGGACATGTTGATACAAGTATATATTTTATTAGCTCTCCTTCATATTTGCCTATGTGTAGATCTTACATACTATGTGGAAGAAGGCAAGGGTGCAAATACTTATTTGGGTGACATTGCAGCAGATACTCATTTGATGGATGATGTAACAATTAAAGAACAAAAACAAATCACTTTCAGTCAATTACGAAAAGGTTCCAATGGAAATTCTAAATTATTCCTTGTCTCAAAAAACACAGGAAAATTGTACACTGCACAAACATTGGATGCTGAATCACTTTGTACTTATAGCATGGAATGTTTTCAAATGGTTGATGTTGCTGTGAAAAGAGCATCCACATTCCTCAAATTATTAGAAATCAAAGTTATAATAAAAGATATAAATGACCATCAACCTGAGTTTCCTAGCAAACAAATCAATATTGAATTTGATGAAGATGATAGAAAAGGTGCCAAAAGATCAATTCCAAATGCTATTGACAGAGATGTAGATATTCAGAATAATGAAATTATTTATAATTTGAGAAAACGGAGAGATGAGCCCTTTACATTATTTTCATCAGAAAGTGTTGATGGTTCTTCACAACTTGCAATCATATTAGATGGAAACCTTGACAGAGAAACAAAAGACATGTATCAGATTCAAGTAATTGCAAAAAATAAACAACCTCCTGCTAAAGAAAGTATCTTACATATTCACATCTCTGTGACAGATATCAATGATAATTCTCCAATCTTTTCTCAAAATGTTTATAATGTTTCAATCAAGAACAAACCTGATGCTGCATTGCCTATTACTACTTTGTCTGTGAAAGATTTAGATATAGGTAAGAATGGAAAAATATCTTATAATTTTAGTCCCAAAACATCAGACACTGTAAAATCACATTTCAATTTGAATACAAAAACAGGAGAAATTTTTCTAATGAAAAAATTTACTACAAACCAAAAAATGAAGTATAATCTTTATGTGAAAGCTTCTGATGAAGGAAATCCTCCATTAAGCTCTCTAGCCATGGTTCAAGTGAATGTGATCAATGAACAGAATAATGCTCCAGTAATTGATGTTAATTTTGTATCTGCATCAAAAGAAAATACAGTTGACATCTCTGAAGATATTAAGGTTGGAAGTTTTATTGCCTATGTGAAGGTTACCGACCAGGATGCTGATCAAAATGGAAAGGTTACTTGTACTCTTGATCACAATAAGTTTCAATTACAAAGTCTGGATACAAAGAAATATCAAGTAATTGTAAAGAAACCAGTGGACAGAGAGAGTGAAGATCACCATGACATTAGGATCAGTTGTGAGGATAAAGGAAATCCTCCTCTTGAAAGTGAAAGCAGATTTTCAGTCCAAGTGATGGATGTGAATGATGAACAGCCACAATTTTCTAAACAATTATTTAAATTCTTCATTGATGAAAACCAGAGATCAAAAATTCCTATTGGCACAATCAATGCCACAGATCCAGACTTGGGACTTGGAGGTAAACTGTCTTTTTCTTTAGTGAGCACCAATAAACAATTTGTACCATTTCGAATCACTGAAAATGGATTAATCTCTTCAATTATGTCTTTAGACCATGAGTTTCAAGATACTTATAATTTTGAAGTGTTTGTAAAAGACAAAGGAAGTCCATCATTGAATAACACAGTGAATGTGATTGTTAAGGTGAGAGATGAAAATGATAATGCTCCATATTTCACATTTCCTAGTGTTAATCCTTATAATATGGATGTAACATATTACCCGCATCATACAAAGAACATCAGCCAGATAAAGGCATCAGACAGTGACAGTCAAGAGAATGCATTTCTAAAATATGAAATAATCAGAGGCAATAGCAAACAGATATTCAGCATCAACCAGTACACTGGTTTGTTATGTTCAACTCATGTCCTAAGCCAACAAGATGCTGGCTCATATGAGCTGGAGTTTCTAGTGAAGGACAGTGGTAGTCCAGTTCTATCAGCCAGAACTACTGTATATTTGACACTGACCATAAGCAACAAGACATCAGAAATGTTAAATGCTGTTAACATCAAAAAAGATAACAAGATTCACCTGACTTCAGCAATTATCATTGTGTCTGTAGCAGTGACAATAGCTGTGATCATTACAGCTTCAATCTCAGTGTGTATCCTTCGCTGTTGCAATCCTCGAAGTGTTCCAGTAGCAGAAGGTGGATATGTGAGTAGTGGTCAGAGACATTTGATAAGTCCTCCTTACCCAGCAAATCCTTGGTCTAATGTTGCTCTTCCTACAAGTGATGTAGTTGATATAAGAAGCAGTCAACCACCAACACCCAGAATGCAAACCCATCCTTACTCAAGTGCTCAACAAATGCTGACCTCTCAAACACCAAAACCACAACCAAATTCAGACTCTGTATCACAAGTAAGTTATTTATTCTTTTATTTTTAAAGTTAAATCATACCATTGTAAATATATCACTCTTTTAGAATTTATTTATTATGTATTTAAATTTTTGTTTATCTTTGGATATTTTCTATGGTGGAGAATGTTTCTTACTTTAAAGAAGAATAAAATTTTTGTTTTTGTCAGGTTTCATGAATTAAGTAAGGTAGCTAATGCTCGTTTTTATAAATATAAAATTATTTACCTCCAAATTATCATTTTCAATACATTTTTTTTCTTCTTTTAAACTAAGTCATAAGTTTAGTAGGACATCATTAATTTTATTAATATTTATCAAGAAGAAATGGTCAATTTAAATTTCTTTAAAAATCTTTGTTGTTTTTTTTTAAATAGATGTATGTCCAGGACATTGCATTGCCCTCCAGTAGTAATAAAATTAATAAAAGGGCAAACAGGGCACCAGACTACTCCAGTAGAGGCTCAATAAAATCTTCTCACAATGAAAATAGAGAAGATTGGAACAAAGTAAATTCTAGGCATCATGAAAGTGAAACTGGTATGTGATATTTTCTGTTTTCCTTGTTTTGTTTAAAATAGAAATACATAGAGATACTTGAATTAACTAAACTTTTTTTTTATATATATAATTTTAGATATTTTAATTCCAATATTGAATTTCTGAATTTATTTAACTACTAAGTATACTGCATCTATAGATACATGATTGTTTTTTAAAACGAAATTTTCATGTAATAATTGTTTATTTCAGATTTAAAATGTTTTTTATATTGAAGTGTTATAATATGCCAAAATAGACTAATATTACTTAACATTTTTCAGATGTGTATCCATCACAATATTGCAACCCTCCTCCTTCACATAGTGACCAACAAACAAGAATAGAGACACGACCTTTGGGGCAAGTTTCCAGTTACCCTAGTGACACCACAATAGTAGCCAGAGGCTTTTACACACCCTATATGAATGAAAACGGTTCCCAAATAGATGCCAAGTCTTACTCGGATCATGACAGTAATAGTCTTTCTGGAAGAAATTTACAATCAAGAAATGTACCTGCAAGTGGAAGTGAAACTTCCATCAACAGACCACTGCCCCCCTTACCCCATTAAACATTGCACAAAAGCTACCATGTAAAAACTACTGTGAGAATATCTTAATTAGCTTTAAATATTTTAATTACTGAAAAAACTTTGAAATACAGGATGTCCAAAAAATCACTAAAGGATTTTGAACTTAAATAGATTCTTTATTTTTTGATGATATCTTTCTGTAATTTTAACATAATCCGTCTAAGACATTGGAAAATTTAAAAAAAATGCAAAATTCAAACAATCTTTATTTATGAAAAATAATGTCTTTTAAATGTTGCTCATTTTCAGCCTTGCATATTTGTGCTCTTTCATGACAGATTGCAGAATCTCTGGATTGCGATTTAACTCCCTTATTTTGTTCTTGATGTTTTCCTTCAATTCTTGCAGGGTTCAGGGTGTCCAAAAGTCACTGCAAGAATTGAAGAAAAACATCAGGAACAAAATCAGGGTGTTAAATCGCAATCCAGAGATTCTGCAAGCTGTCATGAATAATGTTTTGGAAATAGCACAAATATGCGAAGCTAAAAATGGGCAACATTTAAAAGACATTATTTTTCATAAATAAAGATTGTTTGAATTTTACATTTTTTTTAAATTTTTCAATGTGTAAACTGATTGTGTTAAAATTATAGAAAGATATTAATTATCAAAAATAAGAAATTTATTTAAGTTCAAAAACCTTCAATGACCTTTTGGACAGCCTGTACTGTTTAAAATATACAATAATATTCAGGAAATTAAAAACTTTATTATTAATGAAACTAATGATTTTTTTCAATGCATATAAGGCATATTATTTTATTAAACTTATCTTTTGTCTATGTTAAAAATATTTGTAACATTTTATCAAAGTAATAAATATATCAATCTGTATAAACATTTATTTTTTAGACTCAAATAATGTATTTGGTTTGGGTAGATTGTGAAAAGTATAATCTATGTTTCTGTATAAAATATAAATTTAATTAATTAATGTTAATATTATTCAAATTAAATATTCTGTTGATGCGATTGTGCAGATAAATTTTTTCCTAAAATATTAATTTCCTTTAATTTTAATTTTAATGAAAAAATCATGAACAGATAGGAAAAATATTTGCCCCCCCCCTAAATTAAAGTAATTATGATAAACAAATTAGTTTTTCTATCAACTATTAAAAATAAGAGATAACAGGAAACATAATTAGAAATGATTTTATTATATTTTTTATTGCAAATATGTTGTTTTTTTTTCATTTAAATGGTTACATAATTTAATTATAAAATAAATTGTATAATTAACATACTACTACTTTTAGTATTTGTTATTAAAAAAAAAAAAAACAAAATGAACAATTTGATTCAGCAGCAACCATTACATACACATCACACAAAGTAGGACTGCTAGGCGCCTTTCACTATGAACCATACAAAAAGGACACTCATGAACATTGTTTAATCATAGCAGCTGCAATTTGGAAAATATTTCTTTCTTTCTCCACATGGGAATGTAAATGTATTTCACATAATTTAATTTCATATTTAAGGTAAGTTTGTTGAAAACAATCTTTTCTTATTATTTATGTTTAATTGTCAAGTGTGTAAATATCTGAAGTGTTCTGCTTTGTAATAGCCTTAAGACGCCATTGTTGTTATTAGAATAAATGCACTTAGGAAATTCTTTGTTTATTTTTTATTTTTCTAGTCATTTGAGAAAGAATAACTTGTTTCATTCAGCTATTTTTTAAGCAAATGTTTTAATTTTTATTTTATAACTGCTTCTTGACTGATACATTATTTTGAATAAGATACATTTTTACTAATTTGAAAGATTTTTTAATTTGTTTGGAATTCATTTTAACTTAGAGCATCCGATAAAAATATAGCTAGAAATTTGTACAAAGAATTATTTTACAAAAGATTAATATAATTTTTTTAAATCTTATGTTTTAATATTCAATTAATCTGAATTGAAATATTTTATTTTATATATTATATAGTATTTTTAAATATTTTATCTCTGGACTTTTTATGAAATAAAAGGCTTATGATTTAATTTAATCCATACATTCACAAATAATTTTATTTATTATTAATTATTTTTCTTATTTGGACAATTTTCATTAAATATTTTCATTATTATATTTAGTGCTTTAGGTAATTTATTTTCTTTTTGTTTTTTATGTATAATTTGTGCTCTGATAGTAGTATTAATACTATTGTCTGCCAAAGCACAATACTTTTCAAGCACATTTCCCAGAAAAATCATAAGAGTAATGATTTTGCTACTCACTGGCTGCCATAGCATTATGGAATTGTACCATAACATTTCTTATATTAGTTTAAATTAATTTTTTTCATTAAGTAAATACATTTTCAAACTACTTTGTTGCAAGCCACTTTTCTATTTATTTATGTTTTTTAACAGTTTTATATTTTATTTTATAAAAGTTTAATAATTAAGAGTAATGTTCTTTTCTCATTTATTAATTTAAAATAACTGTCTCTGTTATGGATATTAGAAAAAGATTCAAAATTAGCTTCTTATTTAGTATGTAAAACAAATTATATAATTTAAAAATATTTTCATTCTCTTTGAATATTGTAGCATTTTTCTTCATTTTTTAATTGATGAATTTATTGCATTAAATTTTGAATCTCAGAATTTCAAGAAATTAAAAATTATATTTATAAAAACTAAAACAGTTACAAATGAAAATGTTAAATCTAAAATAGTTTTAATACTAACATTTTTTATTTGGATTATAATTTTATAGTTAGGTGTTGAAAAATTAGAACCAAGCATATTCTTTTTTTTTTAAAACCACTTTATCTAGGAAAAATTATGATGTCATTCATACAGATAAAAAAATTTGCTATCAAAAATCTATTCAGAATGAAAACTGTTAAAAGAAAAGTAGATAATTCAGCAATTTTATTGTTTTGAAAACCTTTTATAATAATAATAAAAAACTTTTTGCAATTAAAACAAATGTTATTTTATTTTTTCATGAAATTGACTTGCTCTTCTATTATTATTTTGTTAGTGTATATTCAGATCTGTCTTTCTCTCTCTCACATCCACACACACATATATATAATTGACAGTTTTTATAGTAATTGTCTGTATTTTTTAGATGAGGTGTTTTCATTTATTGAGATTGTCGGACTGACTTCCTCATCTTGGTTGTTATAGTCACAAGGCAGTGAAAAGTAACATTCAAAACAGAGAATCAGCAACTATGACCCAGAGTCTAGCTGGAGTCCGAACACGGTATCCCCGTAATAATAATAAAGGGTTGGGTTCGAAACTCCTAACAAACGCTTCCCCACTTCGATACAAAACACCTGATGAAGGCCGGAGGGCAAAACGGCCAAAATATTGTGACTATAACAACCAAGATGAGGAAGTCGGTCCGACAATCTCAATAGACAGTTTTTATATTTAAATTTCATTCAGAAAAAGTGTAAATTTCAAAACAAAAATTTATTGTATGGACAAAGAATACAATATTTATATTAATTTTCTTAATCCATGGATTTTCAGTGTAGGCTCATCTCCTCAGGGGAAAAGTCATTAGCAAAATATTAATTTTGGTTTGATATAATTTTGCTATTTAGCACATACCTAGAAAATATATTTTAAAGACTTTAAGGGACATACAGAAAGAAAATAAAGGTTGAAACAAAAAAGGATATTAGATTTTAATATCCAAATAGAATATTAATTCTTTGAATAGAATAGAATGGTGTTATTACGTTCCAGATTGGTTGAAGATTGGCACATTGAAGGTAAAATCCAGTTATATTCGATGAATCATCCAGAGTAACATGCTGTAATCTTTTGCAAATGGAAAATTTAGAATTGTTCCGTCTCTTTTTTGGTTATATAATATCAGTAGAAATATGTTCTCTTTTCACAAACCACAAGATTCGTTAATCTGTGATCTAATGCATCTCATTATTCTTATATATATATATATATATATATATATAAGTGAATGTGTCTGTGTGTACATTTCCCTACGCAATAACTCTGTCAATTTTAATTCTACAGACTCGAAATTTGATATACAGGGTACTGAGATTTGGGAAAATCTTTGTGATCCGGTTTCGGACAGAAATTTGGCTGTTTAGGGATTAAAGTTCAACGATTTGACTTTTGAGAACTCTACCAAACTCCTCCGATAATTTTGGGTCTAAACACTTGAAATTTTAGATATAGGTTCCCTGGACATGGATCTAACTTAATAACTTGATTTGAGCCCAAAACAAATGTTAAGGGGTCATAATAGGGGTCAAAGTTAAAAAAAATTGACCGTTTTTTTTTTTTTTTTTTTTTTTTTTGCTCAACATACACCTCCAAACACCCAGGCAACGCCGGGCACCCATTCTAGTAATATGATAAAATTGTAGTTCTGATTTGTTTACAAATTTTTACTAGAATTTTGGAGACAGATTCCTGTGATCATATATTAATATATCGTAAAAATATATTACCCATAGTACTTGAATAAGTATGTTTCACTTTGCTCACAAAGGGTACAACATTATCGTGGAGTTTAAATTTGTTCTTAGCATTCATTTAAAAAAAATATGATTTACTTTATTTTATTTATAACTTAAAAAATAAGACTAGAAATATTAATAATAACAATAATGAGTTCATGGCTTCGAGTAGGAATTCACAGTGGTCCTCATTGATTCCTGATAATAACAGGATGTGTTGACTGGGTCGGTGTGTATGTGTGTGTGGGGGGGGGGCTAAAGACTACAAATTTACCAAAATTTATTTTAGTTAATGTTACTTTACTTACACTCCCTGCTTGCGATTCAATCAATGCTGAATATATCCTCTTTGAAACTAACCCCAACAATGAATATTATAAAATGTAAAAAAAAAAAAAAAAAAAGTAATATGGTATTATTGAGTGGGTGAAAAATGGATAGGTTCCTTTTGTAATCTCAGGTAATATTGGGTTTTTCTGCTGTGATCATAAATTTTGATCTAGGCATTTCAAAGTATATGCTTCTCTTATGAATATTAGTACCAGATGAACAATCTTTTGTGGTGAAGACAATGGTCAACTACAAAGACCTATGGCTAACTACAAGAACTAATGTGTACCATCAGGTTATATGTTTCTTTAAAATGTCACTCCTCATCTGGGGAGGGGGAGGGGCATCACATTAGTGAAGGGAAAATTATTTTCAATGAGCATTTAGGTAAAAATGCACTTTCGGATAAATTACTGAATCCATTCAGAAGTACTGCAAACAAAAGTAAGTAAATGGCATCTATAATAAAATTGTATATTTCAAAAGTTGTTTGTTTCTATGATGAAATGTGTTAAATGATGCTTTTGAAATCATTAATAGCAATTAAAATTATTGGCTCAATATTCTTTATAAAATAGATGTTTTAATATTTCTTGGGCTAAAATCTCTGACTAATGTCGTAAAGGGAGATAACTAACCTCACATTTTTTTTTATGTGCCAAAAGCTTATGATTGATATTCTTTTTGACTATATTTAGCAAAAGTGTAGCAATAGAAAAATTATGAAATTTTTCATTTCTCTTATAAGAGAATAATAAAACAATGTTCAATCTACAATATTTATTATGGAAAGAAAATAAAATATATGATTGACTTTAGTAGGAGTCTACTCTACTTGTCACTTTTAGGCATTTAATTTCTTGTTAATGTCCTACAGTACTAAGCATGCATTGATAAACATATGGTCTACTAATAACATTACACCACATGTCACCTTGCATTGTGAATTCTAACAGGCTGGTTGGATTTGAATTAACGAGCAAAATATTTTTCATCTTAAACTATCCTGGCCCAGCAACATTCATCACCAATTAGTTTCATATCCCAGTGTGAATCTCATTACATAGCACATACATCATAATGATTAAATGAGCCTATTAAATAGCACATATCAAAGATTTCATTTCATTTCAAATACTTGGAAATTTATTTAATACTCTAGTAGGGATACCCGCTGTTGCCTGGGGCATATATAAAAAAGAAAATGAAGTTGCATTTGGCTACACTTGCTAAATGATTTTTTTGTTTTAATTTAATTATTTTTACTGTACAATAATTTATATCAGTTTGAAATATGTTAAACTTATAAAAGAAAAAACATTGTTAATGATCGTTTTGGTAAAGAAAAGAAAATCTGATGTCGGCCCATTGCTATGCATTCGGAATAGGGGTATGTGAGTGAGAAAAAAGTGTTTTAAGCAGTTACGATTAAAAAAATATATTTGTGATTTACGTATGTGATGCATTTGATAATTATCTGATCTTTAAATCAACCCTCAGCTAAATCATCCATCAATAAAAAAAATTCCCTCTGATTATTTATTTTGAGCCAAGTAAAACAAAATATATTTTTTAAATCTTGATGTTAGTTATAATGTTGCATAGCATCTTCAATATGAACCAGAGTTGTTTCTTTATTGGCCTTATAGTCTAGGTTTGAGGGGTTTTTTATTAGTCAGTAGTTGGGCTTGTGCTCAATCATGAATGGGAGAAAGGAGACAATATTTAAGTTATTTATTATTTTTAACTGTTAATCATAAAAGACATCAAGACTATGTGTTACTACAGTTATATTCTAAGTTTTAGTTGCAACTAATTCACACTTATATCTATATCAAGTCAAATGATCACTGCAATTCCTTATCAAGCTACACTGACACTAGAGTAAAACTGTGCATTAAACTTACTAACCCTTTATGTCTATCCTGAGAACATATTCAAACTTTATATGTTACTATAATTTACTAAAAAAGCCTATTTTTGATGATAATCAATTAAATTTCTCTACATGAGTTTATATGTATACAGAAAATATAATTCTTGATTGTAAATGTGACTTTATCTTTTCAATTTCAGATACTATTTGAGAAGCAAACATATGGGTAATTTGTAATTAATATTATGAAATACTTAAGAACAATGTTAGTGCAGGTATGTATGCTAGTTTTCATGATGAATACTTGCCTATCCAATGATCTTACCTATTATGTGGAGGAAGGAAAAAGTCCTCATGCGTACCTTGGAGATGTTGCTGCTGATTCAAATGTCATTGACAGTGTATCATTTGAAGAGAAAAATGAAGTGACATTCAGTTTATTGACACAAGGAGTGACAGGTACTTCTTTGTTTCATGTGTCTAAAGAAAGTGGTAAATTGTACACAGCCCAAACCCTTGATGCTGAGTCTCTATGTATATACAATGCAGAATGTTTTCAAATGGTTGATATTGCAGTGAAAAAGTTGACAACTGTTCTTAAGTTATTAGAAGTAAAAGTTATCATTCAAGATATTAATGATCATCAACCTGAGTTTCCAGAAAAACAAATAGATATATCTTTTTCAGAAGAATCCTTAAAAGGAGCTAAAAGATCAATTCCCAATGCAGTAGACAGAGACATGGATATCGCAAATTCAGAAATAATTTATAAACTAAAAAAAGAAAAAAATGCTCCATTTACTTTATTTGTTTCAAAACGTGTTGATGGATCTTCGCAACTTGCAATAAAATTAGAGGATAAACTTGACAGGGAAGCAAAAAATATGTACAAAATTCAAATAATTGCAAAGAATAAACAACCTCCTATTAAAGAAAGTGTATTGGATATTCAAATTACAGTTATTGATGTAAATGATAATTCTCCAATCTTTTCTGAAAATGTTTATAATGTTACAATAAAAAACAAACCAGATGCTGCTTTAGCTGTTATCACTTTATCTGTAAAAGATTTAGATTTAGGTGAAAATGGTAAAATCTCATACAGTTTCAGTTCAAAAACATCAGACATTGCTAAAACTCATTTTGATTTAGATTCAGAAACTGGAGAAATTTTTTTGATGAAGAAATTTACAACTGGGCAAAAACTGAAATATAAGCTTTATGTTAAAGCTTCTGATGGAGGCAATCCTCCATTAAGCTCTCTGGCCATGGTTCAAGTGAATGTGATCAATGAACAGAACAATAGTCCAATTATAAAAGTGACATTCTTTTCTTCATCTACAGAAAACACAGTTGATATCTCTGAAGACATTAAAGTCGGCAGCTTTATTGCTTATGTGAAAGTAACTGACCCTGATTCTGGCCAAAATGGAGATATTAGTTGCCATCTGAATCATGATAAATTTCAACTCCAAAGTCTGGACACAAAGAAATATCAAGTGATTGTTAAAAAGCCATTGGATAGAGAAAGTGAGGATCACCATGATATTATTGTTCATTGTGAGGATAAAGGATCTCCTGCTTTGGAAAGTGAGAAAAGATTTTCTGTTAAAGTGATGGATGTGAATGATGAAAAGCCAGCATTTTCCAAGAAGACATTTCAATTTAAGATCAATGAGAATGAAAAGTCTCGAGTTCACATTGGCTCAATCAATGCCACAGATCCGGATTTGGGAGCTGGAGGTAAATTAAGTTATTCTCTTTTGCCAAGTAATAGACAGTTTTTACCTTTCAAAATTACTGACACTGGCTTGATTTCAACAATTATGTCACTGGATCATGAATTTCAAGATCTTTATGAATTTCATGTGTTAGTGAAAGATAATGGAAAGCCATCATTAAATGCTTCAGTGAATGTTGTTGTTGAGATCAGTGATAAAAATGATAATGCTCCATATTTTACATTTCCTAGTGTTAATCCTTATAATGTAGATGTTATCTACTATCCACATCATTCAAAGAACATCACTCAGATAAAGGCATCAGACAGTGACAGTCAAGAGAATGCATTTCTAAAATATGAAATAATCAGAGGCAATAGCAAACAGATATTCAGCATTAACCAGTACACTGGTTTGTTATGTTCAACTCATGTCCTAAGCCAACAAGATGCTGGCTCATATGAACTGGAGTTTCTAGTGAAGGACAGTGGTAGTCCAGTTCTATCAGCCAGAACTACTGTATATTTGACACTGACCGTAAGCAACAAGACATCAGAAATGTTAAATGCTGTTAACATCAAAAAAGATAACAAGATCCACTTGACTTCAGCAATTATCATTGTGTCTGTAGCAGTGACAATAGCTGTGATCATTACAGCTTCAATCTCAGTGTGTATCCTTCGCTGTTGCAATCCTCGAAGTGTTCCAGTAGCAGAAGGTGGATATGTGAGTAGTGGTCAGAGACATTTGATAAGTCCTCCTTACCCAGCAAATCCTTGGTCTAATGTTGCTCTTCCTACAAGTGATGCAGTTGATATAAGAAGTAGCAGTCAACCACCAACACCCAGAATGCAAACCCATCCTTATGCAAGTGCACTACAAAACAATAATCTGCAGACTCTATCAGCTCCACAAACAAATACTCAATCAACTGCAGATTCAATTTCTCAGGTAAGCTAACACAATCTATTAGAATTGTTTTGTTTAATTTACATCTCTTCACTGTATTCTATTTAAATTATATAGATATTTTAAAATACCATTTTAGAGAAATTATATGTGTAAATATTAGTGTTCAAGACCAATGCATATACAAATAAATCAACTCTAGTTAATGAAATTAGTAAAATAATATGTTAACAGTATCTTTTTTTTTGTATATATTAACATTACTTTAAATAAAATAATTTTTTTATTAAGTTTTTCTCATCCTCTTTAGTATAAATTCTGATCTCTCATATATATTGGATGAGTTAAAAAGTAGTCATATTTCTTTCTCATGAAAATACTTACTTTTTTCCCCAGAGATATTTTCTTTACTTTTTGTTAAGACCTAATTAATACACAAATAGATTTACTTATTTCATATAATTATTACTTGATACAAAAACAACCACTATCTTGTTTCTGTCTTTTCTAGTGTGAATTCTAATTTTATAATTATCAGGGTTTTTTTAACAAGGTAACATTTCTTTATCAGGTATTTTTTTTCTTTTTATTTATGAATTTTATTCTTGGCCAGATGTATATTCAGGACGTAGCATTTCCTTCAAGCAGAAACAGAGACAAGAAAAGAACTCAAGACTATTCCAATAAAAGTTCTTTGAAATCTATGCATAATGGAATTGGAAAAAGATGGAGTGAATCAGATAACAAACAGGAAGTATCTGGTAAGTTATATAAGGCAAATAATGATTCATGGTTTTTCTATTGAAACACTGAACGTGTTTGTATCAATTTTTGTGATCTGAAAGTTTATAAATATTTTGCATCGCTAAAGATGAAACTTATTTTTAATATTAGTTTTTAGTATACCCAATGCATGCATCTTTGAAAGATTTATATCACATTAAGAAATAAAGATGAAGTTAGATATAAGCTATACAATTGTAACAATAAATTTTAAAAAATGTTTTACATCTTCATTGTATTATATAGTAAATATTGAAATTTGTTTCCGATGATATATAATGAAACCTGTGTCCTGATGGTGCCCAGAAAAATTGATGAATGTAAAAAACCTATGAAACATATGCTACATTGGCTTTATACTTCCACAGCTTTTATGTTGAGTACTAATATAACAGCTACCTTAGTGTATAAATAATCACAAAAATGAGATCATCCCAAAAAGGATGTTTATTGTAATCTTCAATATATAATACTAAAAAAGATCAACCCCAATTTAATTATTTCATTTCATTTTTTTTGTTTTAATTTTCTTATCATTTCGTTTTTTAAGATTCTAACCTTCCTTTGAGTTCAATTGTTTGGTTTGTACTTGGTTCACTGGATATATTTAATAGATAATTTTTTAAATTTTTTTCATGAGTTTGATTGCTCCTATAATTGCTGAAATGATGGAGATCTTAAGATTCCAGTTTCTTTTAATATCAAACATAGGGCTTTTATATTTTGTTATCTTCTCCCTCTCAGCTCTGTTAATGCTGGCATTGTTAAAAACATTTACGTCAACTAGAATTGCTGCTTTCTCCCTCTTGTCCCATATCTCTATATCAGGCTTTTCTAGGTATATAGCTGCAGGAATTTCATAGTCATAATCGATGGTGTATAACTTATTTCCAACTGTTATGCTCCCACGACTTGTTGCTACACTGACTATTCAGCATTTTACAGATTTTCCAGTAGAGATATTTGCACGCACCATTGACTTGAATTGTATAATTGCCATGCCCTAGCAGAACTTTACAACTGAATATGAGGTGGTTCACGCTCTCTACTTTTGTGTGGCAGGCCCTGCACTTGTTGTTGGTCCCCCAATTTATCGAAGAGGGACCTATGTTTTAGTGGCGTCCGTTAGTCCGGACTATTGCCAGATAACTGTCCATTAGTTTTTCCTGAAATTTTACCACAAATTGTATTTCATTAAATAGATGTGCACAATAAAAAATTTTTTTTTACAAAACTCCTGTTGCGTTCCCAGGGGCTCAAAAGAAGTCAAAAATGCCCCAAAATGGGCAAAAATGACACATTTTACCTAATAATTTTTTATCCATCCATTAGATTTTTTTTAAACTTGGCCAAAATGTGGAGCCCATTGTTCTTAATATAAATCCAGTATGGGTGACCCTGACAAAATTCTGGTTCGCATTCCCGGGGACTACCAGTGATAAAAATTCCTCTTTTTATGGCTCTTTTTTCATATTTCTCAACAAAAACTTGATATGTCTGACTATATAGTGGTTTTTCACGGTGGTCAACTTAAATATACATGTGTTCAGGCTTGAAACTGTACCGTTATCCATTTACACTGGGATTCGGCGTCCCCAGGGGCTCAAAAGAGGTCAAAAATGCCCCAAAATAACCAAAAATTACACTTTTTGCCCCATAGCATTTGATCCATCCGCTATGTTTTTCTGAAACTTGGCCAAATGTGGAGGCCATTGTTCTTAATATAAATTCAGTATGAGTGATCCTGGCAAAATTCTGGTTTGCAGGCCTCTGGGACTTTTAGGGCTAAAAAAACATGTCTTTTTAGAGCTCTTTTTTCATATTACTCAAGAACTTGATATGTATGTCTATATAGTAGTTTTCCATAGTGCTGAATTCAAATATATATGTCTTAAGGCATGAAACTGCATCGTTTGTCCATTTTCACTGGGATTCAGTGTTCCCAGGAGCTCAAAAGGGGACACAAATGCCCCAAAATTGCAAAAAATGATACTTTTTACCCAATAACTTTTGCCCCATCTATTAGATTTTTCTTAAATGTGAAGGCAACTTTGGCCCTTCACACTTCTCACATTCATCATTTCTTCAGTATTTTTGTGGTATCATCTCACATGCAGCACAAGAGAGAGATAATGTACGTACGGCTTGTTATTACTGAAACTACTCATCTTTTTAAAAACATTGGTCATCAAGCCTTGGTCTTGGGCAGCTATTATCATTCTCTCCTGATCATAGTTAAGTATCCTTTTTTCAGCCAATCTATAGAGCCTTTTTTTTTATATATATATATATATACTCCTGTGATATTTCATCCAGGAAATATTTGGCACACTGTTGGTTGGCCCATTCTTCCAGTTTTTTGTAGTGAAGGGTTTTCATGTATTTTTGTCGACTCTTCTGGGCTATTTCCGTTACAGTCTTGTTTTCTGTTTCTGTGTCATTTGTAAAACAGTCTTGTCCCAAAAGTTTTGTGATGGAGGTAGTTCTACTGCTCTTGTTTCTTGGTATTCAGATACTATCTTAAGATGGGGCTTCTGGAAGCTCATGAGATATTGGCTGGTGCTCACAGTAGTGGCTCAGTATTAGTGGTCAATCTCTGAAAGACTCATACCACCTGCTCCTCTGGGTAGATACAATCTTGGTAGACACTGGTTTCTGTACATTACTCTGTACAATGTCAGCATTTCTCTTGCTTTAGTGTTTAACCTGTTAGTGTCCTTTTGTGGCCAGTTAATAATGCCTAAGCTGTATGTTATTACTGGCATGGAAATTATTTTGTGAGGTGTGTTTTGTAAAATTTCCATACCTGACATGCATATTCTCTATCTATTTTTTCTCTCATTTTGCCATGTTGGATTGAGTCATTTTCTTCTATGCCAAGGTATTTGTACTGTTCCTGTTCTTCTAGATTTTTTATGTCAGTACACTCATCAAGCTGTATGTTTTCTGCTTGGACCTTCTTCCCAGCTCTGATCAAGTATTTGGCACACTTTTCCAGACCAAATTTCATTCCAAAATCTTTGGAGAATTTATGTACAATTTGTAAGAGTCAGCTTAAGTAAATGTCTGAACTAGCATTCAGCTTGAGGTCATCGATGAAAAGCATGTGATTAATTATTTTGTTTGGGTCTTGTTGGCAGCTGTGGCTCAGGTTGTAAGCACACCAACTTTTATTAAGTAGTTTACTTAACAGATTTGTTGCTAAGCGAAAGAGTAAAAGAGACAAACTATCCCCTTGGAAAATTCCACTTCAAATCTTCACATCAGAATTTGTTATTCTCCCATTACTGTGGTTTAATGTCATGGTTGTCTGTCATATCTTTGTGTCCATACATTGTTTTCTTGAGTATGAGATGGATCTTATATAAGTTAAGGCATTGTAGCATCCATATGTGGGCCACACTATCATATATCTTTTGATAATCAATAAGAGCCATGCTTAGATTTCTCTTTCTTCCTACTGTCTTTGAGAATAATCTTATTAGTTAAAAACTGGTCTTTGGTGCCTAAGAACCTCCTCCTGCTTGTTCTTTTTTCAGGTATGCCTCAGAACAGAGGTGTTCTTAGATGCTGTCTGAAACCAGGCCAGTGAAGAGCCTTTAGGTCGTAGTAAAATGGGGCTATATTTGCTAGGATGTTGTATCTCACTCGATTTAGTTATGAGAGTGGTATCACCTTTTAATAGCCATGCTAGTGTATCCTCCTCCCCACCAACAGTCTGATAAAGCAGCTACCATAATGATTATGAAGTGCTGTTAATTGTTTAAGCTAGAAATTGGATGAGTTATCTATTCCAGGTTTTTTGTTATTCTTGAATCAATCCAACTTTCATTTAATCATTTCAGACATTATCTCTAGCTCTGGCATTTCTGCTTTGCTTTCATTTCTTTTGGCTATATCCAGGATCCATGACCTCTTGATTGCAGTGTCCCTCATCCTCAAACAAAGGATGTATATACTATTGTATGCAACTGCAGTTGTATTTGTATCACAATGATTTTGGTAGTTATGACAATTTGTAAATTGGTATAGTAGGTCATCAGCAAAGAAAGGTTAATGAATAAACAACAATGGTAGACTATATAAGAATAGTCTACAATGAAGGTCTGGAGTATTTTAATCAGCAACATTAATTGCAGATATTAATAAAATGTCTTTACACAATAAAGCAATTATAATAACAATAAATGTAATCTTTTATGTTTTATGTAATGTTTTTTATGTGAAACAAAATCAGAGTTGTTTCTCTTGTGGCAATTATATTTTCAAGACGTCAACAAATTAGAAAGTAAATTGAAGTGTGAATGCAAGAAATTGATCATTATAAACTGCTAAATCTGTAATAGTTAACACAACCACAAAAGACTTTGTTTGTGAAAAGGTTTCTCAAAATTTAATTAAATGTAAATGAATATTGAATAAAATGTTTATATGTATTTGTAGCAAATCATGAAGTATTTCTATAACAATTAAATTTAATGAATGGAAGCACCTATCTGTAACAATATCGGTGATGTTTTTATATGTTGATCTTATTTAAAATGTATGCAGTGTATGCTGGGTAATTTTATAAAGTTAAATTAGGAAATATATCCAACTAGTAAATAGTGTTTACTATATGCTAAATAATTATTCCTGAACCATTTAAAACAATTTATAAATGATATGCGTTTGATGTAATGAATATAAGTAAATTCAGGTCTTTCTTCCTGCAATATTGTGATTGGCGGGTTGTCATAAATACTGACTGGTAGAGTCATTTGGGAGAGATGTTGAAAGGTATACAAGCCTAACGCTAAGAACTCCTGCTTTGATTACGATACTCCACCATGCTGCGACACACCAGATTTATTACTCAAACTGAAACAAGACCACTTATCTATTTCAGACGATATATATCCATCTCCTGGGATTATACCAGTGTTAATACTAGAAAGATTGTTACTACAATAGTGGTGCTAGTAACTGTTGAAGCATAAAAATGTTTTATTAAGTAAAATACTCTTGTGTAATTGGTGGTGAATGTATTACATATTGATGACAGAGTAAAACCTCTGCCATCTTTCTCTTAAGTCAAAAAAAACCCTAAAATATTGAAATCTTATAGATTGAAAATTAAAATGTTTTTGTTTTTATCATGAGACAGATCAATTCATGGCAAAAATGAATACTGAAATAATTTTTTCATGTATCGTTTGTTCATTAAGTAAATAAGACAAATCTCACTTTACTTTATATATCAGATATATCTCAATGTTTTTTTGTTGTTAACACGTTGTTTGCGTGAGTATTAACCTTAAATAAAGGGTTCATAGTGCTAAGAATAAGTAAAGAAAGCACAGAGAAAAATGAGACTCTTATAAGATTTGAACCTGTGCCTCAGATAAGGTAAACCGCCTCTTGAAGATGTCACTTTACTAAAAAAACCCAATTGTCAGTGAAAGTTGAATTCATACAAAATAACTTGTGTCTTAAGCTTTCTCATAAATCTTTGTTTTTATTGTCATAAATTGTCATCTGGAGTGTGCTTCAAATGGCAAATACAGTTTTTAAGTCATATACTATATATATTCGATATTACAAGCTTTTTCAACCTAGAGTTGCCTGAGAGGATTTGTACTTGCATTATTATTATTTTGCAACTAAACATTATTTTCATATCTATTAAACCTCTTTACAAAATTAAATTCAAACCTTTTAATTTTTAAAATATAAATAATTAGATGTTAGAAGCTTCAGTGTTTCAAAGCTTTTGTATTTTCAAAAAGAATATGTGTGAATATCACTGAATTCTGTGTTTCAGCTATTTCTCAAATCTGAATGCAAGTCTCTCTCTCTCTCTCTCTCTCTCTCTCTCTATATATATATATATATATATATATATATATATATATATATATATATATATATATATATATAGGCAGCAAGTCATTATTAAAGCATGTCTGATTAAACACAACCAAGTTCTTCCTTTTTCCAATTTTGTTGGATAATTTTTCAATTCACCGAGTAGTCTTTTTTGTTTCAGCTGGCAGGTTGTATATTATGGTGCCCAATAGTTGCTGTGTGTGTGTATATATATATATATATATATATATATATATATATATATATATATATATATATATATATAGTTGTATACTGTAGTTATTAATAAAAGAATATATATACATTAGAAAATAAAGGTATACAGTTAAATCTAGTATCCAGATGTTAAAGTTTTAAGTTGAAATAAAGAACTTTTATTTATAAAATAATCGAAATATAATTGTAAAGAAATATAATTTGAGTTCAAACTTGAAAATTTGGTTGCAAGTTTATTTAAAAGAGGGATTAAATAAGAATCTGATTAATTTGTTTGTTGATTACTGTCGGTTCTAAGTAAATAACTCTCAATAAGAAGCCAATGAAAAGCTAGAAAATCTCTTTTTTTGCTTAAACATAGTTGCTAACGTATTCTAAACTGATAAAATTGTTGGCCAGGGTATCTTGGTGTTCCTGTGCTTTGATATCTCTGGAATAATTATTATCGTCCTTGCACAGACCTCCAGCTTCCAGGACGTACAATAGTTATATTCCCTGATTTGAATTGCAGCAACTCTATTGCTTATATATTCAAACACATATTTTGAAAAAATTTTAAACCTAATAGCCTTGTGCCATTTGAATGTGATTCTGTCGTTTGGTTTGACAGGTTTTTGCCATCATTAATTCTCCCCAGCTGAGAGTAGGGATTCTCAGCTGAAAATTAAACACGTAATGAAGAAGCAAACAACCATTTTATATATAAAAATATAGAATTTATTTTTCTACATTTTGAAAGACAAACATTCAAGAGCTGGCTTGCATGCAGCCATTCTTTGTAACTGTTAATTTCTTTCCTGGTGATAAAAACAAGATAAAGAAGGTAGAAACCTTCAACAAAAATAAAGAGAATAAACAAGAATACATATCAAAATGAAAAAGGACAGAGAGCAAGAAAGAGAAAACAAGTTACTCACTGTATTGTATTCAGATTAAAAGCTTCAACATCATCAGTGTCATTGTGTTCGTCTTTTTAACCTTTCAAGCCTGTAATTTCATAAACACCTTCTTAGGTAAATGCTGGGCAATGCCAGGTAGAAAGCATTTATTCAGTTATCTATCTATCTGTCTACCTAATTATCTATCTGTCTAGTGGAGTAAATAGCAGAGATTGAATCATGGGAAACGATAAGTTGAGCGAGCATGTAGGCACAGAAAGGGTCCAAGGATCATGTTGTGACATATATTAAACTAATTAAACTAGGTAACTATTGAGTTGCTACGGAAAGTATACAGACATGACATGTCAGGGGTTCCGATTTGAATAAGCAGAGTTAATTTTAATGAGTTGGTTTTGAGATGCCAAAGAGACAAGATGGGTTAAACGTCTCCCCATAAGGGAGCGACAATCTCAAAATGAAGACAGAGAAACCACAAGCCAAGATTCACCCCAGTTCTGCTGTGACGAGATACCTGAAAGTGAATAAAGCATATATATACTTTGCTTATCAGCATTAATAAGTAACTATTTTCCTTTATATTTTAATATTTTCCAGATACATCTGCCTTACTTAAAAAATACTAAGTCTATTTATGGTGTCTTTTATATATATAAAAAAACCCATCCAATATTTTGCTGATGAGGAAACTTTGTTTAAAAAAAAACTATATTTCAAAATTATTGTCCATGACTTAATGTCTATCGCAATAAAAACATCAACACCGTTTCCAAAACGATCGTACAAATTATTAACTTTGTTGTGTTCCTTCTTATGAAACAGATTTTTAATTTTGAATTTGAATTTGAATTTTAAATTATCAATCACATTACTATATATATATATATATATATATATATATATATATATATATATATATATATATATATAAACATACAGCATCTTGTGTCTGTCTTGAAGCGTTTCCTTTAAACAGAACCCAGCTCCCCAAGACATTGGTGAATCCCCCAAGAGTGAGCAGTAGAAACAGTTATGTCATCATGTTTCATATATTATATGTTCTGACACACATGCACACACAAAGATTAGATAAGTCACGGGCCATTAGTAAATAGACATTAAGAATCTGAGGACAACAGTCCATTAAATAAGACTGTTAAAAAGAGTTAAATAAACATTAAATAAAGAGTTAGAACACACAGAGTTAGATAATAATAAGAATGAGGCATTTATATATAACAATCTGTCAAACTTAGTAGATTTGATTGATGATACACATTTTAATGACTGCTGTAGTGATTTTTCAATGTGACAACACCATTGTTTCAATTTACTTGTCTCCCCACAAGAACAAACTCAAGCACAAACTTTTCAAAGTAAGGAAAGGTGTATCCATCTTTATACTCCAATTGTCACCCAAGTTTTTTGATCTTTGCTACAATTATCCAATGTTATAGTTTCATTTTTGTTAATCTGGTACAAGGATATGATTTGTACAGTTTTCTTTCTTCTCTTAACCTTCCCTTTCTTCTGAAAAAAAAGATAATTAAACATTTGCCTCTTGTCATGAGTAAGTCACTTACTTTTCAATTTTATTGTTTCATTTTCTTTTTATCCTTAAATTTCTGACATTTTGTTCTAGTTCTAGCATTCTCGGTCTTAACCATAGCTCGCCAATAACCTTTCCCTTGACACCCAGTGCACACGTTTTGCACAAATTCATTGGCCATTCCAAAGTCTTTTTTGTTTTTGTTTTTTTATTTGCCTGCCACTGATAATTTTATATTGTTGGTGGTTTCAATTTTGACAACCTTTTTAATTGAGGTTTTCTCAAATTTCCTATCCAAGTTTAGAAGTAATTGACCTTTTGTAAGGAAGAGAAGAGGTAGTCATATCAAGTTCCTTCTTGACCTGAAAGTTTGGTAAAAAATGACAAGATCTCTGACGCTCCTACAACCCACAAGCATCTCTAATGTGCATAGTCAGAGGGCACCTTAATTGCATCTATCACAGATTTCCCTATTTGGACTAAAGTTCAATCCTGATGGGGTGGATTATTTTTTAGCAGTTTGTTAGAAAAAACAATCTGTATAAGAAGTGGTGGTGTATGGTGACAACTCCACTGTCTCCGTTAATGATTTTTCAAATTGTTATATTTACTAATTCTTACCTTTAATTGGTTAGAATGAAAGTTTACTTGGACTCGGTTACTTTTTCACCAATCTGTGCCTAATATCAACTCTCTATCCAAGTCTAGAGTGATATACAGCCTTGATGAAGCTTTCATTTTCCTCGCTGTAATGGTTAAGTGGACCATGCTATTTAGCATCATCCATGCCTCTATTGATGCACTCCTAATTTTTACTATGCATCCTATTTTGGAGTCATTGTTGAGGAGTTTGTATCTCTGGATTCCTCTACTTCAAGTTTTGTTCTTTAATTTTTTTTTTTTTTAATGGTTCGGTTTCGAACAGTTTTCACCAGCTTTCTAATACTCATGTCCTCTGGGGTTCATATTTCCCTGAAAACCTTTGTTCTTCGCGGACTTGGTATGGTTACATGTCTTTGCACCCAGCTTCTGATCATCAGTGGTAGTGAGTGGGTTTTAAGGGTACCCTGATCATTGATTTTCTAGGGGCATCATTTATTTCTTTTTCAGCTAACCATGTTCAATCCTGTTCTAACCAATTGTGGCTTAAATGCCCTTGCTGTGGCCTCTTAAATTTTGCCAGTGTACCCACAAAACTTACTTTTTATAGCTTTGGTTGATTTGCTACAACAGTATCAACTGTTGACTTTTTGGTTTTGGTATCTTTAATCTAGTATGGATCTCCTTGGTCCCTATTACTAGTGGACACTATTTAATGAGCTATTGGGATCTTGAATCCAGCTGAAAGTACTCTCTTCAATGGAGTTGTTTTATTGGTGTTAACCATCTAGTCTATATATATATATATATATATATATATATATATATATATATATATATATATATATATATATATATATATATATATATATATATTCATTGATTGATATAATAATTACATGAATGACTTTGTGCTATGAAACAGTCACTGTGAAGAATCACAAGAATCATAAATGTCAACATAATTAAAGAAATAAATTTAAAGATGGTCAACATCATGAAATTTGGAATATAGACTTTTGTTATTTGTTTGTTATATGCTCTGTAATTACATTGAGCTTCATAAATTAAAGATTAGTATATAAGAAAATGTGAAATATAATTGAAAAAAATCATATTTCCACATTTCTTTGTATCTTCAATTGCTAGTTTGTAGTATTTCGTTTGATTGTTTTATAGTAGATTTTATCATTTTTGTTCTCTCCCTTGCAAAACATGAATGAGTTTTGCAATGGGAGAGGGAAATTAGTTACAGTATTAATGTTTGGTCCATTTTAAGTTAGGAAACCAGTCAGGAAGTGAGGGAGATAGAAAGAGAAAGGGGAAATGGGAAGAAGGAAAAGGGGAAAAAGGTTAGCTTTTTTGTAGTTTACAATGTGTGCTTTTTTCTTCTGTTGATGTGTGCAGTGATTATTCCAGATTGATGTTGTTGTTCTGTAACATTGAGAGTGTTTTTCTTCAGTGGAGAAATTCCCAGGTTGTTTCTGCTGTACATTTGTTGTGGAACTCTTCCCTGAATATTCCATGAATGTTTTCAGTAGCAAATGTTGTCCTATAACTTAATGGAGATTCCCTTGATTGTTTCGTGCACATATTCCTACATCGATTCTTTCTTTGTTCGTATTGTATTGAATTCCAGCTCTAACAAAAGGATTGCCCATCATTATACAACACTAACATCATTGGAGAGTGTTTAAGTGAAATGTAAAAAGAAAATAGAAAATAAAGTGAAGTATGTAGATGTTGTCACAAGGAAAGTAAATGAAGGTATATATAAGTTATAGTAAAAATGGTTAGTAATAGTGAAATTGTGAATATTATTTAATTTTGTCCCATGTGAATAAAAGTATATCTGAAATATTGAGGAAGTACTACCCTCTTCCTTTATGTATGGATATTTTGAGCAGAACTAAATATTAAAATCAACAATTGAGCAGAACTAAATATTAAAATCAACAATACTAAATATTAAAATCAAAAGAAAATCAGCAGAAGTAAAAAAAATATGTAACTGAAATCACTAATTGAACAAATTTATTTATGTGACTTCTGTTTAAAAGGAAAATACTGACTTATTATATAAGATGTATACTGTCACTTTTTTTTGTTCACGCTGTTTTCACACTTATATGAATAAACCATTTATTTAAGGGTATTACCTATATAAATGGAGTGCAAACTAAAACAAAAACAGTGCTGTACATGATATATTGTTTTTTTTTAACTGATGGTATTATTGATTTATTAGGAAGATAAATATAATCTATTATGAGTTTTTCATATGCAATAATAGTTTTCACCTTAGTAAAACTCAAATTTAAATCTAATGCTCCTGTCATGAAAGTATACTTACCTTTAAAAAAATAATTTAACACATATTTTTAGTTGAATTTGAAGTATAAGACTAATTTCTTAAATACAATCTATTATTTTTCAGATGACTACACTTCTCAGTATTGTAATCCACCTCTTTCACAAAAAAGCCACCAACATAATACAGACATGCGGCCATTGGGACAAACTGTCAACTATCCCAGCGATACAACAATTGTAGCCAGAGGCTTTTACACACCATATATGAACGAAGACAGTCTGCACGCAGAGTCAAAGTCTTATTCAGGTGTTGACAGTCAATCTACTAAATATGTACAATCAAGAAATGTTCCTCCAAGTGGGAGTCAGACATCTATTAATAGACCTCTACCTCCTGTACCTCAGTAAATATGCTGACATACACACAATCTTGAAAATACTTATTTATATACAACTATGTTAATTATGTTTAAATAAATAGTTTCATTTCTATCATTAAAAATAAAAATATAATATAAAAATTAACCATTAATAATGATAATATAATATAAACAATAATAATTAGTTAATTAATATTTTACTTTCAAAATTTCTCACAAATCTATTTCATAATCTTATGCAAAATATAAATTTAACTTTGCATTAATGCAGTTAAATGAAATCAAATTTATTTTATTACTTGTTAAAACATGTAATTAATTCAAAAGTAATACTCAATATCGACAAAACTTCTAAGTTCCAACTAGTTGCAAGAAAATTTTTAAAATATTTTCATCAAGATTAAGGATAAAATCTTCAACTTTAATTTTTAATACAGTTTGCGTAGAATGTTGTTTCAATGAAAATAGAAAATTAAAAACAATTCTCATATATTTCTTTTGTAACATTCAGTATTATCTTTTCACAAAACTCTATTTACTAATATTGTTAAGAAAAGTATATAAAAATAATATGTATTTAGCCTACTAGGAATAGAAAAAAAAATTAGTTAAAAATCATTATTACTTTTCTGAAGAACAAAATCTGTCATAGTAGTTGCCATTGAACACACAACATGTAAAGTAGGACTACTGGCTTCTTCCTTCTCACATAAACAACACAAAGGAATCGTCAAGATGTCATGCATTAGCAGCTGCAAATGGAAACGTTTTTTGTGGATCTGCTTTCTTTACATTATTTAAGCAATTATATATTTTCTATCAGAGGTAAGTTTATTTAAAAATATAATTTCATCAAATTTCTTGTCTTCAAGTTACTTTACTTTTTAGATTCAAATGAAGGAATATCTGAATAGTAATTGCTATACGCCATTTTTGTATCAGACTCCTTCTCAGTGGCCATTGTTTGATGACTGAGTTTTACATTTATTTTCTTGTATTTTACTTTTCACTACATTTTTCGTAAAAAGATCTACATCACTTACTATCTTGAGAAAATATTAGATTTAAACAGTTTATTAGTTCACTGTTTTTGTTTATTTTTATTTTTAGAAATAATAATTTCTGTGTAATAATGTTTTTTTGATATGTATTTTAAATTAACTTAAAATTTATTACACATTTGAACTTTTAATTCTAAAGATAACGTTTACATCATGCATTATATTATTTTGGAATATAATTTAGCCAAATGTCTCTCTTCATATATATTTTAATAGAACGAATAATAAAAAAATAAATTTTGTTTAAATAAAAATATTTTATTTTGTTTCACTCAAGTAAAATAATTTTTTATTTTATCAGGAAACCAAATAGATTTTCATTAATAATCTTTATCAGTATTACAGGTATTTATTGCATTTAAATTAGAGCACACACACACATGAAATTATTTATATATATGTAGCTGGAGTACGGGATTATAGTATTGGGTTATCTATCTATCTATCTATCAAGAGAGAGAGAGAGAAAGAGAGAGAGATAATCCAATATTATAATTCAGTACTCCAGCTACAAATATATAAATGATTTCATTTATTATCTTATTTCTTTTTCCTGGTGTTACTAAATCAAAGTTGAATCAATAAATCGGTTTAGCTTTATAATGGGGGATGTTTTATCCACAAAATATTAATTTCTCAAACTAAGCTAATTCCTTATGAATATTGATCAAAATCTTGAAAAAGGTAAAAGTTGCATAACTTATTTATAATGACCCTTTGCACAACTTTCATTTAAATGAATATAACGATTATCTACAGCTTTTTCTTGTTGCTAAACATACTTTCACATGAATTAAATATGGTCTTGAAAAATGTGCGAGTAAATAATATGGTCCAAATAAGGAGGATGAGCACAGATGGTGTGTCCCAGTTAAGAGAGTGGAAAGATATGAGGGGAAGTGAGGAAAAAAAGTGAAAAACTGTAAAGAAACAAATAGCTGTCTTCATTTCATGGAAAATATTACAGATTTATTTTTAATTAATTATTTTTAAAAAAGAAATGGAGTGGGCATGTTAAGATTGTGGTTTGAACTTCTTACGTAACATTAATATGAATTCATTTTAAAAACAATTACTGACAAAATTATAAATCATGAAGCATTTGAAGCAAGCTTTACCTTTTCAGAAATATGCTTAACAAAATATAAATAGAGTAAAATAAGAGAGAAATATTTTCCTTGATAGATTTATTTTCAAAAATAGCCTTTTTGATAATTATAATATTTCTAATAAAAGATTTAACTTTTTGGGAGGAATTAAGTTCTGTTTTATTTCCACTATTATTTCAGAAAGAAAATAATTTGTTGTTGTGAAATCAGTTTATTATTTTATGTATAAAAAAATATAAAAGTACCCAAAAGTGCAAATTAAATGCAATATTTAAACTTCTTTACACAAAAAAAAATTCCAAAGTAGTTTGTAAAAATTTATTAATAGATAAAATTGAATTATTGTTGGAAAGTTTAACATACTCCGTTTAAGTATTAGATATTGTCCATTGATCTTCTTATCCAGTTGTAGACAGATTTCCATGGTTTGCATGGGTATGCCTTTTGATGACTACTTGGACGTCTGTTCCCAGTTCGATCCATGGTATTCCCCATCCTCATGAAGTTACCAACCTTCTTGATAGGACAATGATAGGCGAAATCCTCTGCTAATCAACCTTTTATCCCACTATACATTTTTGTGAATCTACAGTGTACAACCCTTGCATCTAATCGAGTTTGCTCTTACTTATTTCCTGCAAGCACTACAAGGATACTTTTCTGAGTAATGGCATGAGTTTAAGTTACATCTACTGAACATTATCTTTGTTTTTAACATGTTAATTTGCATATCCCTAGCTTCTATCCATTCTTTCCACTGCTGCAGTTTTGACACCAACTCATCAAGTATCTGTCATAATCAGTAGTTTGTTAGGATAGAATATCCTCCATTGACAGCCAGTTTGGAATTCTTCAGATAGTGTTTCAAGTACAATGATAAATAATAGTGGGCACATAACAGCTATGATGAACTCAAACCTTCATTGAACTGATCAGTGTATGTCATTGATTCTCACATAGCTTTTAATGTTACAGCATAGCCTGAACAACAGAGACTATCCATTTTTTAATAATCATTAAATTTAATTTAATGCTTTTTCGTTATAATAGCGAAATTCAAAATATTGACTTTCAAGTAAAACGAATCTACTTAATTGTCATGTTGCAGTAATAAAAAAATTTCAAAAAATAAAATAAGGTAGAAAATTGATTATTAAAGACAATTAGCAGAAATTGAGTTTTGCCAAATTTGCCTATGATTTTCTGAAAATAATTACCTCCCTTGTTATGATTTGAACTCTCCAGTTTCTTTTGTTAGCAAAACTCAATTATCACTAATTGTCTTTAAAAACTATTTTTTATTAATTATTAATTTTCTACTTTACTGGTTTTTGTCATTTTTGGATATGTTCATTACTGCGATATGACAAGTAGATACCAGTGATTTTACTTGAAACTCAATATTTCGAATTTCACTATGATAATGAAGAAGCACCTGCATTTTTGACTAGAAACAGTGAATTATGAAATAATAAATTTCTACTGAATAAAAACAACATCTTGATTAACTTTTCTATGATGACAATTCTTTTTAATCATAACTTTAAATTATAAATAATGTTACATCAAAGTTAACGGTTTATGTTTTTCAAAAACACTTTTGACATCAATATATCTCTAAATATTTTAGTTAATATACTTATTTTCTTGTAAATATAGATTTAAAAAAAATTAATATTGAACATTTTTTTATAGAGAATAATTTTTTGATTAAAAATATTGCATAGCGTTTTATTAGGAAGAGTTAAATTAATTTTTATATTAAATTTTAATTTTTGAAGTTCATGAATTTAACATGTTTTTTGAGGGGTGTGTGTAAAGTTTACAGTTTGTAATATATAGGCTTGTTTAAAAAAATTAAAGTTTTATAGTAAAAGGTAAAGGGGAGATAACTCCAAATGTAAATGAAATAATTTCATCGTTTTAAGTAATTTTGTTTAAAAGTAATCAAGAATATATATATATAACAATAATAATAAGATTGATACAGACTAGAAAATTAGCAAAAATAATAGGCAAACAAAAAAGAGTATATTGATTTGTGCACATAGCAAAATCCAGCAAATCAGACTTTGTAAAAAGATATTTAAACATGCCAATTGTGATGAACCTGAAAGCTTTAAAATGTGACCAGAAAGCAATCTGATGAGGTCTCCTTAAACCAGTCAAGGGATAGCACAATTGAATACTGAATATTTGAGTATTTAAAAAACTTGCTATCATTTAAATTATGAAAACAATCAGTCAGAGATAGTGATACAAATCTAAACAATATTGATAATAGTATAATCATAGAACCAGACATGAGCCCAAAACATTGGATCTGGTCTATTATTGTTATAAAAGAAACAGTTCATCTTCATGCAGGTTAGCTCTGTTATCAAAAGCTTGGACTAATTGTTCATTGGGAAATCCATTCTGAGCATACCAAGAAATGCTTTAAGAATTAATGCCAAATAGTTACATATCAATACTTCCCTATGTTAAAGGAAACTTTTAAAAGTATAAACTGTATCTACCCAGTGTTAACCAGGAGTACTTTACTTTTTTATTATTCTTTTTGTAAAATATTCCTTTTTTATTTTCCATTTTTAGTAGGATTATTTTTTTATTTTTAAAATAAAATTTTAAAAGTTACATTTAATTATTACAGTATCCTTTGGTTATGTACTTATTAATTTAAATAAATTGTTACAAATTTTGTTAATATTGTAAAATGAAAACATGAAAACTTTCTAAAAATTCAAAAACCATAAATAACTTTATATATAACAGTTTAAATACTTCCTAATTTCTTTAAATTTCAAAGGATCATTAAGTAATGTATTTTTTTAAACTATTAATAAAAGATTAAAATGCTTCACTTGTTAAAAAAAGAAACAAAAATGTTCAGTGATTTTCTTTTTCTTTTAATCCTTTTGTCAATTCTTATTTAGTCACATAACTTATTTGAAATGAAACTCGGATCCATTCTTAAAAGGAATTCAGTATTTTTATCAATCATTAATGTTATATTTTACTTCTAAAAATACATTGTTCCTTTCAAAAATACATTATTCATTTCTTTGTAAAAATTGCTATATTGGATGACATCTATCTACTGACTTGAAACAACTACAGCAATTCGTGAAATCTATAACATATGTCAATTGACCAATCAAGGTGCATATTACAGAAAATCAATCTGTACATATTAATTTTTTAACAGGGAATGCACTGTTTTTCCTATAAAAATATAGAATTTAGAGACAAGCAATAATTTTTTTATGTATTCAGTGACAAAGGACCATATAAATGGTCAGACAATTTTAATAAAGTAAAGGTTTTAACTTGCAATTCATATTCCAAGCAAAATTAAAATATGAATTGAAACAGTGTAATGACAAAAAAGATGTTACTAAATTTGTTTCACATTTCTTTGATGGAAAAACTCCTCTGTATAATACTAAGCAGAAATTGAAGCGATTAAGAATAAGTATGTAATCAATAAAATAGATTTGATCTACTATTTTTAAAAATCAGATTTGAATATAAACTAGATGTTTATATTTAAAAAACGTAATATTGAGTCAATATGTACTAGTTTATTTAGTCACTATCTATTTATCCATCTATAATGCACAAAAAGCACAAATAGATTTTATATATTAAATTATTAAGTAAATATTAAAATCAAGATTTAGCATTTTAAGCCAATTGATTTATTAGGAAAATAAAATATTGTATCCTTAACATGTAAAGGATATACTGTTTTTTTTTTCAAAGATTTATTTAAAGAAAAGTTATAAATCTTTGCTATTGTTGATTTATTTATTTCAGTTTTATTTAATTTTAATGAATGTATTCTTTTAAATTTCAGGTTCATAGGAAAATCTTCTTTGGATTTATCCTACTTATATCAGAAACATGTGGATACAATTATATATGTTCCTGTCTATGCTGCACATTTCGCTATGTGTAGACCTCACATATTATGTAGAAGAAGGCAAAGGTACAAATACTTATTTGGGTGACATTGTTGCAGATACTCATCTAATGGATGATTTAACAATCAAAGAACAAAAACAAATCATATTCAGTCAATTACGGAAAGGTATCAATGGGAATTCTAAATTATTTCATGTGTCAAAAACAGGAAAACTGTACACTGCACAAACATTGGATGCTGAATCACTTTGTACTTATAATGTAGAATGTTTTCAAATGGTTGATGTTGCTGTGAAAAAGGCATCGACATTCATCAAATTATTAGAAATCAAAGTTATCATTAAAGATGTAAATGACCATCAACCTGAATTCTCAAGTAAAGACATTAAAATACAGTTTGTTGAGAATGAATCAATAGGAACAAAAATATCGATTCCAAATGCTATTGACAGAGATGTAGATATTCAGAATAATGAAATTACTTATAGTTTACGAAAAGAGAAAGATGAACCCTTTACACTATTTACATCTGAAAGAGTTGATGGAACATCTCGACTTGCAATCATATTAGAAGACAAGCTTGACAGAGAAACAAAAGACATGTATAATATTCAAGTAATTGCAAAAAATAAACAACCTCCTGCTAAAGAAAGTATCTTACATATTCACATTTCTGTTTCAGATATCAATGATAATTCTCCAATCTTTTCTCAAAATGTTTACAATGTTTCAATCAAGAATAAACCTGATGCTGCATTGCCAATTATTACTTTATCTGCAAAGGATTTAGATTTAGACAAAAATGGCCAGATATTATATTATTTCAGTTCCAAAACATCTGACATTAGTAAAGCTCATTTTGATTTAAAATCAGAAACTGGAGAAATTTTTCTAATGAAGAAATTTATAACTGGCCCGAAAAAGTACAAGCTTTACGTAGAAGCTTCTGATGGAGGCAATCCTCCATTAAGCTCTCTGGCTATGGTTCAAGTAAATGTGATCAATGAACAGAATAATGCTCCAGTAATTGATGTGAATTTTGGATCTGCGTCAAAAGAAAACATGGTTGAAATTTCTGAAGATATTAAGGTTGGAAGTTTTATTGCCTATGTGAAAGTTACTGATGAGGATGCTGATCAAAATGGAAAGGTTATTTGTACTCTTGATCATAATAAGTTTCAACTACAAAGTCTGGATACAAAGAAATATCAAGTAATTGTAAAGAAACCAGTGGACAGGGAGAGTGAAGATCACCATGACATTAGGATCAGTTGTGAGGATAAAGGAAATCCTCCTCTTGAAAGTGAAAGCAGATTTTCAGTCCAAGTGATGGATGTGAATGATGAACAGCCACAATTTTCTAAACAATTATTTAAATTCTTCATTGATGAAAACCAGAGATCAAAAATTCCTATTGGCACAATCAATGCCACAGATCCAGACTTGGGACTTGGAGGTAAACTGTCTTTTTCTTTAGTGAGCACCAATAAACAATTTGTACCATTTCGAATCACTGAAAATGGATTAATCTCTTCAATTATGTCTTTAGACCATGAGTTTCAAGATACTTATAATTTTGAAGTGTTTGTAAAAGACAAAGGAAGTCCATCATTGAATAACACAGTGAATGTGATTGTTAAGGTGAGAGATGAAAATGATAATGCTCCATATTTCACATTTCCCAGTGTTAATCCTTATAATATGGATGTAACATATTACCCGCATCATACAAAGAACATCAGCCAGATAAAGGCATCAGACAGTGACAGTCAAGAGAATGCATTTCTAAAATATGAAATAATCAGAGGCAATAGCAAACAGATATTCAGCATCAACCAGTACACTGGTTTGTTATGTTCAACTCATGTCCTAAGCCAACAAGATGCTGGCTCCTATGAGCTGGAGTTTCTAGTGAAGGACAGTGGTAGTCCAGTTCTATCAGCCAGAACTACTGTATATTTGACACTGACCGTAAGCAACAAGACATCAGAAATGTTAAATGCTGTTAACATCAAAAAAGATAACAAGATCCACCTGACTTCAGCAATTATCATTGTGTCTGTAGCAGTGACAATAGCTGTGATCATTACAGCTTCAATCTCAGTGTGTATTCTTCGCTGTTGCAATCCTCGAAGTGTTCCAGTAGCAGAAGGCGGATATGTGAGTAGTGGTCAGAGGCATTTGATAAGTCCTCCTTACCCAGCAAATCCTTGGTCTAATGTTGCTCTTCCTACAAGTGATGCAGTTGATATGAGAAGAAGCAGTCAACCACCAACACCCAGAATGCAAACCCATCCTTATGCAAGTGCACAACAAAACAATAATCAACAGACTCTATCAGCTCCACAAACAAATTCTCAATCAGCTGCAGATTCAATTTCTCAGGTAAGCTAACACAATCTGTTTGAATTATTTTATTTATGACCATATTCGACTGAAGTTTATTTGACATTTTAAAGTGTTCATTTTTTTAAGTATCTCTTTAATGTATACACAGATAAATTAGCCTAACTAAGTGAATAATGTTGTTTGTAATTTTTGTTTTCCTCTTACAAAGGAGTCACCACATTTCAAGGTCCAGAGGTTATTCAAAGATAAGTGTTATTGAGTGTACAGTAGTCAGTGGGAAAATGCCGTAGTAATTGTTAGTAGTGGAAATTAGGTAAATTGGATTATTTAAGGAGATGACTCATCAAGAACTTGTTCATGTTGGACTTGAAGATGATCATATTGTAATCAGTTGGAAAGCAGGAAAATGGAACAGAGTTCCACAGGCGTACAGTTCTAAGAAAGAAGCTTTGTTTATGGAATCTATTTTTAGGTTTAAGCACAGATAAAGAGTGGGGAAATTATTGAAAGTGGTTTCATCTAGATTGGAGCTCAGATGAGCACTTGCCATGAAAATAACAAAAAAGCAGAGACAGGCTTGCGACATCTCTTTTGCAGGAAAGAGGTTGCAGGAAAGAGAAAAGGGCATCCTCTACTAGGCTACAAAGTCTATTTTGAACTCTGTCAAGGCAGAATAAACTGCTTCTAGCAGCTCCTGCCCGTAGTATTTATTCTGATCTTAGATATATACAAGGCATCAATAAAAGATAAAGTAAAATTTGTTTCTTATAAAAATATCTTTTATTTTTTTCAAGAAATTTGTCTTAACTTTTATTAGGAACTAATTCTTACAACAATAGATTTGCCTTAATATATTAATATCAGAAGCGCCTCCTTTGAACACAACAGACAACCAGTAAAACATATTTATACAAGGCATCAGTAATAGACAAAGAAAATTGTTTCTTAAAAAAATATCTTTTTTTATTTTTTATAGAAAATTGTCTTAACTTTTATTAAAAACTAATACAACAATAAATTTGCCTTAATTAATATATTAAAACAAGTATTACTTGATATACAATATAACCATAATTATTTTCTTTCTTTTCTGATCTACTCTTGTATAAATTTTGATTTTATACTTATCAATTTGTTTTATTATAGTAATAAGGTTTTATCTTATATTTTTAATTTGTTTTGAATTTATGAATTTTATTTTGATCAGATGTATATTCAGGACATAGCATTTCCTTCAAGCAGAAATAGAGACAAGAAAAAAACTGAAGATTATTCCAATAAAAGTTCTTTGAAATCCATGCATAGTGGAAATAAGAAAGGATGGAGCGAATCTGATAATAGACAAGAAATATTTGGTAAGTATGTAAGATGATTAATGCTTCATGATTTGTCTATTGAAACTTGTTTGTATCTATTGATTTTTGCAATATGAACATTTGTAAATATTTTTATCACATATGATTAGATGAATTACTAATAATAATTTTATAGCCCTGAAAATTTATACAATGCATGTATTTGCAAAATATTTATATCAAATAAAGAGATAAAGATAAATATATATAAACTACACGATTCTAGTCGTAAGTGTAAAAACTGTTTAAAACTGTCCTTGTGATTTAGATATCTCATATTGATTTACTATCAGTAATTACTTGACATTGTATGGGAGACTTTTTAATTTTCATTTTAGTATCAATTCTTTAACTTTGCAGTTTTATTTTGTGGTGTTTTTTACTATTTTGTTCAATAAAGGACTTTGCAAGTTAAATTATTTAATCCTTCAGTTCTTAAATTATTAACTGAACCGAATTTTGTTAACGTGAGACTTTTAATCTCTAAAATTATTGGATGTAAATAGCTCCAAACATTTATCTTTCAATACTTAAGAATCTTAAAACTAAAAATGAGTTTTGATTGAACAGTTTAAATGCTTTAAAATTTTGGAAAGATTACAAAGTAATTCATTCACTTCTTTTTTTTTTTTTTTTTTAACTATTTACAGAAGATTAAAATGGCTGGTTTGTTGTTGAAGAAACAAAAATTCATTGTGTTAGATTTAATTTTATAGTTAAATCATTTTTTTTTTAATAAGATCTTTTAAAAGTTTGTTTGGGACTTTGTGCTATTATGTTTTTTATTTCATTAAACCACAATGATAAAATCACAATGCACTATTTCAATTGAATTCAACTTTATATAATAGGTGGACCATCTTTTTAATATACTGTATGTGTATATGCATGGTTAATTTATTTGTATATTTGTTTTAAAAAAAAAAGCTCTTTATTGATTAACCATTATTTAATACTGCTTTCTAAATCAACGATTGTTTTGATTTTAATATTACAAACACTTCTGCTTTGCAAATTTGTTTTATTTCCTTGACAAATATTTATCATAAGTGTTCAAATGTTTCTTTCTTTAGATAGATTGATTTGATTTTCAACAAGTTGCTTTTATTTTTTAAATTACCAGTTAAATAGCTAATTGATTTTTTTTTCTTTTTCTTTCTTTATGGTCAACTTTAAAAGATTAATAAATTTGTATTGAAATTACGAACATTTTTATCGATACGTATAAATGAGAAAGATTTTAATTTCATGATTACAACAAAGTTATGCGATGTTTATTTTAAATTATTCTTTCAAATATTTCAAGTACCAAAATTATTGTGAATCAGAAAAGCCAGCTAATTAAATAATAAAAAAGTTTTCAGTATTTACATTTTTTAAAAATTTTGGTCAGATTTGAATTTAAATTTTTTATTTTTTAAAAACGATCTATTATTTTTCAGATGACTACTCTTCTCAGTATTGTAATCCACCTCTTTCACAAAAAAGCCACCAACATAATACAGATATGCGGCCATTGGGACAAACTGTCAACTATCCCAGTGATACAACAATTGTAGCCAGAGGCTTTTACACACCATATATGAATGAAGACAGTCCGCACGTAGAGTCAAAATCTTACTCAGGTGTTGACAGTCAATCTACTAAATATGTGCAATCAAGAAATGTCCCACCAAGTGGGAGTCAGACATCTATCAATAGACCTCTACCTCCTGTACCTCAGTAAATATGCTGACATAAACATACATTTTTGAAAATTATTATATTTATATGTTAATTATGTTTTAAATATTTCCATTATTAGTTATGTTAGAAATACAAAGAATAAAACTTATTTAATCTTTTACTATCAAAATTTTCAAAAATCCATTTAATTTTAAGATAAAAATTTACATTCTGATAATTGAATTTAAATGAAATAAAAATGATTTTATTGTTAAAATATGTAATTACTTGATATTTAAAGAAAATGATAGTCAATAACCACAAAATTTTAATTTCTAACTATTTCTAATTAAAATTAATTTAAATTAAACATTTTCATGAAGATTAATGATAAAATTTTCAACTTAATTTTTAATGCCATTTATTTAACGTATCACCTCAATGAAAATGATAATTAAAAACAAATCCGTTTTTTTAATTTCTAACATTAGGTATTATCTTTTAAAGAAATTGCATTCACTAATATTGTTAAGAAAAGTATATAAAAATAATATGTATATATACCTCTAATAATAGAAATTGTAAATTAAAGCTATTTCTGTTCCTTATTCTGAAAAAGACATTTCATCAGATCAGCAGCCATTGAACACACAACATGTAAAGTAGGACTACTGGCTTCTTCCCTCTCACATAAACAACACAAAGGAATCGTCAAGATTAGCAGCTGCAGATGGAAACGTTTTTCTGGATTTGCTTTTCTTTCTTTTAACCATCTATGAATTTCATATCAAAGGTAAGCTTATTCAAAAAAAATTTTTTTCATTAAATTTCCTTTTGTCAAATTATAATATTTTTTTAAGATTCAAAAGAAAAAATATCTAACCAGTAATTGTTATACGCCATTTTTGTATTAGGCTCCTTGTCAATGGCCATTGTTTGATGATTACGGTTTTTTTTTCCATTTATTTTCTTGTATTTGGCTTTTATGTACAATTTTGATAAAAGATATCTGCATCACTGACAATCTAAAGAAAATATAAGATTTAAACAATTAATTAACCATTTTTTAGAAACAATGATTTCTTTATGGCAATATTTTCTTGACATATATTATAATGGAATTGAAATTTTATTACACACTTGAATTTTGAATTTTTCCAGAAAATATTAAATGTCATAAATGTTATTATTTTAAAACTATTAGTTACAATATTATTTTTAAGTATGATATAGCATTAAGTATCACTCTTAAGGTATAGGTTAATATATTAAAAGGGTGAACAGTAAAAACAAAGAGTGAACAGTAAAAAAAATATATATATATATATATTATACAAGCTTTTTTATTCTATTTCTTTTTATCCATCTATATAAAGTCAAAACTAAATTGATAAATAGGTTTAGTTTAATAATGAAAATAATATATACTTCATCCAAAAATATTAATTTCTTAAAATATTTAAATTTTTATCAAAATTAATGAAGATTTTGAAAAAGATGGAGAATACTTAATTTCATTACAATACCTCTTTACCTAACACTTATTTAAAATGAGTACACATTTTATTTGAAACTTTTTAATATTTCTAATCATACTTACATGTTACACGTTACGCTTTCATTTAGTATTTACTGAGAATAGTTAAAATGTTATAGTAAATTCCAGTATATAAAATGTTTACCTTAAAATTATAAAATTAATGCTTTATTGTATTTACTTATTTATAATTCTTTAAATGTGTATAATACATTCTCTGTATCATTTTACTCAACTTTATTTTATTCAGTATATTTACAATAAGGATTATTTAACATTAAACTTTATATATTTAAACATGTTTTAATATCTTTACAATAAAGATTACCTCGTAATTTAAGATAACTGTAAAGTAAACTGATAATGAATAAATAATAGATGTAAAGGTTTTTAAATGATGTTTAGTGAACTAGTAAATCTCTTAAATAAAAGAAAATTAATATGTATTAAATATAGGTTTGTTTGTAGGTTTACACTTTCCATTACTGAATGTATGGTAATTAACACTTCATATGATGAGATGGGGTTTGAAGAAAGGTGTGAGATCAGAGCAAGATTTCAAAGAGTTTCACCGAAACAAGAGGCTAAAGAGGTATAAGGGGATAGTGAGGAAAAGAGGTTAAAAAATGTAAAGAAGCTTTCTCTATTAATTGCATATTTATTTTTAATAAATTATTGTTTACTAAAGAAATGAAAAGGACATAATTTTTAAGATAATAATTTAAATTCTCTCCTGATATCAATATGGCTTCAGCTAATTTTAAGAATCAATCACTGATAAAAATATAAATCCTAAAAAATTCATAGCAGATTTTACCGATTCAGAAATATGCCTAACAAAAACAAGAGATTTACATTTGCTTTTAAAATGTGTTGCTAAATGTTTTTGAGAATTGTATTTTTAATAAAAGCATTGACTTTTATTAGAATTTTCGAAGTTTTGTTTTATTTCTATCTGTAACTATTTTAGAAGGAAATAACTAGTTGTGAAGTCAAACACTTTTTATACACAAACCATGTCAAAATATCCAAAAGTGCAAATTACATTCAATAGTTAAAGTGTAACCCCATAAAGTAGTTTATTTAATTTAAAAGCATTTTGTCAAATGTGATTGATAAAAAAAATTTGGAATTTATGTTGAAGATTTACTACATCCCATCTCAATGTTACATATTTATTATACATTGATCTCTTAAAAATAATAAATCCATTATTTATTAGAAATTCCTAAAACGATGAATTATAAATGAATAATTTTAACTGAACAAAAACGATATTTTAATTAATGCATGTTTTGTTTTAATGACAATTCTTTACAATCTTCACTTGAAATTGTAAATAATTTTAATATTTAAAAACATTTTGTTTTTCAAATGTATTATAGTAAATTAATCTATAATATTTTGATGAATAGGACAATTATCTTCTCTTAAAAGCTAATCATATAGACTGTTATAAAATTTCATATTAAATATATTTAGAAATATATTCCTTAATTTAAGGTAATTGTATGATGTTTATTAGAAAGAGTTAAATTATTTTTAAATACTTGTACAGTTTGTGACCTATGCTAAAACTGACATTTTGTCTGCATATTCTGGCAACTTATGCAACCAGCTCAGAAGTGGCCAACGCCATTCAGATTGCATTAGATGAAAGTTTTCAATTATGAATTGGGTAAACCGTAAAATTCATTAAGACAATTGATTAAAGTGATGATGAATTTCATCGTTTTAAGACAGATGAATCAGGATTTAAAAAAATAAACTTGTGTTTTTTGTTTTGTTTTTCACCATAACTCTAGAAGACATATAAAAAAATACTGTTTTTCTTTTTCACCCTAATTTTTAACCCTAACCTTATATAAAAAAAAATGTAAAAAAACTGTTTGCTTTTTATTCATTCCAACCCTAAATAAACCCTAACTTAACCGGTCTGGTTCAAAAGCTGTATATTACAAAAAAATATATTAAGACAAAAAAAAAATAATTAAACAAATTTTAACTTTCATGAAAAAAACTTAATTTTCTTGCTAAAACAAAATTATAATAGCTGTTGTATTATATTTTCTTCTTCAAAAAATTTAACATACACTGACTTGTTTTGTTGCTTTAAATATTGTTTCGTTATTTTTTTTATTTTTTTTTTCTTTGATAGCACTGCCACATTTGGATTTTGACACCTGGCCATTTTCATTCAGCTTTTTCAATCTGTTTATGTAAACAGTTAAAAGATGCTGATGAAAATTGGTTCAAGCATAGGTCATAAACTGTAGCAGTATCTATTTTCATATTATATTTTATGTTTGGAATTGCTATTTTTTTAATTTATAATTAAACTAAATAATTGATTTTATTCACTTACATGTATACAGGCAGATATTTGTTATTAGAATAAAAAGACAAAGTTAAGAGATGTGTTATAAATAAATATTGATTTTTATCATGTCCTTTTATGATAAACTACTACATACTGTAAGTGTTGTATTTTTATATGTTTTTTTATAAATGTAAAATGGAAAATTTTGGAAGTACAATCCATACATGTGTAGGTTTGTTTAGAAATCCATTCATTATACAATAATTTAGAAACCAAGGGGAGGTAACTCCAAATATATATTAGTTAAAATGATTTGTTATAAGTTTTGAAAGTAACTTCAAATTCTCATTATTTTAAGTAATTTCTGCATTAAGTTAATTAAAAATATTATGGGTTAAACATCCTTCCTACCCCCTTAATTAACTTGAATCTGTCTAACAATTTTAAGTAAAGATTATATAACCCATGTATTATTTCGGTGTGCACTTTTAGCTAAAAACACTTTACTAAGGAATGCGTGACTTGGCTTCTTTCTTTTTAATTCAGGATAATTTTATTTGCTAAAAGTCAAAAGAAGAAAAAAATGAACAGAATACTGTGACCAGAGAGATTCAATGTGGAATCACCAACAACTCTGCAATCAGAAAGGCAGTATAAGCATTGGAGACTGACGTTCGAAAATTATCCTAGTGTGATTGGTAATGACAGTGAGATTGGGAATACTTCTAAAAACTATTTTGCAACAAGCAACACTATATCTGCAGTAGTATACGAGATAATAATTGACATCAATGACTACTACAGTAGCTATGGAAGCATTAGACGCAGCTTATATAAAACCGGTGAAATTGATAGATAATAGAAATCAGCTATTAATGTTCAAACAACAACCTACCCAAACAATTGAAGCTTATATACTCCAATTAGATGTTCTTGCTAAATCCTGCAAATTCCAAGTTGCTAATACCAAGGCAATAAAAGACAATACATAAGGGCACATTTATCATCGGCATCACCTCCTCTTCTATTTACCAACACCTACTCAAAAAATCCTGACTCACTCTCTAAGAAACATATGCTATGGTTAGATCACTAGAACAAGTGGTAAAACACTCTGAATACCAGGAAAATAGTAGCAATACAATGGCTGCAACCATAAGTCCTCCAGAAGTTGTCTATGTTGCCACTATGCGAAAAAATATTCAACCCTTTAGTGCTTGTTTCTTATGTGGAAACCCATGTCATTTGCGGCTACTATGTCTGGCACATAACGAGTGCAGAAAATGTAAAACAAAAAAAAAAAAAAAAAGGACCTTGGGCTAAGGTATGCAGAGCTTCACTTGTTACAATTTACAAATCTGGCCCTTCCTTGTCCTGTCGCATTGGATTTGAAACAAAAACAAAAGACATTACATTAATGATATGTAAAATAAAAAGCTATATTGTTAATGTTCTGGTTGCAGCAGTGTAGGGACTTCATAAGTAAAAGTATTGTTAAATAATGAATTCTCTTAATTATATTGAAAGAAAAAACAATAGCTCTAACAGATCCTATTTAATATGTTAAAATCATTGGCAAGACAATAGTAAATATGTCACTGGAAAATAAGATACATTCTAGCATCATAAAATCTCTTTACTGACATTATTGTAAGAAAAGTTGTCCTAAAAGAATACAATACAGTGAAATAAAAATTTCATGGTCCAGAGAGTTGAACTTATTGGAGCTATTAACAAAAATATTTCATTTCCATCTATAAATATTCCTCCTTCTCCTCTTTTCTTGCACCTCTGTCCTCAAACAATGCCTATTGCTACTAAATCATGCTTCCATACCATCAAATATATTAAATTTATAAAAGAGGAAAAATAGAATGTTAACAGAAGGCATAATAGAACTCCCTGTGTCTCTGTGGTGAGCTCAAGTATTAGTGATGTCCAACAAAATCCATAAAAAAGAATGATTGTTGATTATAGTGATATGATAAATAGATTTACTGAACTTGATGCCTATCCTATGTTTAACATTGCAAAAATAGTGGATGACATAGCTAAGTACAATATCTTCCTTTCTCTGGATATCAGGTCTGCTTATAATCAGATCTGATTAATCTTGATGATCGTAAATACACTGCTTTTGAGGTATGTGGAAAATTATACGAATTTACTTGTCTTCCCTTTGCTGTTACTAATGAAATAAGTACCTTCCAAACAAGCATCGACAATATCGTTGATAAAGATACATTTGTGTTAATGAATAACATTACTATATGTAGGTAAACTCAAAAGAAACAACTATAATCTTCAAAGATTGTATGATGTAGTGAAAAGATACATCATTCTAAATGAGAATAAAAGTACTATTTCAGCTAATTCGATTACATTACTTGGATATACTATTCATAACAACCAGATCGCACCCAATTATAATAGACTTAAACGCTTTCTCGATATGTACCTCCTAAAAATCTTAAATCTCAAAAACGAATAGTCAGAATGTTTTCTTATTACGGCAAATTCATTCAAAATTTCTCTCACAAATATTGTTATTAAACAGAAATATTACCCTCTACCATCCCCAGTCTTACATTCCTTTAGTATACTGAAAAAAAAATTGTTACTCTTATAATCCTTGATCCCAACAAAGAATTTGAATTAAAAATCAATGCTAGTACTGCATAGCTAAATCAACAAGGTCGACCAGTCGCATATTTCTCAAGGACTCTTAACTCCAATGGGATCAAAAACCATGCAGTGAAAAAAGAAGCTGACGCTATAGTCGAAGCTCTCCAGAAATGGCACCACTTCCTATTTGGCAAGCATTTCAAAGTCATAACAAATCAAAAAAGTGTTAGCTTTATTTTTGATAACTATAAAAAAAATTTTAAAATATTAAAAATGACGAAATATTCTGTTTGCAAGTTGAACTTTCTCAGTTTAAATTTAATATTGTTTATCGCCCTGTCACTGTAAATGTGACTGCATATACCTTTTCTCATATCTCTGCGCTCACACCTTGAAAGACCTTTGTAATTTGCACATTCAATTATCAGCTAATATCCTAGTATTACACAACTCTGCCACATTACTAGAGTGAGAAATCTCCCATTCTCTTTAGAGCAAATAAAAAGTGTAACTGATTTGTGCACTTTCTGCCAGTACCTAAAACTTAAACTTATTATTGTAACCAAAAGATACTTATAAAATCAATGTTAGCTTGCAACAACTAAATATTGATTTTAAAGAACTGCTTCTGAATTTTGTATACAGTAGATAATATCTACTTACTATAATCGTTGGTTTATCCAGTTTTCCTTTCGTTTTCCTCTGCAAGGATATGATAAGCAAAATCATCATATGTTGTTTGTCAACTATTTTCAATTTTTGGGATACTTGTTCTGGTACACACTGACATGGCCGTGGACTTTCTTGTGGAAGAGACTAAAAGGTTTTTTTAGTAAAAAAAGGTATTGTCACTTCTATCTCGAAGGAAATGGACAAATTGAGAAACTCAATGGCACTTTATGGAAGGCGATTCAAATAACTCTACACTCTCGTAACATGAAACTATCTTGTTGGAAAGACATCCTGTCTGATGCTCTCCACTCAATTAGATCACTACTTTGAATGACATTTTAAATATACTTGTATGTCAACTTCTGGGACCCCTATTCCTATTTGGGCAAAACCAGGTTTCATATATATTAAAATTCATACTAAAGCAAGTAAATATGATCCTCCTGTAACACTAGCTACACTTTTAGAAATCAACCTGCAATATGCACATATACGCCTACCCTCTGGTGTAGAAACTACTTTTAATATATTAGATATAGCCTCTAAATCTTCCAATGATAATTATAATAAAAAATATCTCTATAAGCACTGGGAGTTCTAAAGAATTGCCTATTGTTGATCTAGAGAAACTAAATACTTTGCCAGAAGAAGAAATCAATGTTTCTCAAAAAACTAATACTATGCATTTAGAACCTCAAGAACCCATATGAAGATCATCTAGGATAAGAAAAATGCTTAGTAAATACAAAATCTTCATACCTTAAGACTATATCCCCTTTCTATCTGTCATAATAATTCTTGAGGAGAAAAATGTAATAGTTCTAACATCCTTCCCAACACCTTGATTAACTTGAACCTGCCTAACAATCTTTAGTAAGATTTCTTTAGTAAAAGTCTTATTCGGTAAAAGTGCACATCGAAACACTACATGGTTTTGATAATCTTTACTTAAGGTTATAAAAATCATGTATTGTTTCGATGTGCACTTTTACTGAATAAGGCCTTTACTAAAGAAAAACATGACTTCTTTCTTTTTTTTTTTTTTTGTTTACTTGCCTCCCTATGAGCAAAGAGTTGAACACAAGGTCAGCTTCTTTCTTTTTTATTCATGACAAATCACAATAATAAAATAATTTAAAAGAACTGCTATATTTATAGTAAGTAAGCAGAAAAAATATTTTGAAAAAGCAAGCAGGCAAGAATTAGCAAAAAAAATTATGTAAAAAATGGAATATAAAATTATATATCAATTGTGAGGAGAAGATTATGAAAAATCCCCAAAAATTTTATAATGAGATTAAAACAACTGCTAATTGGGTGGGGGTGTTTGAAACAATTTTTTTGACTCATTGATCTCCATCCATTCGCTGTTTTGGTACCTCATTATAATACAGCTTGTTAAATTATAAGTGATTTATATTTATAACAGATATTATAATTTTATAATATCTTTGATGTCTAATTTACTTTATATTTTAATAAATATATTCTTCATTATTTTTGTACTAAATGTATTCTTTTAAATTTCAGATATATTTGAAATTTTAATTTCATTGAAATTTCTTTCAATTTATCCTTCTTCATATCAGAAACATGTGGACACAAGTACATATGTTCTTATCTATGCTACACATTTCTCTATGTGTAGACCTGACATATTATGTGGAAGAAGGCAAGGGTGTAAATACTTATTTGGGTGACATTGCAGTAGATGCTCATCTGATGGATGATTTAACAATCAAAGAACAAAAACAAATCACATTCAGTCAATTACAAAAAGGTTCCAATGGAAATTCTAAATTATTCCGTGTTTCAAAGAATACAGGAAAATTGTACACTGCTCAAACATTGGATGCTGAATCACTTTGTACTTACAATGTAGAATGTTTTCAAATGGTTGATGTTGCTGTGAAAAGGGCATCTACATTTCTCAAATTATTAGAAATCAAAGTTATTGTAAGAGATATAAATGACCATCAACCTGAGTTTCCAGATAAACAAATCAATATTCAGTTTAATGAAGATGATAGAAAAGGTGCCAAAAGATCAATTCCAAATGCTATTGACAGAGATGTAGATATTCAGAATAATGAAATTACTTATAATCTGAGAAAAGGAAGAGATGAGCCCTTTACATTATTTTCATCTAAAAAAATTGATGGAACTTCTCGACTTGCAATCATATTAGATGGAAACCTTGACAGAGAAACAAAAGACATGTACCAGATTCAAGTAATTGCAAAAAATAAACAACCTCCTGCTAAAGAAAGTATCTTACATATTCACATCTCTGTGACAGATATCAATGATAATTCTCCAATCTTTTCTCAAAATGTTTATAATGTTTCAATCAAGAATAAACCTGATGCTACATTGCCAATTATTACTTTATCTGCAAAGGATTTAGATTTAGACAAAAATGGCCAGATATTATATTATTTCAGTTCCAAAACATCTGACATTAGTAAAGCTCATTTTGATTTAAAATCAGAAACTGGAGAAATTTTTCTAATGAAGAAATTTATAACTGGCCCGAAAAAGTACAAGCTTTACGTAGAAGCTTCTGATGGAGGCAATCCTCCATTAAGCTCTCTGGCTATGGTTCAAGTAAATGTGATCAATGAACAGAATAATGCTCCAGTAATTGATGTGAATTTTGGATCTGCATCAAAAGAAAACATGGTTGATATCTCTGAAGATATTAAGGTTGGAAGTTTTATTGCCTATGTGAAAGTTACTGATGAGGATGCTGATCAAAATGGAAAGGTTATTTGTACTCTTGATCACAATAAGTTTCAACTACAAAGTCTGGATACAAAGAAATATCAAGTAATTGTAAAGAAACCAGTGGACAGAGAGAGTGAAGATCACCATGACATTAGGATCAGTTGTGAGGATAAAGGAAATCCTCCTCTTGAAAGTGAAAGCAGATTTTCAGTCCAAGTGATGGATGTGAATGATGAACAGCCACAATTTTCTAAACAATTATTTAAATTCTTCATTGATGAAAACCAGAGATCAAAAATTCCTATTGGCACAATCAATGCCACAGATCCAGACTTGGGACTTGGAGGTAAACTGTCTTTTTCTTTAGTGAGCACCAATAAACAATTTGTACCATTTCGAATCACTGAAAATGGATTAATCTCTTCAATTATGTCTTTAGACCATGAGTTTCAAGATACTTATAATTTTGAAGTGTTTGTAAAAGACAAAGGAAGTCCATCATTGAATAACACAGTGAATGTGATTGTTAAGGTGAGAGATGAAAATGATAATGCTCCATATTTCACATTTCCCAGTGTTAATCCTTATAATATGGATGTAACATATTACCCGCATCATACAAAGAACATCAGCCAGATAAAGGCATCAGACAGTGACAGTCAAGAGAATGCATTTCTAAAATATGAAATAATCAGAGGCAATAGCAAACAGATATTCAGCATCAACCAGTACACTGGTTTGTTATGTTCAACTCATGTCCTAAGCCAACAAGATGCTGGCTCCTATGAGCTGGAGTTTCTAGTGAAGGACAGTGGTAGCCCAGTTCTATCAGCCAGAACTACTGTATATTTGACATTGACCGTGAGCAACAAGACATCAGAAATGTTAAATGCTGTTAACATCAAAAAAGATAACAAGATCCACCTGACTTCAGCAATTATCATTGTGTCTGTAGCAGTGACAATAGCTGTGATCATTACAGCTTCAATCTCAGTGTGTATCCTTCGCTGTTGCAATCCTCGAAGTGTTCCAGTAGCAGAAGGCGGATATGTGAGTAGTGGTCAGAGGCATTTGATAAGTCCTCCTTACCCAGCAAATCCTTGGTCTAATGTTGCTCTTCCTACAAGTGATGCAGTTGATATGAGAAGAAGCAGTCAACCACCAACACCCAGAATGCAAACCCATCCTTATGCAAGTGCACAACAAAACAATAATCAACAGACTCTATCAGCTCCACAAACAAATTCTCAATCAACTGCAGATTCAATTTCTCAGGTAAGCTAACACAATCTGTTTGAATTATTTTTTTTAATTTACATCTTGTTGGTATATTTTACTAAAGTTAACTTAATATTTTAAAGTACTCATTTTTTAAAGTATCTCTTCTATTCAAATGCAGATAAAATATCAGGACCTAAAAATGATTTTAAAAAAACATGTCCCCTTAAAGAAATCAAGTTGTAATATGAGCAAGTGGCCTAATGAAAAAAAATCTTAAGAAATACTTGGAAACAATTCTTGGAATACCAAGCTAGCATGAAGTACAAATAGCAGTTATAAAGAGAACAGCGTCTCTTCTTAAAAGAACCCTATGAAATGAATTCAAATAATAATGAAATCAAGTGTTAGCTCCAGGACGAAGAACCTTGATGTCTTAAAATTAATCAAAGTAAAATAATAAAAAAAATAATAAATTAGCCTTAATTTAATGAATAATGTTGTTTGTAACTTTCATAAAATATATCTATTTATTAATAAAATAGTGTGTGTGTTATTTTCGGCGTCACCCTTACATCCGGGTCATTTAATTTTTATGTACTTCCATTTCTTATAATAAATAATTTTACCAAGAATTCTTCATAAGTTTTGGTTTCAGTTTCAATTATAGCTAATGGCACTTAAGTCATCTCTTTTTTTTTTTTATAAATACTTTTACAAAGAATTCCTCGTAAGTTTTGGTTTCAGTTTCGATTATAGCTAATGGCACTCCAATAATCTATTTTTTAAAAATAATTTTATCAGGAATTCTTCATAAGTCTTGGTTTCGGTTTCGGTTTTAGCTAATGGCACCTTAGTAATCTATTTTTTTTATAAATAATTTTATCAAGAATTCTTCATAAGTTGTGGTTTCAGGTTTGATTATTGATGAAGAAACTAAAGTTTATATATATATATATATATATATATATATATATATATATATATATATATATATATATATATTCATAAGTTTGGGATTCGGTTTCGATTCAAGCTGATGAACCGAAGTCATATAGATATTTTTTTTATTTTTGAAATTGCAACTTTATAACATATAAAAATCGATAGAACATTAACTCTATAATAATATATGTGAAATCTGCAAGAATTAAAACATCATATTTAAGCATACTTTATGACCTGGCTTTGCCGGGTGTTCGTACTAGCTTATATATATACTTTTGCAGTTTTAACAAAAATGCTGCAATAATATCAGAGCATCTCCATTTACATTGAACATCTACAGAATGCCAACATCAATATATTACCTATAAATGAATCCCCTACAGAATTTCCACAGGTCCCGTTAGTAATAATTATTGAGTTAGTAGTCATTTTCATCTGTGATATATACAAGACATCAGTAGTAGACAAAGGAAGATTTGTTTTTCATAAAAATATCTTTTCATTTATTTCTAAGAAATTTCTCTTTACTTTTATTAAGAACTAGTTCTTACAACAATAAATGATTAATATATTAAGATCAAAAACGTCTTCTTCAATCACAACAGACTACCAACAAAACATATATTTATACAAGGCATCAGAAATAGACAAAGTAAGAGTTGTTTCTTATAAAAATATTTTTTTTTACTTTTTAAAAAAAATTCTCCTAACTTTTATTAAAAACTAATTAATACTACAATAAACTTGCCTTAATTAATATATAAAGTAAGTGTTACTTAATGTGCAGTTTAACCATAATTTTTCTTTCTTTTCTGGTCTACTCTTGTATGAATTTTGATTTTATGCTTATCAATTTGTTTTATTAAAGTAATAATGACATGTTCTATTTTTCATTTCTTTTAAAATCTTAAATTTTATTTTGATCAGATGTATATTCAAGACATAGCATTCCCTTCAAGCAGAAATAGAGACAAGAAAAGAACTCAAGATTATTCCAATAAAAGTTCTTTGAAATCTATGCATAGTGGAAATGGAAAAGGATGGAGTGAATCAGATACAAGACAAGAAGTATCTGGTAAGTTATATAAGACCAGATTCATGATTTTTATATTGAAACATTGAAAATTGTTTGTATCTCTGGATTTTTGTGATCTGACCATTTATAAATATTTTTTAATATTATTAATATAATTAAATGAATTACTAATAATAATTTTATAGCCCTGAAAATTTATCTAATGTATGTATTTTCAAAATATTTATATCACATAAAGAAATTAAGATAAATATATATAAACTGTACAATTATAATTATAAGTGTAAAAACTGTTTAAAACTGTCCTTGTTGTGTAGATGTTTGATATTGATTTACTATCAGTAATTACTTGGCGTTGTATGGGTGACTTTTAAACTTTCATCTTAGTACCAATTCTTTAACTTTGCAGTTTTATTTTGTTGTTGTTTTTACTATGTTGTTCAATAAAAGAATTTTGTGAGTTAAATTATTTAGTCCTTCAGTTCTTAAATTATTAACTGAACCAAATTGTTGTAAAACTATAACTAATTTTGTTAACGTGAGACTTTGAAATTAAATTAAAATTATTAAATGCAAATAGCTCTGAACATTTATCTTTTAATACTTAAGTATTTAAGAATTTTAAAGCTAAAAATGAGTTTCGATTAAACAGTTTTAATGTTTAAAATTTTGGAAAGATTACAATTCATTCGCTTATTTATTTTATATTTTGTGCAACTATTAACAAAAGATATAAATGGTTGACTTGTTTTTGTGTTAGATTTAATTTTATAGTCAAATTATTTTTTTTAATGTTTTAAAAGTTTGTTTTATTACTTTGCACTATTGTATTTTTTATTTCATTAAACCATAAAGGTAAATTCAAAATGCACTATTCTAAGTGAATTCAACTTTATATGATAGGCAGGCCGTCTTTTTAATATACTGTATGTGTATATGCATGATTAATTTATTTGTTTATTTGTTTTGAAAAAGAGCATTTTATTGAGGTTTGAAAAAGAGCATTTTATTGATAGTTAATATTCTTTTCTAAATCAACTAGCTTGAGTGCTCGGCATTTCCTGGGTGTTTGGAGGTGTGTGTTGAACAACAACAAAAAAAGTGGTAATAGGCAGGCAGGCTCGAACCCGTACCGCGAAGGAAGAAAAGAATGTAAAAAGAAAAAAAAAACGTGATGTCTTTGCAGTTGTGTCCACCGCCAAACCGGAAGTGACAAAGGTTTAAATTAAGGCTGGTCAATCAAAAAGAGGGGATGACTTTCGAAAATATCAGTAAAAAAAAAGCGACTCCAACCTGTAGAAATGTGCCCAGTTGAGGGTGAAGGAATTAAAATTTTTAGCCATTTTTTAATAAAAAATATTTTTAGCCATTTTCAATATTTGTCGTCCGAAGGGTTGAGCTTAAAAACGTTACTGACTTCATGAAAATCCATCACATCTGTCGGCAGTTTTAGGCAGACATACATACATACATACATACATACATTCAAACATACATTCAAACAGACAAGTGACATTTGTATTATTGATGATTGTTTTGATTTTAATATTACAAAAACTTCTGTTTTGGAAATTGTTTTATTTCCTTGACAAATATTTATCATGTGTTCAAATGTTCCTTTCTTTAAAGGAATTAATTTGATTTTCAAAAGTTGCTTTTACTTTTTAAATTACAAGTTAAATAACAAATAGATTTTTTTTCTTTTTCTTTTTTTATCGTCATATTTAAAAGATTAATAAATTTGTATTGAAATTACGAACATTTTTATTAATATGTATAAATGAGAAAGATTTTGTTTCATATTTACAACAAAGTTATGCGATGTTTATTTTATTCTTTCAAATATTTGAGTACCAAAATTATTGCGAGTTAGCAAAGCCAGCTAATTAAAAAATAAAACATAGTTTTCAGTATTTACATTTAAAAAATAATTTTGGTCAGATTTGAATTTAAATTTTTTATTTCTTAAAAACGATCTATTATTTTTCAGATGACTACTCTTCTCAGTATTGTAATCCACCTCTTTCACAAAAAAGCCACCAATATAATACAGATATGCGGCCATTGGGACAAACTGTCAACTATCCCAGCGATACAACAATTGTAGCCAGAGGCTTTTACACACCATATATGAACGAAAACAGTTCACATGCAGAATCAAAATCTTACTCAGGTGTTGACAGTCAATCTACTAAATATGTACAATCAAGAAATGTCCCTCCAAGTGGGAGTCAGACATCTATCAATAGACCTCTACCTCCTGTACCTCAGTAAATATGCTGACATAAACATACATTTTGAAAATGATTATATTTATATGTTAATTATGTTTTAAATATTTCCATTATTAGTTATGTTAGAAATACAAAGAATAAAACTTATTTAATCTTTTACTATCAAAATTTTCAAAGATCCATTTAATTTTAAGATAAAAATTTACATTCTGATAATTGAATTTAAATGAAATAAAAATGATTTTATTGTTAAAATATGTAATTACTTGATATTTAAAGAAAATAATAGTCAATAACTACAAAATTATAATTTCTAACTATTTCTGATTAAAATTAATTTAAATTAAACATTTTCATGAAGATTAATGATAAAATTTTCAACTTAATTTTTAATGCCATTTATTTAACGTATCACTTCAATGAAAATGATAATTAAAAACAAATCCGTTTTTTTAATTTCTAACATTAGGTATTATCTTTTAAAGAAATTGCATTCACTAATATTGTTAAGAAAAGTATATAAAAATAATATGTATATATACCTCTAATAATAGAAATTGTAAATTAAAGCTATTTCTGTTCCTTATTCTTAAAAAGACATTTCATCAGATCAGCAGCCATTGAACACACAACATGTAAAGTAGGACTACTGGCTTCTTCCCTCTCACATAAACAACACAAAGGAATCGTCAAGATTAGCAGCTGCAGATGGAAACGTTTTTCTGGATTTGCTTTTCTTTCTTTTAACCATCTATGAATTTCATATCAAAGGTAAACTTATTCAAAAAAAAATTTTTTCATTAAATTTCCTTTTGTCAAATTATAATATTTTTTTTTAAGATTCAAAAGAAAAAATATCTAACCAGTAATTGTTATACGCCGTTTTTGTATTAGGCTCCTTGTCAATGGCCATTGTTTGATGATTACAATTTTTCCATTTGTTTTCTTGAATTTTGTTTTCATGTACATTTTTATTAAAAGATATGTAGATCACTGACAATCTAAAGAAAATATAAGATTTAAACAATTAATTAACCATTTTTTAGAAACAATGATTTCTGTGGCAATATTTTCTTTATAATGTAATTATTATATTTTCTTTATAATGGAATTGAAATTTTATTACACATTTGAATTTTGAATTCTTCTGAAAATATTAAATATCATAAATGTTATTATTTTAAAATTATCAATTACAATGTCATTTTTAAGTATGATATAGTATTAAATATCACTCTTAAGGTATAAGTTAATATATTAAAATATCTTTAAAATAAATTTTATTTTGTGTATCATTCCAGATATATTTTTTTACTTTGTAATTAAAAAAATGGTTTCATTAATAATGTATATTTATATGACATTATATTTTGCATTTAAATCATAAAACATATTAGGGCTGCCATTTATTCATTGATGCTTTATAAATAATAGTGATAACTGTTTAAAAATTAAAAATTTGCTATTCTATTTCTTTTTATCAGTGTATATCATGTCAAAACTAAATCAATAACTATGTTTAGTTTAATAATGAAAGCAGATACTTCATCCAAAAACATTAATTTCTTTAAATATTTAGTGTTTTATTAATATTAATGAAGATTTCGAAAAAAGTAGAGGATTTTATTTTAATACCTCCTTACTCAAGATTTATTTAAAATGAGTACACATTTTATCTTAAACTTTTTCATATTTCTACTCATACTTACACATTACATACTTTTTTATTTAGTATTTACTGAGAATAGTTCAAATATAATAAATTCCAGTATATAAAGTGTCTATATAAAAATTATAAAATTAATGTTTTACTGCATTTACTTATTTATAATTCTTTAAATGTGTATAATCTGTGTCAAAGTAATATTCATAAATGTTGAAAATTTGCAAATTCATTTGGAAAATGATCCAATAAAGGAAATGTATTAGCATGATAAGTAGAAGTTTACTGTCAGTTTTGATGCCAATCACATTTTTTCTAATGTTTTTTATTTTTATTAAAACAATTCCTTTTAAAAATCAGTTGAAATATTTTTCAGATAATATTGTAAATCACTTTTTAAAACAATCAAAATAGGTTTTCTTAGTTTTCTGACATAACCTGAAATCTTAGGATTATACGTAATAAACCCTCTGTGTAATTTGTAAAATTTTTCCATAGAATCCTTAGAACTAACTATAGAAATTAGTTTTATAATTAGTTTTTATTCAGAACATTTACAATAAGGATTATTTAACATTAAACTTAATATTTTGAAACATGTTTTAATATCTTAACAATAAAGATTACCTCATAATTTAAAATAACTGTAAAGTAAACTGATAATGAATAAATAATAGATGTAAAGGTTTTTAAATGATATTTAGTGAACTAGTAAATATTTTAAATAAAAGAAAATTAATATGTATTAAACATAGGTTTGCTTGTAGGTTTACACTTTCCATTACTGAATGTATGGTAATTAACACTTCATCTGACAAGATGGGGTTTGAAGAAAGGTGTGAGATTAGAGCAAGACTACAGATAGTTATATCCAGACAAGAGGATAAAGAGATATTAGGGAGGTGAGGGAAAGAGGTCAAAAAGCATAAAGACGCTGTCTCTTTATTAATTCCAAATTTATTTTTAACTAGCAGGACCCGTTTCTCAGTGTTGCATGAGGAGTTATGAAAAAGTTTTAATTTAAGTTTTAATGCAATTTTTAGTTTCATATTAGGTATAAGAAAAGTTTGGCACTCTAACAAAATTAGACTCGGATCCTCGGAATTTGGCATTATGGTCGGGTTCGACTTGCAATCACCGGATTAAGCCTAGCAAAGTAATAGATGCAGTCAAATATCCACACAAAGGAAAAAAAAGTATAAATACAATAAATTAAAAATAAAATCTACTGTAAACTTACTGAATATATATATATATATATATATATATATATATATATATTTTTTTTTTTTTTTTTTTTTTTTTTCAAGAAAATTTGCACTTTGTATAGTTTATTTATATTTATATAGATTTTTTTTTTTAAGCCAAAGACAATGTGGGGAAAGACCGGAATTATGAAAGTAAAGAAAGAAAAACAAACAAACAAATGTAGACAGATGTGCTTGAGTAGAGGAGTGTCTAGCCTTTATTCGTCTATCTTTCCTCACCTCAATGTATAATTATTTATAACCAAGTTGCTGGTATGTCCGGTGTATGTAAAGTCCGTGGGTGGTATGGAACTTTGATTAATTTCGAGAGAAAAGGACCTCTCTTTTTCAAAAGACAAAAGTGGATTCAAGATGGCAGATTTCGCGTTCTTCTCTGCCATCTTGAATCCACTTTTGTCTTTTGAAAAAGGGAGGTCCCTTTCTCTCGAAATTAATCAAAGTTCCATACCACCCACGGACTTTACATACACCGGACATACCAGCAACTTGGTTATAAATAATTATACATTGAGGTGAGGAAAGATAGACGAATAAAGGCTAGACACTCCTCTACTCAAGCACACCCGTCTACATTTGTTTGTTTTTCTTTCTTTACTTTCATAATTCCGGTCTTTTCCCGCATTGTCTTTGACTTTAAAAAAAAAAAAAATCTATATATATCTTTACCAACAATGCTTCAAGCAAACTACTACCTACTCTTATTTATATTTATTATTATTATTTTTTAATTTTTGGTATTTTTTACGACAGTTCCCAGCATAGTATAAACACCTCGAATCTGTCCATGTTAAGAATGGTTTTCAGAAAAACACCCCAACCTCAAATGCCGTTCTTAACATGGGTAGGTAGGAGGTGTTAATTCCATAAAACATAGGAATGTTGAGGGTGTTTAAACTATGCTTTGTACTGTTGTCAAATATTGGGTAATTTTTTACAAATATTTTAGTACTCAGCATAGTATAAACACCTTAACCTCCCCATGTTAAGAAGGGCTTTTGGAATAAACATCCTCTAAAGCCGAAACATGGAGAACTTGGGAGTATTTATTCTGAAAGAGGTTTTTAACATGTGAATGTCAGAGGTGTTTATAGCACAGTGGGTGCTGTCATAAAAAAATACCTGATTTTTTAATAAGCAAAATTTTTTTTTCAATAAAAGATGAATTTTTTTGGTACTTATGCACTTATTGTAGCGTGTTAAAATAACATAATTATGTAAAAAGACATTATAAATCTAAGTAGTGTAGGGTGTAACACATTAGCACGTTACCAAATGTTTAGTTTAAAGTACAGTGTATCTTTACAAAAATTCTCAAAAAATTTTGTTTATTTAACAGAAATTTGAAAAGAACTTTTGTTTGTCTATTGTAAACAGATTTTTTTTATATAAGAAAAGATGAATGATATAAACAACAAAAAAGACAAAAGGTATGTTTTACAGAAAAAGTAATTAGTGTGGCCAATGTTGTGTTTCCTTAATGCAAATAGTGGGAAATCATGGGAAAACTGCTAGGTATGTGAATAAAGAAAACAGTTTAGTTATTTATAAAACTGTGGACTGTTCACTTAATTGAATCATCAGCAATTACAGGGCTCCATAGATATTGTCATCTCACCACATTATTGGCCAACTGAGGTTGAGGGAATAGCTAGCTGTAACTTCGGGAAACAACCATGATGTAAGCTGAGGACAAACGTCTGGATTTAAATGAACAACAAAAAAATAACTAATCAAATAACAAAATAAAATAATGCATATCATTAATGACAGAACGTTAAAAAAAAATTATAGTTCCGAAATGCAAAGGTAATGTCGATAATTCAGGGAAAAAAAATAGAAACGAGTGGATATGTAAGTAAATAGTAACATGTTTATAAGTGTCAAACTGTTCCTTGATAAACGAATAATGAGAGAGTGATTAATGACAAGAGTAAGTGAAGATAGAAGCAATTTTGCATAGCTTTGTATACGTTTAGTCTTAATTTACGTGGCCGAATAAATATAATGGCAAAAGTAATGACTTACTATAATATCGATAAAGTTCTGAAATGCAAAGGTAATGTAGATACTTAAAAAAATAGAAACGAATGGATTTAATGTCAACATGTTTATAAGTGTCGAACTGTTCATCTAATGGTGGAAGATGTGAGTATGAGAATGTTGTCATTGCAGCTAATCAGTGGGGCCAGATTTCGAAAAGGGAGAAATTATTATCTAAAAAGAAGAAAATGTAAAGGTTATGGTATGTGTATGTGTCGAATAACCAGTTAAGAGCAGCATATACCCAACAGAGTAGGAATATGTAGAGATAGTGGTGGTGTATAGTGGGAGCACAGAATAGGTAGAGAGAAAAATAGGAACTACTTCCTCTAAAGATGGTGAGGTTGTGATTGTTTCGCTCCTCAGAAATTATGTAAGATTTTAATGCAACACCTAAACGTGTATATAATAATGTTCTAAAGGTACATAAGATAGTGGCTAATAGGCTAGACTTAATATAGGTATCCCAAACTAGCATAGTTTAAAATGCGAAAACTGGTAAATAAAGTTAAATTTCCCTTAACTTCAACTTGCAATATCTCATTTATTTTTTGGGTTATTTTGATAAAGTTTTCATTTAAATAAAATTTAATCTTTTTGCTTTATAGATATATAATTATTTTTTTTGTGTCTTTAATAGTTTTTTTTTCCAGGTTACTTCGAGTTATGTTAGTAATTTTGGTGAACGCCGCTTTATTTTTTACACACAAAAAAAAATGTTGGTGCTTTTCAAATTTGGTGCATGCGATATTGTGAGTCTCTAGGTATAAAAAAATAGTACCATTTTAAAGAAAAAAGGTCACTTATCAATATGGTGAGCTTAAAAAAGAGTTTTAAGTTGATTTTCACAAAAAAATCCAACTTGAAAACTTCAGTGAAAGAAATATGAAAGAAATTCAATTGAAAAAATTCCGAAAATAACACCATTTTGTAGAGAAATATCTCCTCTTTAATAATCTGTTGGTGTCATATTACTACGCTCATAAATCAAGGAGAGCCACTAATAAAAGTGACTGTACCTACACATTGAGATTTACAACTTAATCCTAAGTGAGAAGTACTAAGTATCATCAAGAAAATCAATTGTCAGCACAAAAAGCCGCATGACCCAACAAAAACATAAACAAGCAACTTGTTTCACTATATACATATATCAAAGTTCTTAAGTAAGTTTGTTTTTGTTTATTTAAAAATTATAGAAAGTTATTGTTTAAAATAATATTTTTAGTGCGACAAGCGCATCAATAAAAGAAATGAAAAAATGTCGGTTTATTTTCTATATCTTCTTTCAAACTTTCATATGTTCTTTGCTTTATCTTCTTTCAGTTGGATAAACTTCAGCATTGTTAAATTATCTTTTTAAAAATTAAACTGGGTACATTTTAAACCAAAAAACATTTTTAGTTGCATGTGACTGACAGAAAAAGTTTTTTCATTTAAAAAAATGTTTACTTATTTCTCTTATGTTCTGTCGGGCGTTTATGATATATCTAACATTCTTAAATTATTTTTTATTAGACTGTACTGTTACATTACTATAAAAACTATTAACAAAATATAGCTAAGTTTTAAGTTAGGTGCAACAAGGCACGTGTAAATAAAAAATTAATTTCCTGTTAAAATGTGCATTTTTTTTGTTTATATTCTACCGGGCGTTTTTGATAAATTTAAAGATTTTGTTAAATTATTTTTTTATTTCACTGTTCATTACTTAAAAATAACAACTGAAAATATAATTAAGTTATGTGCACATGGCGCATAAATGAAACAATTAATTTCACTGTAAAAATCATTTTTTTTTTTAATAATTCCTGAGATGGTACTTTTACAGTTTATCGCCGAAAATGGAGATGCCATTTTTTTTCGTGCACCTGTTGTTAAAATTCGAATGAGAAATCAGTATTTTAAACTATGACCGAAATTAGAAATAAATAACAAAAAAATTAAATTAGATATTAATTACTTCCGAAAAGAACTATGAAAAAAGTAAATAAAGAAAGTGAAAGAGAACATATATCCGTAATTGTTTAATTGAAAATGTTTTGATTTAATTAATGAAAACGGGAATGTTTTTCATGAAACGTATATATATTTTTATTATTAAAAAGAGAAAATGAAAACATTATTAAAAACAAAAAATGAAAATGACATATTCCTAATTGTGTAAACTGGGCCAGCTACATTTGAAAACCAAAACATTTACTGTATAAAGATTTATCAAAATATAATTGTAAAAACATTTATTGAAAAGTTTGCATAAGAAAATATACTGTTAATAAAACAATTTTGTAATGAAAGCAACATTGGATTTTTATAAAATAGGTTTTTGTTTTTGTTTTTTTTCCGAACAAATAAATAATTTTAATGAAATATTTTTTTGAATTAAAGCAACTTTAAAGGGTTAACAACAAATTAATTTAAATGAAACCGAAAAATTATTATTTAGTTTAATTTTTTTTTTTTGTTATTTATTTCATGCTTCGGTCATAGTTTAAAATACTGATTTCTCCCTTGGATTTTAACGCTAGGTGCACGAAAAAAAATGGCATCTCCATTTTCAGCGATAAACTGTAGAAGTACCCCTGAGACCTATATGTTTTATCAGGTGTTTTTGATAAACTTGAACTGAGATATCTCAAGGTTGTGTTAGGAGTCAAAATCAACACCAGCGAAAATAAAGTTCAACTGGAAGTTGCTTTCTCTGACTATTTGAGAAGAAATCCAGTTGATTCATTTCCACCTCCAAAGCAACAAAAAAAGTCCCTTAGTGAATCTGCTGAACATTCAGATAACTCCTGCAGTTGTGATGAAGAACCATCTCAGGATATTTTCAGTTATGAGCATCAAGGACAATGGGTTGCTGTCGACTATGACACCAACTTTTACATTGGCCAAGTCATTGAGGTTATATCTGCATCCAGCGCTGTAATAAAATTTTTATCGCAAACCAAAGTTAGAAAATATTTTTTTCGATGGCCTTTGTCAGATGACATTGCACAGGTAGAGTCAGCATTTGTTTTACAGATGGGGTTTTGAGGTAATGCCAGATTCAAGTGATGGTAGGATTTGGAGTGTTCTTGATATATCTACCATAGCAGAAGCTTTTGAAAGAATTCTGAAAGAAAATCAATAAGGAAAGGAATCGTAGTAAGACCTCTGCCTATAAAATATCTTACTTGTTTACTTGTCTTTTAAGTTGAAAGTTTTTCAATGCTTGAAAAAAATGACTTGTGACGTTTTGTATAACAAATTTCTAAATCTTATTGTTGTCGGTCCTTTTTTGGCGAGTTTAAATTCCCCAAAGTAAAAATCTTTCTGTGGCAAAAAGTTTTGTTATTAGAAACAAGGCAAACATTTTTTTGAATTCCTCACCCAAAAAGGAGTAAAGTTGCAAAGTTTTAAGCTTCTACCTCTAATTGTTACATTTTTACAGCAATTTCAGTAACGTATATTTTGACTCATTTTTTAACACTTTTTTGCCCTTTTCACCAAGTTCGACTGCTTTTATATGGTCCACAATTGAGTGGTTTTATCAATTTATAATTAAAAAAAAATTATCTTGATCTCTAATGTGTTATGAATCATACTAAGAAGATTCAATACATTAGCTATTGAAATGAAATTGATATGATCAGTCAAAGTTGCATTTCTGGGTCATATTTGCACTTTTTCCCCGTTGGTAGTGGGATTTTTCCTAGTGTTTAGGTTGGTTTCATCTAATAATTATTGCTTTCATTAGTATTAATTTTCATTTACCATAAGATGACATTACATTTATAAGGATTTTTCACTTGTTAGTAGCTTACATTTTTAGTTATATACTATGAAATTTGGCTTCTGGACCATGATAGCAAATTTTCAACTTTCCAACAAACTTTGAATGATCATAACTTGATGGCTAATTGAGCTACCAAAATAAATTTGGTACTTTTGTTTATGGTTTACAAAAATCTATATGACCACATCTATTTTTTTGGATATAACAAAAATAAAATTTTGGTTTGGGATACCTACTTAATAAATATGCATGTGACATGTTTTTTTTTTTTACATGGAAGTAACCACTTATCAAGGCCCGGAGGCCACTCGAGGATAGGGATTATTGCGTGTACAGTAATCAATGGGATAATATCGTAGTAATCATTAGTAATGGAGATTTGATAAATCAGATTACTTAAGGGGGCGGTTCATCAGGAATTTGTTTATGTTGGACTTGAAGACATCCAAGTTGTAGTCAGGTAGGAAACAAGCAAACAGAAGAGAGTTCCGCAGGCGTGCAGTTCACAGAAAGAAGCTTTGTTCATGGAATTTACGTTTTGATTTAAACACAGATAAAGAGTGTGGAAAATTATTGACAGTGGTTTTAACTAGACGGGTGTTTTTCATGAAAGATTTGCAAGGGGGGACCAGAGATTGGAGCTCAGACGAGCACTTGCCATGAAAATAACAATAAAACAAAGATAGGCTCGCAGTGTCTCTTCTGTGGGAGAGAGGTTGCAGGGAAGAGAAAAGGGTATCCCCAACTAAGCTATGAAGTCTATTTTGTACTCTGTCAAGGCAGGATAAGCTGTTTTTAGCAGCTCCTGTCCAGATGTGGCAGCAGTACTTCATCCTTGGACGTACTTGGCTTTTATATAGATAGAGAATTGCATCAGCAGTGAGATATCTACTGGAGTGGTAGAAGGATCCCACCATTTTTCCAGCGACCTTGGCAACAGATTTGATGTACGTGTTCCATTTCAGATCAGGAGTAAAGGTCAATCCCAGAAACTTGTCAAAACATGGAGCCTCCCCAAGACAAGAGCTATCCATTTCAATTGATGCCAGATGGGGATCAGAGTGTTGATGATGTAAAGATAGAAGCTTGGTTTTAGATGCTTTAAAAGTAACTAGCCACCTCATCCCCCATTGTACCACGCGCTCCAGATCAGAGGAAATAGAATCAGAGAGAACTTTGTCATTTCCGGCGTTTGATGTGTTAACATAGCTGGTAGTGTCATCAGCATAAATGTCAGCGAATGATCTAAGTATGTGTTTTGGAAGATCATTAATGTAGATCAGGAAGAGAGTTGGGCCCAGGATGGACCCTGAGAGACTCTGGCATTAATACTGTGGGCTTCTGATTTCTGCCCATCAACCACTACTCTTATGAGCCTATCAGAGAGAAATGATTTAATAATTGAGAAAACATTTCCAGTTGTACTGTAGCTGGAGATCTTGTGAAGTAGGCCTTTATGCCATACCTTATCGAAGGCCTTTGATATGTCAAGAGCAATTGCCCTAGAAAGGAAGCCTTTGTCGATAGATTCACTAATCCTATGAAATATAACTGTTAGCACATCTGCTATAGATCTAGCAGAACGAAAACCATATTGCATGTCACTAAGAAGGTTATTTCTGCTGAGGTGGTTGATGACTTCTTTATTTAATATGAATTCCAGCAACTTAATCATGACGCACAGGAGACTTATTGGTCTGTACAGAGAGGGAGATGACCTATCACCTGAATTCTTAAATACAGGGCATACTGATGAGGTTTTCCAGGGTGTTGGGAAGCAATTCTCCTTAAGATAACGCTTAAACAGTTTTGTAAGTATGGGAGCAAGTTCTGGTTGAAGCTTTTTCAACACTATAATTGGAATGCCATCAGGGCCAGTTGCTTTACTGGAATTAAGGTCCTTGATTAGCTTAGTGACATCATGCACAGATATTTGTATGTCGCATAGCGTGTTGTCTGTTATAGGAGGAAATACTTGATGGCCTTCGTCGCATAGGGTAGAATTAGCTGCAAAGTTCTTGGCAAATAGTTTGGCTTTGTCTGATGCTGATGAGATGACCTCGGGTCCATTGATAGTGGTTGGGATAGAACGCACACTTCTGTTCAGGATCCTGTTTGCTATTTACCAAAACTGGTTGGAACCAAGCTGCTGCTCAGCTACTTTTAACGGACTGAGCATATAACTCTCTTGCATTTTTATTACTCTTTTACAGTGGTTGCTGGCAGTTCTGAAAGCAGCTTTAGTCTCAGTACATCTGTTATGTTGGTAGCTATAAAAAAAAGTGATTTCTGTATGCGATGGCGGCAGCACATTCTGGGGAGAACCATGGGTGGCTGTTAGATTTTTGCTGTAAGTGTTGTTGCAAACCCACGGTATTTTGGTCCAAAGAGGAATTTTTGCAATCAAATTATTATATATAGGATGAATTATTGTTTAATAAAGAAATAAAGAGGACATAACTTTTAAGATTGTGGTTTGACATCTTTCCTGATGTCAATATGGTTTCAGCTAATTTTAAGAAACAATCACTGATAAAAATATACATCCTAAAAAATTTATAGCAGACTTTACCTATTCAGAAATATGTTTAACAAAAACAAGAGATTTACATTTGCTTTTAAAATGTGTTGCTTAATGTTTCTGAGAATTGTATTTTTAATAAAAACATTAACCTTTTATTAGAAATTGTGAAGTTTTATTTTATTTCCATCCATAACTATTTCTGAAGGAAATAACTAGTTGTTGTGAAATCAAACAATTTTTTATACACAAACCATGTCAAAATACCCAAAAGTACAAATTACATTCAAAAGTTATAGTGTAACCCCATAAAGTAGTTTATTTAATTTAAAAGCATTTTGTCAAATGTGATTGATAACAAAAATTTGGAATTAATGTTGAAGATTTACTACATCCCATCTCAATGTTACATATTTATTATACATTGATCTCTTTAAAATAATAAATCCATTATTTATTAGAAACCACAATGAATTATAAAAGATGGATCATTTTTACTAAGCAAAAACAATATTTTAATTACTGATTGCTTTGCTATAATGACAATTCTTTGCAATTCTCATTTGAAATTGTAAATAATTTTGATACTTATAAAATACTTTTAAACATTTTGTTTTTCAAAGATATTATAATAAATTAATCTATAATATTTTGATGAATATACTTATCTTCTCTTAAAAGCTAATTATGCAGACTGTTATAAAATTCCATATTAAATATATTTAGAAATCTATTCTTTAGCTTAAGGTAATTGTATGATGTTTATCAGAAAGAGTTAAATTATTTTTAGGTACTGGTACAGTTTGTGACCTATGCTAAAACTGACATTTTGTCTGCATCTTCTGCCAGTTTATGCAAACAGCTGGAAGTGGCCAAAGCCATTCAGGTTAGATAAAAGTTTTCAATTGTGAATTGGGTAAATTATAAAAGACAATTGATTTTAAGACAGATAAATCAGGATTTAAAAAAGTAAATTTGTGTTTTTTGTTTTGTTTTTCCGTAGAAGCCATATAAAAAAACAAAAAAAAACTGCTTCTCTTTTTCAACCTAACTTTAAACACTAGCTTACACAAAAAATGTAAAAAAAACAAACCTGTTTGCTTTTTATTCACCCCAACCCTAAATTAACCCTAAATTAACTGGTCTGGTTCAAAAGCTGTATATTACAAAAAAAACTAATTAAACAAATCTTAACTTTCATGAAAAAAACCTTAATTTTCTTGCTAAAACAAAATTATAATAGCTGTTGTATTATATTTTCTCCATCAAAAAATTTAACATACACTGACTTGTTTTGTTGCTTTAAATATTGTTTCGTTATTTTATTTATTTTTTTTTTTTTCTTTGATAGCACTGCCACATTTGGATTTTGACACCTGGCCATTTTCATTCAGCTTTTTCCATCTGTTTATGTAAACAGTTAAAAGATGCTGATGAAAATTGGTTCAAGCATAGGTCATAAACTGTAGCAGTATCTATTTTCATATTATATTTTATGTTTGGAATTGCTATTTTTTTAATTTATAATTAAACTAAATAATTGATTTTATTCACTTACATGTATACAGGCAGATATTTGTTTTTAGAATAAAAAGACAAAGTTAAGAGATGTTTTATAAATAAATATTGATTTTTATCATGTCCTTTTATGATAAACTGCTACATACTGTAATTGTATTTTCAGATGATTTTTTTTATAAATGAAACATTTTTTTTTTTGTTTTGGGAAATTTTGAAAGTACATACATGTGTAGGTTTGTTTAAAAATCCATTCATTATACCATAATTTAGAAACCAAGGGGAGGTAACTCCAAATATATATTAGTTAAAATGATTTGTATAAGTTTTAAAAGTAACTTCAGATTCTCATCATTTTAAGTAATTTCTGTATTGAGATAATCAAAAGTGTTATGGGTTAAACATCCTTTCTACCCCTTCAATTAACTTGAACCTGTGTAACAGTTTTAAATAAAGATTATATAACCTATGTATTATTTCGATATCCACTTTTAGCAAAAAAAAAAAACCTTTACTAAGGAATGCGTAACTTAGCTTCTTTCTTTTTAATTCAGGATAATTTTATTTGCTAAAAGTCAAAAGAAGAAAGAAATGAACAGAATACTGTGACCAGAGAGATTCAATGTGGAATCACCATCAACTCTGCAATCAAAAAGGCAGTATAAGCATTGGAGACTGACGTTCCAAAATTATCCTAGTGTGATTGGTAATGACAGTGAGATTGTGAATACTTCTAAAAATATTTTGCATCAATCAGCACTATATCTGCAGTAGTATACGAGATGATAAATAACACCAATGACTACTACAGTGCTATGGAAGTATTAGATGCAGCTTATATAAAACCAGTGAAATTCATATATAATAGACATCAGCTACTAATGTTCAAACAACAACCTACCCAAACAATTGATGCTTATATACGCTAATTAGAAGTTCTTGCTAAATCCTACAAAATCCAAGTTGTTAATGCCGAGGAAAATAAGACAATATATACAGGGCACATTTATCATCGGCACCACCTCCTCTTCTATTTACCAACATCTACTCAAAAAATCCTGACTCACTCTCCAAGAAACATATGCTATGGTTAGATCACTAGAACAAGTGGTAAAACACTCTGAATGCTATGAAAATAGTAGCAATGCAATGGCTGCAACCATAAGTTCTCCAGAAGCTTTCCATGTTGCCACTATACAAAAAAATATTCAACCCTTTAGTGCTTGTTTCTTATGTGGAAACCCATGCCATTTGTGGCTACTATGTTTGTCGCATAACACCAAATATAAAAAAAAGGACATTGGGTTAAGGTATGCAAAGCTTCACTTGCTACAATTTATAAATCTGACCCTTCCTTTCTCCCATCTCACCGGATTTGGAATAAAAACAAAAGACATTACATTAATGATATGTAAAATAAAAGGCTCTATTGTTAATGCTGTGATTGATTGCAGTAGTGTATGGACTTTTGTTAGTAAAAATATTCTAAATAATCTAATCTCATTATTATACTGAAAGAAAAAACATTAGCCTAAAAAAATCCTACATAACATGTTAAAATCATTGGCAAGACAATAGTAAATATTTCACTGAAAAATGAGGCCCATTCTGGTGTCATAGTGGAAGTACTTAAAGATCTCTTTACTGACATTATTGTAGGAAAAGATACCCTAAAGAAATACAATAACTGGCATTAAGATTTAATGGTCCAGGGAGCTGAAATTATTATTGGAGCTGTTAACAAAAATAATGCATTTCCCTCCATAAATATTCCTCCTTCACCTCTTTTCTTGCACCTCTCTCCTAAAACAATGCCTGTTGCTACTAAATCATGCTTCCATACCATCAATGATATTAAATTTATAAAGGAGGAAACAGCTACAGTGTTAAAAGAAGGTATAATAGAGCTCCCTGTGTCTCTGTGATGAGCTCAAGTATTAATGTTAAATCTCAAAAACAAATAGTCGGAATGTTTTCTTATTACGGCAAATTCATTCAAAATTTCTCCCACAAAATATTGCTATTAAACACCAAAAAGTTCTATCTACCCCCCCCCAGTTTAAATGTCTTTAAGATACTGAAAAATAATTTTTTAAAAATTGTTACTCTTATAATCCTTGATCCCAAAAAAGAATTTGAATTAAAAATCAATGCTAGTACTGCATAGCTGCTACTCTAAGTCAACAAGTCCGACCAGTCGCATATTTCTCAAGAATATTTCTATTTCTTAACTCAAATGGGATAAAAATCTGTGCAGTCGAAAAAGATGCTGCCGCTATAGTCAGAGCTCTCCAGAAATGGCACCACTTCTATTTGCCAAGCATTTCAAAGTCATAACAACTCAAAAAAGTGTTAGCTTTATTTTTGATAACTCTAAAAAATAAAAAAAATTAAGAATGACAAAAATATGCTATTTGCGAGTTGAACTTTCCCAGTTTAAATTGAATATTGTTTATTGGCTTGGGACTGTAAATATGACCCCATATACCTTTTCTAATATCTGCACTCACTCACACCTTGGAAGATCTTTGTAATTCGCACGTTCAATTATGCCATCCTGGTATTACACAACTCTGCCACATTACTAGAGTGAGAAGTCTCCCATTCTCTTTAGAGCAAATAAAAAGTGTAACCAATTTGTGTACCTTCTGCCAGTACCTAAAACTTGAACTTATTATTGTAACCAAAGGACACTTATAAAAACAATGTTAGCTTGCAACAACTAAATATTGATTTCAAAAGACTACTTCTGAATTCTGTATACAGTAACTAATATCTACTCACTATAATCATTGACTTGTCCAGTTTTCCTTTCGTTTTCCTCTGCAGGGACATGATAAGCAAACCATCATATGTTGTCTGTCAACTATTTTCAATCTTTGGGATGCCTGATCTGGTACACACTGACATGGCCGTGGACTTTTTTGTGGAAGAGACTAAAAGGTTTTTATTAGAAAAAGGCATTGCCACTTCTTAAATGAGTAGATACCATTCGGGAGGACACAAACAAATTGAGAAACTCAGTGGCACTTTATGGAAGGCGATTCAAATAACTCCGCACTCTCGTAACATGAAACTATCTTGTTGGGAGAACATCCTTCCTGCTGCTCTCCACTCATTAGGTCACTATTGTACACCATAATGAATGTGATACCACATGAAAGACTTTTTAAATGCTTGTAAGTCAGCCTATGGAAGCACTATTCCTATTTGGCAAGACCAGGTCTCATATATATATATCAGAAATTATACTAAAGTGAAAAATGTGATCCTTCTATAACACCAGATTTTAAGAAATCAACCCGCACTATGCACGTGTACACTTACCCTCTGGTGTAGAAACTACTATTAATGTATGAGATATAGCCTAGTAAATACAAATACTTTATACCTTAATAATATATGCCCTAATTCTGTCATAATAATTCTTGAGGGTAAAAATCTTATGGTTTTAACAATCTTTCCCAATCCCTCGATTAACTTAACTCAAAGAACCTGCCTAACAATTTTAAGATTATAAAAACCATATATTGTTTTGATGTGCACTTTTACCGAATAAGACCTATAGTAAAGAAATACATGGCTTCTTTCTTTTTAATTCATAACAAATAACAATAATGAACTGATTTAAAAGAACTGCTATATTTATAGTAACTAAGTAAGTAAAAATAAATATTTTGAAAAAAAAACAAGCAGGCCAGAATTAACCAAAAATCATTTAAAAAATAGAATATAAAAGTATATATCAATTGTGAGCAGAAAATTATAAACAAACCCAAAGAATTTTATAATGAGATGAAAACAACTACTAATCTGGTGAGGAGTGTTTGAAACAATTTTTTTTTGACTCGTCAGTCTCCATCCATTCACAATTTTGATACCTCGTTGTAATACAACTTAATAAATTATAAGTGATATATATTTATAACAGATATTATTATAAGTGATTATAATTTTATATCTTTGACTTGATCTTTTTTAATTTATTTTTTATTGTAACAAATGTATTCCTTTAAATTTCAGATATACAGGAAATTGGAATTTTGACATTTCTTTTGATTTATCATTCTTCATATCAGAGACATGTGGATACAATTATGTATGTTCTTGTCTGTGCTGCATATGTTTCTATGTGTAGACCTCACATACTATGTGGAAGAAGGCAAGGGTGCAAATACTTATTTGGGTGACATTGCAGCAGATACTCATTTGATGGATGATATAACAATTAAAGAACAAAAACAAATCACATTCAGCCAATTACAAAAAGGTTCCAATGGAAATTCGAAATTATTCCGTGTTTCAAAAACCACAGGAAAATTGTACACTGCACAAACATTGGATGCTGAATCACTTTGTACTTACAATGTAGAATGTTTCCAAATGGTTGATGTTGCTGTGAAAAGAGCATCCACATTTCTCAAATTATTAGAAATCAAAGTTATCATAAAAGATATAAATGACCATCAACCTGAGTTTCCGAGTAAACAAATCAATATTCAATTTGATGAAGATGATAGAAAAGGTACCAAAAGATCAATTCCAAATGCTATTGACAGAGATGTAGATATTAAAAATAATGAAATCACTTATAATTTGAGAAAAGGGAGGGATAAGCCCTTTACATTATTTACGTCTAAAAAAATTGATGGAACTTCTCGACTTGCAATTATATTAGATGGCAACCTTGATAGAGAAACAAAAGACATGTATCAGATTCAAGTAATTGCAAAAAATAAACAACCTCCTGCTAAAGAAAGTATCTTACATATTCAAATCTCTGTTTCAGATATCAATGATAATTCTCCAATCTTTTCTCAAAATGTTTATAATGTTTCAATCAAGAATAAACCTGATGCTACATTGCCAATTATTACTTTATCTGCAAAGGATTTAGATTTAGACAAAAATGGCCAGATATTATATTATTTCAGTTCCAAAACATCTGACATTAGTAAAGCTCATTTTGATTTAAAATCAGAAACTGGAGAAATTTTTCTAATGAAGAAATTTATAACTGGCCCGAAAAAGTACAAGCTTTACGTAGAAGCTTCTGATGGAGGCAATCCTCCATTAAGCTCTCTGGCTATGGTTCAAGTAAATGTGATCAATGAACAGAATAATGCTCCAGTAATTGATGTGAATTTTGGATCTGCTTCAAAAGAAAACATGGTTGATATCTCTGAAGATATTAAGGTTGGAAGTTTTATTGCATATGTGAAAGTTACTGATGAGGATGCTGACCAAAATGGAAAGGTTATTTGTACTCTTGATCACAATAAGTTTCAACTACAAAGTCTGGATACAAAGAAATATCAAGTAATTGTAAAGAAACCAGTGGACAGAGAGAGTGAAGATCACCATGACATTAGGATCAGTTGTGAGGATAAAGGAAATCCTCCTCTTGAAAGTGAAAGCAGATTTTCAGTCCAAGTGATGGATGTGAATGATGAACAGCCACAATTTTCTAAACAATTATTTAAATTCTTCATTGATGAAAACCAGAGATCAAAAATTCCTATTGGCACAATCAATGCCACAGATCCAGACTTGGGACTTGGAGGTAAACTGTCTTTTTCTTTAGTGAGCACCAATAAACAATTTGTACCATTTCGAATCACTGAAAATGGATTAATCTCTTCAATTATGTCTTTAGACCATGAGTTTCAAGATACTTATAATTTTGAAGTGTTTGTAAAAGACAAAGGAAGTCCATCATTGAATAACACAGTGAATGTGATTGTTAAGGTGAGAGATGAAAATGATAATGCTCCATATTTTACATTTCCCAGTGTTAATCCTTATAATATGGATGTAACATATTACCCACATCATACAAAGAACATCAGCCAGATAAAGGCATCAGACAGTGACAGTCAAGAGAATGCATTTCTAAAATATGAAATAATCAGAGGCAATAGCAAACAGATATTCAGCATCAACCAGTACACTGGTTTGTTATGTTCAACTCATGTCCTAAGCCAACAAGATGCTGGCTCATATGAGCTGGAGTTTCTAGTGAAGGACAGTGGTAGTCCGGTTTTATCAGCCAGAACTACTGTATATTTGATACTGACCGTAAGCAACAAAACATCAGAAATGTTAAATGCTGTTAACATCAAAAAAGATAACAAGATCCACCTGACTTCAGCAATTATCATTGTGTCTGTAGCAGTGACAATAGCTGTGATCATTACAGCTTCAATCTCAGTGTGTATCCTTCGCTGTTGCAATCCTCGAAGTGTTCCAGTAGCAGAAGGCGGATATGTGAGTAGTGGTCAGAGACATTTGATAAGTCCTCCTTACCCAGCAAATCCTTGGTCTAATGTTGCTCTTCCTACAAGTGATGCAGTTGATATGAGAAGAAGCAGTCAACCACCAACACCCAGAATGCAAACCCATCCTTATGCAAGTGCACAACAAAACAATAATCAACAGACTCTATCAGCTCCACAAGCAAATTCTCAATCAACTGCAGATTCAATTTCTCAGGTAAGCTGACACAATCTGAATTATTTTTTTTAATTTACATCTTGTTGGCATATGAAGTTTTCTTGATATTTCAAAGTACCCATATTTTTTAAATATTACCTCTTATTCAAATACAGATAAAATATCAGAACCTAAAATATGATTTAAAAAAGACATGATCTTTTAAAGAATCTATTTGAATTATTATGTTTAATTTACATTCTTTTTTACTATATTTCAGTGAAATTAACATTTTAAAGCATCCATATTTAAAAAAAATATTTAACTTTTAATCTTCCAAACTAATTAATGTACAAATAAATTAGCTCTTAATAAATAATGTTATCACACTATTTTTCTTAATATATAATTATTTATTCTTTAGTATTAATTCTGATTTCAGATATATACACCGAATAATGATTCTTACAACAATAAATTTGCTTTAATTAATACATTAAGATCAGAAGCATTTTATTCAAACACAACAGACTACCAACAAAAATATATATATACAAGTTATCAGTAATAGACAAAGTAAGATTCGTTTCTTATAAAAACATTTACTTTTATTTTTTAAAGAAATTTGTCTTAAGAACTAATTCACACAATTAATTTGCTCTAATTAATATATTAAAAGAAGTATTAGTCAATATGCAGTATAACCGTAATTTATTTTCTTTCTTTTCCGAACTACTCTTTTACTAATTTTGATTTAATACTTATCAGTTTGTATTATTAAAGTCATATTTGCTCATCTTATATTTTTCTTTTGTTTTTTATTCATGAATTTTATTCTTGGTTAGATGTATATTCAGGACATAGCATTTCCTTCAAGCAGAAATAGAGACAAGAAAAGAACTCAAGATTATTCCAATAAAAGTTCTTTGAAATCTGTGCATAGTGGAAATGGAAAAGGATGGAGTGAATTCGATAACAAACGGGAAGTATCTGGTAAGTTATATAAGATGAATAATGCTTCATGATTTTTCTATTGAAACATTGAACGTCTTTGCATCTATTGATTTTTGTGGATTTAGAAAGATGTTGCATCAATAAAGATAAGAGTTAATGTAAATGTTATAAGTATAAAAAAAATTAAACTGTATTTGTCTTGTAGAAATCTGATATTGATTTACTATCTGTAATTGTGTGGAATTCTTTTTGCTTTCATTTTAATAAATGTTCTTATTAACTATGCTGCTTCTTTTTTTTGGGTTTTTAATAATTTTGTTTTTAAATATAGGATTTTGAAAGTTAAATTTAATTATTTTGGTAATCAGTTATTAAATAATTAATTCAACCAAATTGATATAAAACTAATTCATAAAATTATTGGTTGTAAATAGTTTTAAATATTTTCAAACTTTTACATAAATATTATTGTAGGATTTTAAAGCTAAAAATGACATTCTACTGAAAAGTTTAAATGTTATAAAAGTATGGAAAGATCACAAATTAATTCATTCATTTTTCTTTTCTTTTCAAAGGATTAAAAAACTTTAAAAGACTAACTTGTTTATGAAGAAACAAAAATAGGAGATTTTTACTACATCTAACAGAACAAAAATGGAGTGATTAATAGGTAACAAATAAATGTTACCAAAGGCAATATAAGTTACTCTGCCTACATAGATAAATTTCTTCATGTTTTAACTTTAAAGTGTTTTAGTTAATGTCCAAGTTTGTTAGTTTACAACGAAAAAATAATGGCTGCTGTTATGCTACATATGGAGTCTCAATAATCGCTCAAACATTGAAAATTATACAGAAATTCAGTTAGCAAATGTAACCGATTGTGTGAAAATGCAATGTTTAAACGAGCTGTATATTTTTTAATCAGTATTTTAGTTTAATTTTAATTTTGGAGAGATTATCGAGACTCCATGTGCCATATAATAAGAGCCATTATTTTTTACATGCTAACTTCTTTCTTTAAGACTTCATTTTTTTCTTTAATTTAATATTTGTTTAAAATAAGTTAAAACGCACAAAAACAAACTTATCGAGGTAGGTAGAACAGTAGCTTATTTTTGTCTTTGCTAACATTTGTTTACTTTTTCATTTTATTATGTTCTGTTAGGTATAGTTAAAAATAAAAAATTGTCCCAAAATGCATTGTGTTAGATTGAATTTTGTAGTTAAATTATTTTTTTAAATAGGTATCTTTAAAAACTTGTTTTATTTCTTTACACTATTGCAATTTTTATTTTGATAAGTAATTGATTAATAATAAAAAAAATGATGTGCATATGATATAGAGGTGGGAGATGCACGCACTTGCATACACAGACACTCAATAAATTATCAGATATTTATATTAATATAGAGATTGTATAAATATAATGTATTGTTAGATTATCATATGAAATTATAGTAGCTGTCCCAGTTAAACGCAAATTTGAATTTATCTCATTGAAATCTCTACATATATATATATATATATATATATATATATATATATAAAATGCACCTTGTGTGTGCATGTGTCTGTGAAAGTTTTCTACAGACTCTGAAATGGCTTTGCTGATTATTTGGAAATTTCACACTAATGTATTTTATGTGTCTGGAATTGTTCTTAGATAGATTCTGTATCTGAATGCCTCCGATAAGTATTGAAAATTGATAATAAAAAAATCCCAAACACTCTGGACACCAAATCACATATTGTAAAGGCAAGCAAAAACAATAGATCACTGCAAACTGCTTCACCAAGCACCTGTTTGAGAACCTTGATATTATTGACGTATTTAAAAAAGAAATTGATTAATTTGGTTCTTATTTAAAATTTGACTTAATAGAAAAACAAAAGTACAGAAAATACATACATGCATACAAATCTTTATTGTGTATGTACCCGTCATAAAACTAAGATGTTATATTCCAAAAATCACATAAATTGATCAAGTATTTTTGTCTTTAATAAGACATTCAAATTTTCTGACAAGCGAGGTGGGAGAGCCGGGAGATGCAATGTTTTTTAAAATGTGTTAAAATTCAAGGGCAGACAACTCCATCGATTACCGAGATTTTGTTTGCATTCAAAATAATTAAAACCTTTTGTATCATTAAAAATCGTAAATTTTGATATTCTTACTTAAAGTAATTGATTTTTAGAAAATGACATCTTCATTCCATTATGAGTACATACATACATCATAGATATTTTTCTGTATTTTTGTTTTTTAATTAAGTCTAATTCTAAATAAGCCTCTATAATTCTTTTTTTTTTAATTTAAATTATAATTTTTTTCTGAATTTCTTAAATACAATCTATTATTTTTCAGATGACTATACTTCTCAGTATTGTAATCCTCCTCTTTCACAAAAAAGCCACCAACATAATACAGATATGCGGCCATTGGGACAAACTGTCAACTATCCCAGCGATACAACAATAGTAGCCAGAGGCTTTTACACACCATATATGAATGAAGACAGTCCGCATGCAGAGTCAAAGTCTTATTCAGGTGTTGACAGTCAATCTACTAAATATGTACAATCAAGAAATGTCCCTCCAAGTGGGAGTCAGACATCTATCAATAGACCTCTACCTCCCGTACCCCAGTAAATATGCTGACATAAACACAATCTTGAAAATACTTAAACAAATATCTTAATTATGTTTCAAATATTTCTATTTTAATCATTAATTAATTTAGAAAAAGGAGAATACAAATTAGTTAGTCTTTTATTTTTGGAATTTCCCAAAAGTCTTTTTTAATTTAAAGATAAAAACTTACATTCTGATAATTTAAATAAAATAAAAATTATTTTATTATTCACACATGTACTTAATTTAGAAATAATAATCAATATTTACAAATATTATAATTTCCAACTATTTTTTTTTAAATTTCATTTAAGATTAATGATAAAATCTTGATTTTTGATGCAATTTATGTAGAATGTTGCTTCAATGAAAATGAAAGATTAAAAACAAATCTTTCACTTATTTCCTGTCTAACATTAAGTATTATCTTTTAAAGAAATTGCATTCACTAATATTAAGAAAAATGTATAAATATTATGTACGTAGACCATTAGAAATAGAAAATATAAATTAAAAATATCGCTATCACTTATTTTGAAGAAAAGATATCTCATAACAGGAGCAGCCATTGAAGACACAACACATAAAGTAGGACTACTAGCTTCTTCCCTTTCACAAAAACAACACAAAGGAATCGACAAGATGCCATGCAGTAGCAGCTGTAGCAAGAAACGTTTTTATGGACTTGCTTTCTTTATATTGTTTAAGCAATTATAGCTTTTATATCCAAGGTAAGTTTATTTAAAAATATAATTTTATTAAATTTCTTTTATTCAACTTACAATATTTTTTAGATTGGAATGAAGAAATATCTAACCAGTAATTGTTATACGCCATTTTTGTATTGGGCTCCTGGTCAATGTCCATTGTTTGATGATAATATATTTTTCTTCAGTTATGTTCTGTTTTTTGGTGTGAATAAGATTTTCTGGAAAAAAGATTTACATCACTTATTATATTGAGAGAATATTAGTTTTAAACAATTTATTAGTTCATACGATTTCTCTATGGTAATGTTTTCTTTGCCTGAATTTAAATTAATTTTAAATTTATTAAATTCTTCGAAAAATATTAAGTACAAATTTTTTTGTCTGAAATTATCAATTAGTTTATTATTTTAAAATATATAGTATAAATACCTCTTTTTCAGATAGAGCAATATATTAAAAGAATAAATTTAACAAAAAACAAAATAAAAATCAATCAAAAATTTATTTTAAATATTTTTTATATTTAATAAAATGGTTCTTTATATTCTTTATTTATATTACTATATTTTTATTCCATTTTCATTATAATACACACACATATTAGAGGTCTCCTGATTCATTGTATGTAATAGAATTATTTTAAACATAGCATGTGTGTGTGTGTTTAGATATAGATACAAATTATAATGCACTTTCATTTTTAAATATTCACCAAAATATCTGGTATTTAAGCTACAAAATATACATTGATGTTTTGTTATTCTATTTTTTTTCCGTTTTATACAAATTCAAAGCTAAATCAATAGATCTATTCAGTTTAATAATGAAAACAAGCAGTTAATTCACAAAATGTTTATTTCGCAAAAATGATTTAATTCCTTATCAATATAAATGAAAATCTTGGAAAAAGTAAAAGTTATGACTTCTTTATAATAACTATTTACACATCTTTTATTTAAAATGAATATGCATATTATATTCAGCTTCTTATTTCTAAACATATTTTCACATAACACTTTGTATTTGGTATTTACTGAGAATAGTTCAAATGTCATAGTCAATCCTGGTATATAAAAATGTTTCACTTAAAATGATAAAAGCAATGTCAATGAAAGTGTCCTGTACCTTTATTTATTCTTTAATAGTTCTTTAAATGTAAATCATTTATGTGTATAATTATAATGCTTTTAGAGGTTGAAATTAATTTAAAAAATGATGTCACATGCAATGCTGCCAAGACTAAACTTGTTTCCTTCAATAGTTAGAAGAAACCTTCTCTACCACTAATAGCAATGACCAATGACTCTTTATCTGAAAAAGATACTATCAGGGGCTACTATCAGGGACATAGGCATCAGGGGTACTGTGTAGGGAGTTGGGCAGCAAGATATCGGTTCACGTTGCACTTGAACTTCTGCATGTCTATACAGTTGGGGAAGCAGGGACCCGGCAGAGAATTCCAAAGTCTAGCCTGGGGAAGAAACCACTGATCTAGGGATTACTGTGAAGGTGTGGGATTTAGCTGCTTGTCGGGGGTATTTACGTTGAGGGGGCACAAGTGCTTGCAGTTCGTCAGGGCATTCACCATTAAAGTACTTGTAGAAAAGGCAGAGGGATGCAACATTTCATCGATGGGACAGGGGCTGGTTTAGATGACAGTTCAGGACCTATCAGATTGGCGACTCTCTTTTGAACCTTGTCTAGGAGCGCGAGACTAGTGGCAGATGCACCAACCCAAATATGACAACAATACTCCATACATGGGCAAATGGTGGCTTTATAGAGGTATAGGATACTTTTGGGTGTTAGTATCTTTCTAACACAGTAGAGAGAAGCTTCTTCGCAGCGGTCCTGGCAATACTCTCGATGTAATTGTTCCAACTAATGTTTCCTGAGAACATTAGGCCAAGTAGTTTAAAGGATATACTTTCAGATAAAAAGTCATTGGCCATTGCTATTGGTGGTAGAGAAGGTTTCTTGTAATTATTGAAGGAAACGAGTTTAGTCTTAGCAGCATTGAATGTGACTATCCATTTATGTCCCCATTCCACTAGAGATCGGAGGTCATCCTCTAGTACTTCTGCCATTTCTTTAGATATGTGTTGATTTGTTTTCCTGTTGTGTCTGTTATAGAGTGTGGTGTCGTCAGCATATATACCCATCTCACAGGGAATTTTTTCAGGGAGGTCATTTATGAATATTAGGAATAACAGAGGTCCCAAGATAGACCCCTGAGGCACTCCTGCATTTATATCGCATTGTTTAGATGCACGACCGTCGAGGACAACCTGGATTTTTCTCTTATCTAAGAAGGATTTAATTATGTCATATATTCTTCCAGTGATACCATATGATCTGATTTTCTTGAGAAGACCTTCATGCCATACCCTGTCAAAAGCCTTAGATATATCTAGAGCTATCGCTCTACCCTCCCCCGCTTTGTCCAGTGACTAGTATATACGTTCTGAGATTACAGTTAGGATGTCTGCTGTTGAACGGGCTTGTCTAAATCCATATTGTTGGTCAGTCAGAAGTTTAGCATCTGCAAGGTGATGAACTAGAGCTTGGTTAATTATTGTCTCAAATATTTTTGTGAAAAGTGGAAGGAGGCTAATAGGGTGATAATTTACTGGGTCAGTTCTTTCACCAGAATTCTTGAAAACTGGTACTACAGAAGCAGTTTTCCAGCAGGCAGGAAAGCAAGATTCATTAAGGCATTTGTTGTAAAGTTTAGAGAGAACTGGAGCTACTTCGGCGAAGCACTTTTTTAATAGCACAGCCGGGATGAGAGCAGGTCCACATGCTTTTGCAGTGTCAAGATTTCTAATGATAGCATGCACCTGAGAAGGGGTGATTTTCAGATTGTCTAGTGTGGCGTCTGTCCGCAAAGGAAAGTCAGGGAGGGGGTGGTTGGCAGGGTCCAGTGTGGAGTTTAAGGCAAACCGACTGGCAAGCATGTTAGCCTTATCAGTTGCAGAGCAAACAACCTTATGATTGTTGGATAGTGGGGGGATTGTTGATTGCCCATTATTTACTACACTGTTGTAGATTTTCCAGAAGTCGCGGGTTCCTAATTTCTGTGCTTCAATGTTTTTTTTTAGTGGTTCCAGTAAATTCTCTCTTAGCTGTCGCTATTTCTTTCTTACAGTTACTTCTGGCTTCTATATACTTTTGCCTGTTTGAACTGGACTTATGTCGGTTAAATCTGCAGTACGCATGCTGCCTTTGCGCGATGGTGGCTGCACAAGTAGAAGTAAACCATTGGGGAGAGTGGGGCTTGCTATAAAATTTCCGTGTGGGAACATGTGCTTCAATTGTTGTTTTGAAGCATTCAGTTGTCTCATTTGCGCACTGTTCAGCAGGAAATGAAAAGATATTTTGCCATGGGGCATCCCTAATGAGATCCTGATGGCTTCCCAGTCAGCCTTTTTATAATATCTCGTTGTTTTGAGCATTGACTCTTCAGTTTTGGCTCTAAAGTTTAGGGCTATTTCAACTATTACCACTGCATGATCGGCGTTCCCAAGTGGGCTGTGGGCATTAGTTAGACAGTCATCAGGAACTGTGGTCAGAAACAGATCTAGAAGTGATGCATGTTGTTCTTGCTGGTCTGGAAAACAGGTTGGAAACGTAACCATCTGTGATAGGGAATGAGATATAGAGAAGTTATATGTAGTCATACCAGCTGCGTCTATGTGAGTAGAAAATCCAAGCTGTTGCTGTGGTGGATATTGAAGTCACCAAACACATGCGCTTGTGCGCTAGTGTCGAGGGAAAGTGCTGTGTCTATGCTGTCAGAGACTTTGTTTATTAGGGTACAGTCCTGGGTCGAGGGAGAGTGGTAGAGAAAATAAAAGTAGCTAATGTTACGTTGCACATGATGGCTTGATCATCCGATTCTAGTTTAGTTTCTCTAGTCAAGGGGAGGGTGTTCCGAATATATACTCCAAGCCCGTGCATATGTCTGTCCGAGTCCTTATTGTTAAAGTAGTTAGAGGGGATGGAGGAGTGTAGATTAGTCTCACTTAGTGCTAAGATATCCAGGGTGTTTGTTAGGAGAAATGCTTCGACATCATTTAAATTAGTTCTAAGCCCACGGATGTTCATAAATGCAAGCCTCAAGGGAGAAGGCAGGTTGGTTTTGTTTGAGTTTGGGCCTGGTTTTAGCGTAATTTTTTATTGTACTGTCACCATTTTTTTTAAGAGTTTCAGTTTAGGTAAAGGATGCTGAACAAGTGGTTATGCAGAATACCAGACATGCAACACAAGCAGACCATCAGTTGTCCTGACTTGAAGTCTAAAGCGTTTAAATTTAGCGTAGTCAATTGAAAACAAAAGATGACTTGGAGAAATGGCATCGGAAAATCCGACCCCACCTTATACAAAACTGCCCAGTTGAAGGTGAAGGAATTAATGATGTTTTTAGCCAATTTTTTTTATATTTGTCGTCCAAAGGCTCCAGCTTCAAAATGATACCGATCTCGTGAAAATCCACCGTCTCTGTTAAAAGTTTTAGGCAGACATACAAACATACATAAATACATACATACATTTAAACAGATAGATGAGATTTATATAATAGACTAGCCTGCATGCCTGGCGATACCCAAGTGTTTGGAGGTGTGTATTGAGAAAAAAGAAAAAAGTGGTAGTAAGCAAGCAGGTTTGAACCTGTACCATAAAGAAGGAAAAGAATGTGAAAAAAAACAAAATATGACATCTTTGCCATTGCATCCATCGCAAAACCGGAAGTGGCGAAGGTTTAAATTAAGGCTAATCAATCGAAAAGAGGCAATAACTTTCAAAAATATTGGCAAAGAAAGTGACCCCTCCTTGTAGAAAAGTGCCCAGTTGAGGGTGAAGAAATTAATGTTTTTGTCCAATTTTTCGATATTTATCGTCTGAAGGGTTGAGCTTCAAAATGATACCAATCTTGTGAAAAACCGTCACATCTGCCGAAAGTTTTAGGCAGATGTACAAACATGCATACATTTAAACAGACACGTGAGATTTATATTATAGATGGTTTGTTTATGTGACTACTGAATGTTGTTTTTTATATATACACATATATATATATATATATACATATATATATATATATATATATATATTATATATATAATGTGCCTTTTTATACTTCATGCAAGTAGGTATGCCGAGAAGGGGTGAAAGTATACAGTATGGTTGAAAAGAGTAGAAAGATTTCAAATAGTATGACCCAGAGGAGAGAGTGGTATCTTTTCTTAATATGAAATAATGAGAGATTTATTTTTTATATGTACTTTTAAAATGTGATGCTTAGTTTTATAAATATTTGACATCTTGTTAGGAATTTAATTTAGTTCTATTTTATTTCCTTTGGTAAATATTTAAAAAGGAGATAATTTGTTGCTGTGATACCATCCTATTTCTTTCATGATAAATGTAAAAATGCACAAGTTAATGTACATGTGTACAAATACAATGTTATAAGTATAAATAGGCATAGGGCCAACCACTTCTCTAGACGAATTCATAATTAAAGGATACTCCAAATCTGACCCCCAAGATCGCCATGGGCATGGAATATGTGCCTATATCAAAGATGGCTTTCCATGTGGTAGGAATATCTTCAGAGAAGACCCTAATTTACCTTATATGTGCTTCTGGATAGCACTAGCTTACACCACTGCATTTATATTTGCCCTCTATCGCCCCCACAACAGTGGGGTTACTATCTTTAAGAGCATATCTGAGAAAATTGACCACATCCTGTCTGCTCATCCTTCGGCTAACATTCAGATTTGTGGTGACTTCAATGTCCATAATGTGGAATGGCTTACCCACTCAAATAAAACCGATGATGAGGGGAGGTTTTGTCATGATTTTGCCATTGCCTATGACCTCACTCAGATTGTTCACGAACCCACCCATGTGCCCGATACACCCGGTCAATCTGCAAGCCTTCTAGACCTTTTCCTCACAACTTCCTCTGAGCTGTGTTCATGTTCCATTCTATCACTTCTGGGATCCTCTGACCACTCTGTTGTAGTAGTTAACATAAAAATGAAATGTAATAAGTCTTCAGACGTACCTCTCAACCGTACTGTATATCGATACTCTATGACTGACTGGGATAGCTTCTGTACATTTCTATCTGACCTACCTCTGCATTCCATGTTTAAAAAGGATGTGCCCTCTATAGTATAAGACCTGACCGAATGGTTAATTGTAGGCATAGACCGATTCATACCATCCAAAAAATTCCAACAAAAACCTAACAGCCAGACATGGTTCGCCCCTGAATGTGTTACTGCCATCACGCACAGAAATCACTTTTTCCATTGCTACCAACGTAATAGATGTACTGAGACTAAAGAGTAATAAAACATGCAAGAGAGCTATATGCTCAGTCTGTTAAATCCAAAGTAGCTGAGCAGTAGCTTGGTTCCTACTAGTTCTGGCAAATAGCAAACAGGATCTTGAGCAGAAGCGTGCATTCTATCCCAACTATCATCAATGGACCTGAGGTCATCTTGTCAGCATCAGACAAGGCCAGACTATTTGCCAAGAAATTTGCAGCTAATTCTACCCTATGCGACAATGACCATCAACTCCCTGTATTTCCTCCTATAACAGACAACACACTATGCAACATACAAATATCTGTGCGTGAGGTCACCAAGCTAATCAAGAACCTTGATTCCAGTAAAGCAACTGGCCCTGATGGCATTCCAGTTATAGTGCTGAAAAAGCTACAACCAGAACTTGCCCCCATACGTACAAAACTGTTTAAGCGTTGGCTTAAGGGGAAGTGCTTTCCAACATCCTGAAAAACTTCATCAGTATTCCCTGTATTTAAGAATTCAGATGAAAAGTCATCTCCCTCTCAGTACAGATTAATAAGTCTCCTGTGTGTCATGACTAAGTTGTTGGAATCCATATTAAATAAAGAAGTAGTCAACCACCTCAACAGAAACAACCTTCTTAGTGACACACAATATGGTTTCCGCTCTGCAAGATCTACAGCAGATGTGCTAACGGTTATATCACATAGGATTAGTGAATCTCTTGACAAAGGTTTCCTTTCCAGGGCAATTGCTCTTGACATATTGAAGGCCTTCGATAAGGTATGGCATAAGGGCCTACTTCACAAGATTTCCAGCTATGGTATTACTGGAAATGTTTTCTCAATCATTAAATCATTTCTCTCTGATAGGTTCATAAGAGTAGTTGTTGATGGGCAGAAATCAGAAGCCCACAGTATTAATGCTGGAGTCCCCCAGGGGTCCATCCTGGGCCCAACTCTCTTCCCGATCTACATTAATGATCTCCCAAAACACATACTTAAATCATTCGTTGACATTTATGCTGATGACACTACCATTTATGGCAACACATCAAAGGCCGTAAATGACAAAGTTCTTTCTAATTCTCTCTCCTCTGATCTTGAGCGCGTGGTACAATGGGGGAAGAGGTGGCTGGTCACTTTAAATGCATCCAAAACCAAGCTTCTATCTTTACATCATCAACGCTCTGATCCCCATCTGGCATCAATTGAAATGGATGGCTCTCGTCTTGGGGAGGCTCCATGTTTTGACAAGCTTCTGGGTTTGACCTTTACTCCTGATCTGAAATGGAACACGTGCATCAAATCTGTTGCCAGGGACGCTGGGAAAATGGTGGGATCCTTCTACCGTTCCAGAAGATATCTCACTACTAATGTAATTCTCTATCTGTATAAAAGCCAAGTATGTCCAAGGATGGAGTACTGCTGCCACATCTGGGCAGGAGCTGCTAAAAACAGCCTATCCTGCCTTGACATAGTACAAAATAGACTTCGTGGTTTAGTGGGGATGCCCTTTTCTCTTCCCTACAACCTCTCTCCAACAGAAGAGACGTTGCGAGCCTGTCTTTGTTTTATCGTTATTTCCATGGCAGGTGCTCTTCTGAGCTCCAATCCCTCATCCCCCCTTGCCAATCTTTCACGAGAAACACCCGTCTGGCTGAAACTACTGTCAATAATTTTCCTCACTCTTTATCTGTGCCTTAATCCAAACGTAGATTCCATAAGCAAAGCTTCTTTCTTAGAACTGCACGCCAGTGGAACTCTCTGCCGCTTGCCTGTTTCCCACCTGACCACAACTTGGACGTCTTCAAGTCCAACATAAACAGACTCCTGACAAACCGCCCCCTTAAGTAAGACACTCTATCAAAACCCCCAATACTAATGATTACTACAATACTATCTCATTGATTACTGTACATGCAATAACCTTTATCCCTGAGTGGCCTTGGGGCCTTGATAAGTGGTGACCCCCATGTAAAAAAAAAAAAAAATTGTTAAACACTATTTGTCCAAAATCATTATAACTAAAAATTATGATTAATATTGTAATGTTCAACAAATTCTATCTCAGTATCATGTATGTCATATATTGATATCTTGAACCATAATTAATGAATGTATAATATAAAAGGCACAATGTATGCGTTTGTATGTCTCGCAAAAACTTCCAACAGACATATCAAAACATAACAAAACTTGTATCATTTTAAAGCTCGATCTCTTGGATGACAAATATCGAAAAAATGGTCTAAACCATTACTTCTTCCTCAACTGGGCAATTTTCTACAAGGGGGAGGCACTTTTTTCATTGACATTTTCACAAGTTATTGTCTACTTTCAATTGATTACCTTTAATTCTAACGCTCGCAACTTCCGGTTGCACGATGGATACATCAGCTAAGATGTTACTTCTTTTTCATCTTCTAAGCAGTTGACCTTTTCACTTCCTTTTCCTCTTAGAATTACAGGTTCGAGCCTGCCTGCCTGCTTACTTTTTTTTTTTTTTGTGCTCGCACGAGTATTTACTGCTATTTTCATTTTTCTTAAAAGGTTTTGAAACATGTTTTTTTAAACCTCCGTTCATTCATACCCTTATCTCTCCACACTTGGGTAACGCCGAGGATCCCCGCTAGTAAATAAACAAAATCAAAGAGAGTAGAAAGTGAACTTTGCATTTACTTTCAGCAGCCTCATAACTTTTGTTTCCTTTATTTTGTTTCTTAGTCCTCACATTCCATGAACGATATTTCTAAGAAAGTGTGAAGAATTGCTGTTTTCTTGATTGGAATCTATCTATGTAACATTTATTGTTAGCTAGTTTTTGACCTTGAAATGTTTTCTTTTTTTAATTTTTTTTTTTTAGCTCCTTACATCAAGTGAAATCATGCTTTATTTGGAGAAATTTACATAAACAATAGAAAAACTAAATGATAAGATTTATTAGTATTACAAAAAAAAATAAATTAATCTTTTCTATAATATAAATCTCCAACGTCTGTTAGTGTGCGTGTATGTTTGTATGTCCCACTAAAACTTTCAACACATGCGACCAACACTGACAAAATTGGTACATATTTTTTTTTTTTTTTTTTTGCACTTTTTTTGCATGGGTACTCGCTGCTATTTTCATTTTTCTTATAGGGTTTTGAAACATTTTTTAGGGCTCCGCTCATCAGTACCCTTACTTTTCCACACCCGGGCAACACCAGGGACTCCCGCTAGTCTGTTATATAAAAAGGAAATGTGTGTGTTAGTATGTCTGCCAAAAACTTTTGACACACGCGACGAACACTGACAAAATTGATATCGTTTGAAAGGTCAGTTTCTCGGACAACAAACATCCAAAAATTGGCCGAAAAGATTAATTCTTTGACCATCAACTGGCCCATTTTTCACAAAATGGCATCAGTTTTTGCATCAACAGTTTTGCAAAGTCATCATACACCTTGCAATGACTAAGCTTATTTCGAACACTGGTGATGTTGTATATCACGGTGGGTACAGGATTTAAGCAGTTGGCTTTTTTTTTTTCACCTTTTTTTCCTCCTTCACATTACAGATTGGAGCCTGCCTGCCTATTACTTTTTTTTTCACAACTCTCTCCACCCATGCTGCCTACTGTGTCTAATTTTTTTTTTTTTTTTTCTAGGGGTTGCTCAATATTCTTACTTCACCACCTCTCCACACCCGGGCAACACCAGGTAACCCCACTAGTTATAAAATAAAACAAAGCATTTTTACTGAGTAATATTATAATTTTGTTTGTCATGATTTCTGATGAAGAATTTTTCTTGATATTGAAAATACTTTGAAGTTATAAATGATTTTATTGGGATTTTTTATAGCATCTTTTGCAGGAATATGAAACGTGTTGATATTCTAGTGAATATGCTTATTTTCTTGTAAATTCTTAGTAATTATACAGATATTTGCTATTTATTTGCTACTGAATATAAAAGTTTTGTAATTAAGGAGACTTGCATAATATCTTAGGAATAAACGTTGCTTTGTTTTATTGTCTTTGTAAATTTAGATTCAAACTGAATAATTGAATTCGATACTTGTACAGTTTAGTCAAGACATTAAAAAATGAAAATATCGAAAAAAGTTTTAATTATATGTATCCATTAAAAAACGAAGTTCTCCGAAAAAAAATTCACTTAATTTCATCAAGTAATTTTTTTTTTTACAGCGGAAAAGCACGTTTTTATGAGAGCACATTGAAGGCAGACATCTTGGATTTAAAAAAAAATTTTGTTTGAATTTTAGAAATGCCAAAGGAAGATAACTCTAGTTGAAGCGCTGACACCCCCTTCCCTATCTTTAATACTATCTTTTCTTCCTAAAAATCGAACATTTTGCTTGGTATCATAACTGTAAAAAAAAACTACTCGTTGAAATTAAGTGAAATTTTTTTCCGGAGAACTTCATTCCATAACGGATACATACAATTTAAACTTTTTTTTCGATATTTTCATTTTTTAATGTTTGACTAAACTGTACAAGTACCTTGAATTCTTTTATATGTACAATGACTGGCATTTTTTAAAATAAAAAGCCAATGTTAATTCTTGTATTATACATATACATTTTTATAATGTTCTTTACTTGTAAAATGTTTGCTGCAATTGTATTTTTATAAATTGTGTTTTATAAATGCAATAGGATTTTTGGTTGGCTTAGATAAATTTCTAGATTAATGTATTAATTATAAGTGGATAATATGCATGCAATCAAATTATGTGTATTGTGTATGTTTAGAAATCTATTCATTGTACAATTTAGAATTTAATGAGAAAGGGGAGATAACTCTAAATGTTTTTTTTAAGAACCAGTATTCCTGTTTAGTCAAAAATGACTGCATGCTTTTTTATTTTCTTGCCAAATTTTATAATTAAAATCATTTGATAAAATCAGTTGTAATCTTATTAATAAATAGGGATGTGACAACAGCATATTCTTTTCATTGTTCTGACTCTTGAGTTAATATATATGTTTTTATATAGACTGATGTGCTTCTCGGTTGATTGACTGTGTCTTACTATTTCGGATATATACTTGAGAGTCAAAACAATGAAAAGAATATTCTGTTGTCACAGACCTATTAATAAATAATACTAATACTTCAAGTGGGTTGCTGCTGATGTATTGTATGTCGTTGTTTGACAAACAGATGCACAAAGCAACATGAACATATTTTGCTGTTATAAGTTGTACATATTTATATATTAATTCTATAAATGTTTGGTTTCGAATTTACCTACATCTTTTATAATTGAATTCAATTGGAAAAAAACAGTTGTCATCATTACACAAAATAATATTTAGTTAATGGCTGCTAGCATTTGTTTGAATTCTGAATTACCACTCCACACACACACACACACCTTACTGTTACAAGTGAAATAAATAGCTATTTATAAATATAAATGTCATTTGTTAGTATCACTGTAGAAATAATACCAAAGAGCTTAACACTAAGACTGGAGACTCTGGAAGTCTGGTATTTTTATTATTTTTTTATTACATTTTCACCCCAAACAAGGCACATTGCCACTTTGTTGTAGGGGGCTACTATCAGGGACATAGGCATCAGGGGTACTATGTAGGGAGTTGGGCAGCAATATGTCGGTTCACATTGCACTTGAACTTCTGCATGTCAGTACAGTTGGGGAAGCAGGGACCCGGCAGGGAATTCCAAAGTCTAGCTGTTCTGGGGAAGAAACTACTGGATTAGAAGGCTCTTACATCTAGGGATCTCTACTGTGAAGGGGTGGGATTTAGCTGCTTGTCGGGGGGTATTTACGTCGAGGGGGCACAAGTGCTTGCAGTTCGTCAGAGCATTCACCGTTAAAGTACTTATAGAACAGACAGAGGGATGCAACATTTTGTCAATATATTGGATCTGAATCAAGTAGATGAGAGTACTACTGTAATTTGATTGAATTATAATGCAGAAATATTGAGAAGGCTTGTTGTCATTAAAACTCCTGTGGAAATCTAAATTATAATACTAAAATCATAGAACCCTGGATGAGATTAGTACATTGGTGCTTGGTTAACTATTGATATAAAAGAAATCTTTTTCTATCTTAATGAAGATTGACTCTTTTTAAAAGTTTGGATTAAATGGACCTCTAGAAAACTGTCAGTACCTACCAAGGCATGCTCTAATATATAATATCAAATACTTTCACATCAATAAAGGTGTATATTAATAGAAACTTAATGAAGAGCTATAAAATATGGTAATTTTAATGGTGAGCTATATGTTATTTCATCTGTAATTATTCATGCTTTGTCAGGGATAATTAAGATTTATCATTTGCAAACTAATATATTACTTATCATAATAAAATATGTGACATAAACATGTAATGCACATATTGATATAAAACATCAAATAAATGATGGTATTGTTGACTTGTTTTTTCTGATGTTTCATCTTAACAAATGTATTCCTTTAAATTTCAGATATACAGGAAACCTTGACTTCATTTGATATAGCTTTCTCATATCAGAAACATGTGGATACAATTATATATGTTCTCATCTGTGCTAAAGATTTATCTATGTGTAGATCTTACATACTATGTGGAAGAAGGAAAGAGTCCAAATACTTATTTGGGAGACATTGCAGCAGATACTCATTTGATGGATGAGGTAAATATTAAAGAACAAAAAGAAATTACGTTCACTCAATTACGGAAAGGTATTAATGGAAATTCTAAATTATTCCATGTCTCAAAGAACACTGGAAAACTGTACACTGCCCAAATATTGGATGCTGAATCACTTTGTACTTATAATGTAGAATGTTTTCAAATGGTTGATGTTGCTGTGAAAAAGGCATCCACATTCATTAAATTATTAGAAATCAAAGTTATCATAAAAGATGTAAATGACCATCAACCTGAATTTCCGAGTAAAGAAATTCGGATTCACTTTCTTGAAACTGAAGCAAAAGGAACAAAAATATCAATTCCAAATGCTATTGATAGAGATGTAGATATTCAAAACAATGAAATTACTTATGATTTAAGAAAAAAGAAGGAGGAACCTTTTGCATTATTCTCATCTGAAAGTTTTGATGGAAGTTCACAACTTGCTATAATGTTAGAGGGAAATCTGGACAGAGAAACAAAAGACATGTACCAGATTCAAGTAATTGCAAAAAATAAACAACCTCCTGCTAAAGAAAGTATCTTACATATTCAAATCTCTGTTTCAGATATCAATGATAATTCTCCAATCTTTTCTCAAAATGTTTATAATGTTTCAATCAAGAATAAACCTGATGCTGCTTTGCCTATTACTACTTTGTCTGCAAAAGATTTAGATTCTGGAGAAAATGGCCAGATATTATATTATTTTTATGCAAAGACTTCAGAAATTGGTAAAGCACATTTTGATTTAAACTCAAAAACGGGGGAAATTTTTCTTGCGAAAAAGTTTACCACAAGCCAAAAATTGAAATATAAACTTTATGTAAAAGCTTCTGATGGAGGCAATCCTCCATTAAGCTCTTTGGCCATGGTTCAAGTGAATGTAATCAATGAACAAAATAATGCTCCAGTAATTGATGTGAATTTTGGATCTGCGTCAAGAGAAAACACAGTTGAAATTTCTGAAGATATTAAGGTTGGAAGTTTTATTGCCTATGTGAAAGTTACTGATGAGGATGCTGATCAAAATGGAAAGGTTACTTGTACTCTTGATCACAATAAGTTTCAACTACAAAGTCTGGATACAAAGAAATATCAAGTAATTGTAAAGAAACCGGTGGACAGAGAGAGTGAAGATCACCATGACATTAGGATCAGTTGTGAGGATAAAGGAAATCCTCCTCTTGAAAGTGAAAGCAGATTTTCAGTCCAAGTGATGGATGTGAATGATGAACAGCCACAATTTTCTAAACAATTATTTAAATTCTTCATTGATGAAAACCAGAGATCAAAAATTCCTATTGGCACAATCAATGCCACAGATCCAGACTTGGGACTTGGAGGTAAACTGTCTTTTTCTTTAGTGAGCACCAATAAACAATTTGTACCATTTCGAATCACTGAAAATGGATTAATCTCTTCAATTATGTCTTTAGACCATGAGTTTCAAGATACTTATAATTTTGAAGTGTTTGTAAAAGACAAAGGAAGTCCATCATTGAATAACACAGTGAATGTGATTGTTAAGGTGAGAGATGAAAATGATAATGCTCCATATTTCACATTTCCCAGTGTTAATCCTTATAATATGGATGTAACATATTACCCACATCATACAAAGAACATCAGCCAGATAAAGGCATCAGACAGTGACAGTCAAGAGAATGCATTTCTAAAATATGAAATAATCAGAGGCAATAGCAAACAGATATTCAGCATCAACCAGTACACTGGTTTGTTATGTTCAACTCATGTCCTAAGCCAACAAGATGCTGGCTCCTATGAGCTGGAGTTTCTAGTGAAGGACAGTGGTAGCCCAGTTCTATCAGCCAGAACTACTGTATATTTGACACTGACCGTAAGCAACAAGACATCAGAAATGTTAAATGCTGTTAACATCAAAAAAGATAACAAGATCCACCTGACTTCAGCAATTATCATTGTGTCTGTAGCAGTGACAATAGCTGTGATCATTACAGCTTCAATCTCAGTGTGTATCCTTCGCTGTTGCAATCCTCGAAGTGTTCCAGTAGCAGAAGGCGGATATGTGAGTAGTGGTCAGAGGCATTTGATAAGTCCTCCTTACCCAGCAAATCCTTGGTCTAATGTTGCTCTTCCTACAAGTGATGCAGTTGATATGAGAAGAAGCAGTCAACCACCAACACCCAGAATGCAAACCCATCCTTATGTAAGTGCACAACAAAACAATAATCAACAGACTCTATCAGCTCCACAAGCAAATTCTCAATCAACTGCAGATTCAATTTCTCAGGTAAGCTAACACAATTTATTTGAATTATTTTGTTTAATTTATATCCATTCACTATATTTTATTTAAAATATCTTGACATTTTACTGTATGCTTATCTTTTTGAAAAAATCTCTTAAATTTAAAGCATACACAAATAAATTAGTCTTAATTAAGTGAATAATGTTGTCAGTAACTTAGATATATAATTATTATTACCATAGTAATAATTGTGATCTGATATATATATATATATATACATATACATATGCATATATATATATATATATATATATATATATATATATATATATATATATATATATATATGGCATCAGTAAGACTAAGTAAGTTCTTTTTATTCCAATAGCTATTTTTATTTTTTAATGAAATTTCTCTGAAGTTAAGAATTTATTAAATTTGCCTTAATTAATAAATATGGAGCAATTATTACTCATATGCAGTATAACCATCATTGTTTTTTTTCTTTGTTTTTTATCTATTCTTGTATGAATTCTGATTTTATACTTATCAGTCTTTTTTAACAAAGTAATAATTGACTTTCTGATATATATTTCTTTCATTTTCAATTCATGAATTTTATTTTGGTCAGATGTATATTCAGGACATAGCGTTTCCTTCAAGCAGAAATAGAGACAAGAAAAGAACTCAAGATTATTCCAATAAAAGTTCTTTGAAATCTATGCATAGTGGAAATGGAAAAGGATGGAGTGAATCAGATACAAGACAAGAAGTATCTGGTAAGTTATATAAGACCAGATTCATGATTTTTATATTGAAGCATTGGAACTTGTTTGTATCAATTTTTGTCATCTGAAAGTTTATGAAAATTTAGCATCAATAAATATGAGCCTTATTACTAAGAGTTATTTCGTCACTAAAAAATTATCTATGTATTTACAAAATATTGACTTTGCATAAAGAAACTAAAATGATGGAGTTAGATATAATCTGTGCCAATTGTGATCATAAGTATATAAAGTCGCCTTAGGGAGTTACTCTCCAGATTTTCTGTCGGGGTTTACTTCCTTAGCCTTTCCCTTGATGATGTAATCCCACAAGGGTGCGAAGGTTTTTAATCAGAGTTGCCTTATCCTAGGTACGCTATCATCCAAAGCTGGCAAGCCTCACTTGTCCAAAGTGATTGATTTTAAGGTGCCAGTGGACTGGCTTTGCCCCTTCTCTCAGTTAGTATAAACAGTTTTACCTGGCTTAGTAGTTAAATGACATGAGAAGGCCCGGCGCTGGGCTTGATTGTCAGAGGCTATTTGAGATACACACAATGAGAGTATTTTTAGGGAGAGGGAGTTTATTCTCTGTACCACACTCAGTCGTGACCCATTTATGTAATGCTGAAACCTATTTACATAATACTGTTTTAATATCTATCTAATACTGAAGCTCATTTATGTTATACTATTTTAATAGTAATATAAAATGATTAGATGTAAATATCTAGATTGTTTTTTAATCTTTGGATACATAAGTATTGTCTAAAAATTTTAAGGCTAGAAATGATTTTACTGTTCAAATTTTGGAAGGATTTACAAAGTGATAGATTCTTTTTTTATATTATTATCATCATTATATTCTTTTTGATGAATGTTTTACATGCTGGCATGCATTGGACAGTTCCAAACTAATCTATCTCTCGGCAGGTCTTTATCCATCCCTCTTTCTCTGAAGTCTACTTTTATCACTGCCTTGAACTAGATTGATATCTTAAGTGTTCTACATTTACTGGCCCAAGAACTCTCATCCATTCTTTCAATGTGACCATAACCACCAAAGTCTCCTATTCTGCACATATTTTCCTATACTCTCCAGATTTAATCCTACTCTGATGATATCATAACTAAGTCTGTCTTTAAAACACTAATTACATATCCATTACATCATTCTCATTTAATTTTTCTCCATTCAACGCATTTCCACAACACTCCCTGACTAGGTTCCACTTTCAGATATCATTATACTGCATTCACATACTTGATAGACTCTTTCCTTAGTGTAAAGTTAGAAGAATTATGAAAGAAATTAATAAATGGCTGACTTGTTTGTGAAGAAAACAAAATACTGTGTTTTAGGTGTAATTTTGTAGGTACATTATTATTTTTAAATAGGATTTTAAAAATAAATTTTTAGTACTTTATGCTATTGAATTTTATATCTTAAACAATTGAGTTATAGTAAATTAAAAAAATAAGGTTTAAGTCACATAGAGGTGGGAGACATACACATGTATACACGGACAGACACGAATGCTCACACAATTATATTAATATAGAAACTTTTGTATGAATATAATGTATTGTTAGACTAAAATATGAAATTAATGTAGTTATCAGATTTGAATACAAATGTAAATCTAGCTCTCCAGTCATGGAAATCTGAAATAAATAAAATTTCTCAAATTAATAAAAGTATAATTTTCCGTATTTATATTTAGAAAAGATTTTGGTATGATTTGATTTATAAAATTTTATTTCTTAAATACAATCTATTATTTTTCAGATGACTATACTTCTCAGTATTGTAATCCCCCTCTTTCACAAAAAAGTCACCAACATAATACAGATATGCGGCCATTGGGACAAACTGTCAACTATCCCAGCGATACAACAATAGTAGCCAGAGGCTTTTACACACCATATATGAATGAAGACAGTCCACATGCAGAGTCAAAGTCTTATTCAGGTGTTGACAGTCAATCTACTAAATATGTGCAATCAAGAAATGTCCCTCCAAGTGGGAGTCAGACATCTATCAATAGACCTCTACCTCCCGTACCCCAGTAAATATGCTGAAATAAATACAGCCTTGAAAATAATTATATACAACTATGTTAATTATGATTTCCAATTTCTATCATAAATTCAGGTAGAAAAATGGATAATGAAAATTTTTTACTTTCAAAATTTTCCAAATATTTAGTTCTTAATTTAAAAGAAAAATCTTACATACTGATAATTTAATTTAATTAGAATTAAACTTATTTTATTGTTAAAACATGTGATTACTTGATATTCAAAAAAATAAATCATTAACTGCATGAATGACTAACAATTATCAAAAAATAGATTAAAATTAAAATGTTTTCATTGAGATGATTGATACAATCTTCATATGTATTCATGTAGCACATCGCTTCAATGAAAATGAAAACTTAAAAATAAATCTTTCATTTATTTCTTTTTTTATATCTTTAAAAAGAAATTGCATTCACTAATATTTTTAAGAAAAGCATATAATTAATTAACAAAAAATTGTGTTCACTACTACTGTTAAGAAAACATAAAAATTATATACATGTAGACCTCTAGGAATATAAATTACAAATATTCCTGTTATTCTGAAAAAAAAAAAATTTCACCTCAGCAGCAGCCATTGAACACAGAACACGTAAAGTAGGACTGCTGGCTTCTTCCCTCTCACAAACAACACAAAGGAATCATCAAGATGTCATGCGATAGCAGCTGCAGATGGAAACGTTTTTGCGGATTTGCTTTTCTTTCTTTTAATTATCTATGAATTTCATATCAAAGGTAAGTTTATTTTAAAACATTATTTCATCAAATTTCTTTTTTTCAAGTTACAATATTTTTTAAATTAAAATGAAGGAATATCTAATCAGTTATTATTATTATACACCATTTTTGTATCAGGCTTTTTGTCAATAGCCATTGTTTTATGATTACGTTTTTCCTCTTATTTTCTGTCTTTTGCTTTGAGCTACACTTTTAATGAAAAAAATCTACATCATTCACAATGTTTTGAAAATATTCGATTGTAACAATTTATTAGTTTACTGTTTCTAAGACATTATAGTTTCTGTTTGGTAATATTTCTTGACATGTATTATGAATTAATGCATACACATTTGAATTTTTTAGAAAGTATTAAGTATGATACATTCTATTATTTTGAAATTATCCATTTATTATTTTGAAGTATGATATAAAATAAATAATTCTCTTCAGATAGAACAATGTATTAAAATAGTGAATTCAACAAAGAACGATAGAAAAATCTGTTTATTGTTTTTTATTTATTATGTATTATTACTCCTCTGATAAATTCATTTTTTCATTTGTAATAAAAAAAAAGAAAAAGTATTTTGTTTTATTTAAATTATCATAAATATATATTAGTGGTGCCATTTTTATTAATATATTGTATATAATAGTGACAATTATTTTCAAAGTAACATTAATATATATATATATATATTATGCTAAATTCCTATGACAAAGTTCTTATTCATTTTCAAGATGAAGGAGATTCAATGACTTTACTTGAATATCCTTAATCTTGAAAAATGAATAAAAACTTGGTCCTTGAAATTTAGCGTAATTCATAGGTGGTTTATTGTTATAATTAACATTTATCAAGTTTCTATTTTGAACATTTTGACTATATATATATATATATATATATATATATATATATATATATATATATATATATATATATATATATATATATATATATATATATACACACACACTTTTATTTTTAAAATATAATTATCCACTGACAGGTTTTTTGTCATCTACAACTCACCAGAGTGGCTAAATCTAGTAAGATTCGAAATCAGGACTCCATGGAAAGAAGCATAAACCTCTATCACCAGGCTATCTTGCACAACTGCTTGAATGTATCACGTTTTATGTAGATATTTTTTTTTTTTTTTCGTAATACTTTCTTTTGAATGAATTATGCAAAAGTGCATCCCTCCTTGTCATCAGCAAAATAAACAAGATGGATGCTACCCAATCGATCTCATTATAATTTGATTTTTCTCTGTAAAAAAAAACTACTTGATCAAATTAAGTGATTTTTTTTTTTTGTATGAAAAGTTTATTCCATAACGAGAATATAATTTTTTTTTTTCAATATTTTCAATTTTTTAGTGTCTTGATTAAACTAAACAAGTACTGACGCATCGCAGTCCTTATCCATGAAATTCTTTATTTGGCCAATCAACTCTGGGGTTCTGACTTCCTAACCCCTCCCACACCTCCCTCACAGACTCTCTGCCTTCCTTAAATCTCTTATGCCATTCAAAAACTGATGCTTGATGCATGCAAGATATTCCAAAAGCAGTTTGAAGCATGCCATATGTGTCTGGCATTTTTTCCAAATTAAAAACAGAATTGTTTTGTATATTGGGTTTTAAAGTGTCCTCATATCCAGATTGCATTTTTGAAATTCACCAGTTGTGACAATCAGATTTTAGTATGGTATATTCCAATTCCTGCTGTAACTGTTCTTTCGAACTTGAAATCATAAAAATTGGTTAGTCATCTCATAAGATGTATAGCAATAACATACTGAAATTTCAAAAGTCTACAACAATATTAAATGCTTGTACAAAAAAAATCTTAAAACTTATTGAAGGCACTTCATACTTTATCCCAAACTTTTTTCTTATTTCTAATTATACTTTCACATAACATTCTCTGTTATCTTCCATGTATTTATTGAGAATAGTTCAAATGTTTAAATTCTTATGCATAAAATGTCCACATTAAAATTGTTAATGTAGTGTTCATTTATTCATTTATAGCTCTTTTGATGTAAATCACATGTATAATTGTAATAATTTCTGAAAATGATACAAGAAAGTAAAAATATAAATATAATGAGTAAAAATTTGCCATCAGTTCTAATTTCACTCACCTTTTTTCTAATGTTTTCCATTTTTATAAAACATTTTAAAAATCAGTTTATATATCTTTTCAAATATTAATGTAAAGCACTTTTCAAAAAATCTAAATAATTTTTCTTAATTTTCTGATACAACCTGAAATTTCAGTTCATTATACTTAATAAACCTTCTGTATAACATGTATAATCTTTCCATACAATCTTGAAGTAATGATCAGTTTTACAGGGTTTTCATTGACTTTATTCATTTTATATAAATTATTTAGTAAGAAATTTTATATTAATCATTTTATAAAAAATTACCTTTAGATCCTAAAATAAAATGTCAACTGATAATTAATAAACAATTCAATTTCTAAACTTGTACTGTAATTTTTTTAACTCATGTTCACCCCAAGCATGTTATATGAACATAAGGGACTACTATTTGGGGCCATATTTACAGATGAGTGAGATGTCAGTTTATATTACATTTAAACTTCTGCATGTCAGTACAGTCAGGCAAGCGGGTAACCAGGAAGGAATTCCCAAGTCTAGCAGTCCAAGGGAAGAAGTTATTCAAGTAGAAGGCTTCTCAGCATCTAGGGACCTTTACAGTGAAGGGGTGGGATTTTATTGCTAAACAGTTTTGTTGGGAGTAGGTACATTGAGTTGATCCTAGCACATTCAATTAAAATACTTGTAAAACAGGCACAGGAATGCAACATTGGGGTGATGGGACAGGTGTTGGGGCTTAGTTAACAGTGTGAGACATTAGATTCAAAACTCTTTTTTGAGCCCTGTCCAAGAAGGAGAGACTAGTGGTAGATGCACCAGCCCAGATATCACAACAATACTCCATGCATGCATGGGCAAATGGTAGCTTTGTAGATATATAGAATATTCCCAAGTGTGATTAATTTTCTAACACTATAGAGTGAACCCACCTTCTTTGTAGCAGCCTTTGCAATGTCCTCAGTTCCAGTTCATATTGCCTGTGAATGTTAAGCCGAGCATTTTGAAGGAAGAGCTCTCAGACTTTTATTAATTATAGCTATCGGTGGTTGAGAAGGTTTCTTGTAATTGTTAAAGGAAAAAAAGCTTAGTCTTAGTAGTATTAAATGTTACCATTCATTTACAACTCCATTTCACTAAGACTAAGGTATGGAGATCGTTGTCTAAGGATTCTGCCATTGTCTTGGATATGTTTATATCCGTTTTTCTCTCATGCCATTTATAGAGCATTGTATCATCAGCATATCTTAGACACTATTTTATCAGAGAGGTTGTTTATAAATATCTATCCATCTATCTATTATTAGATGAAAGGAACTGTGTGTGTGTGTGTGTGTGTGTGTGTGTGTGTGTGTTTATTCTCTATGGACTTCTAAACGGTTGGGCCGATTTTGAAATTTGATATAAATGCACTTCATGTGCCTGGCATTGTTCTTAGATTTTGTATCAGAATGTCTTCAATAAGTATCAATAATCGAAAATATCCAATGAAAGAAGAAACATGCAATTTTGATTGAAGCCATTGCCTTATTCAGCCTAACATCACAAGTGCATTTGAAAAGTTTTAATATAGCACAAGCAGAAAAACCTGACATATAAAATCAACAGTAGGTTCTTTGATATGACAGGGGCACATTCAAAATGAATGTTTCTGTTTAGAGCATGATTTTTGCATTTTAAACTTTAATTCAAACCATTATATAAAAATACTTTTATAAAATCAACACTAGGTTCTCTACAGTGCAATATAAACTACAATGTATTGTAAACTAAGTCACTGTGGGGAGGCATGTGAAACTTCCTCCCAGTGAACCATGGTGAGTCCCCAACTAGAGTAGGCAATTAATCAATTTGAGTGAAAAATGGGCATTTCACTGATTTTGATAAACATGAAATATGAGAGGGTGAAACATTCGTTGATCGCTATTCAATCCAAGGCAACATCAGGTTTCCCTGCTAGACAGGAATAATAAACATCCAAAGATTGCACCCTGAGATACTCCTGCATTAATATTAAACTGTTTAGATGCACATCCATCAAAGACAACCTAGATTTTTCTTTTGTCTAAGAAGGATCTAATTATATTTAGCATTCATCCAAAATACTGTATAATTCAATTTTCATTAATAACCCTTCATGCCAGACTTTGTCAAAGGATTTGGATATATCAAGGGCTAAAGCCTTTGCTTCTCCACCTTATCCAGGACATGATATACATGGTTAGAGATGACCATTAAAGTATCTGCAGTAGAACAATACTGTCAGTCAAAGAGATGATTAGTTTTTGTGAGGTGATTGATTAATGACTCAAAGATTTTAGTCAAGAGGGTGGGGGACTGATAAGGCGATAATTGAACAATTTAGTTCTTTCATTCTTGCAGTATCAAGTGAATTATTAAATCTTAATAAATGAAGAATCATATTTATTGAACATTGGTTTGTTTGTGTCACTACTGAATGGAGCTACATAATATATATATTTTATATTTCATCAAATTAAGATACCCAGAAAAACAAGGGTGAACATTTATAGTATGGTTGAAAATAGAAGAATAATTTCAAACAGTATGACCCAGAAGAGAGGGTGGAAAGCATATGTAGATATAGTTGGGGAAAGTAAGTAAAAACATTACGGAATGGTACCTTTTTTTAATAGGAAATATTTTTATATTTAGTTTTTTTCCAATGAACTTTTAAAATTTTAAATTTGATACTTGGCTTGGAAAATATGTGACCGTTTGTTAGAATTTTAATCTATTATATTTCCTTTGGTAACTATTTAAAAAAGAGATGATTAGTTTCTGTGATATCTAGTTATTTCTTTCATGGATGTGTAAAAATCCAATAAAATAACTATGAATAATGTCAGTATCAAATATGTATTATGCACTTATATCATAAACAATATTAATTAGTGTCATCAAAACAATGACTTATAAAATGAAACAAAACATTTTGACAGAGTAATATAATTTTGTTCTAGTATACTTATGAAGAATTCTTGTTAATACTGACAATTCTTTATAATCCTGACTTATAAATGATTTTAAGGGCAGGTTTTTTTAAAAGCATTTATTACAGGCATATAGTGGATTAAATTTATTGATATTTTAGTGAATATGCTTATTTTTTCATAAAAGCTAAGTAATTATATAGATTTTTTTTTAAGTTTGATGATAAATATTTTTATAAAAATAAATTTTGTAATTAAAGATATTTGCATAATATTTTATTAGGAAAAATGTTACTTTGTTTTATTTTTTTTGTAAATGCAGAATCAAACTGAATAATTGAATTTATTTATATCAATGTACAATGATTGACATTTTTAAAATAAAGAGCTAATGTTAATGTTTGTATTATACATATACATTTTTATAATATACTTCGATGATAAAATACTTTCTACAATTATTATACTTTTATAAAGTGTCTTTCATAAATGCAACAATGTTTTTGATTAGCTTAGATAACTTTCTAGATTAATTTACAGCTCAGTGTGCATACAATCAAAGCACATGTATTGTGTAAGTTTATTTAGAAATTCATTTGTGTCAATCTGGAAATTAAAGATCATGGGGAGATAACTCTAAATATATATTTTTAAATATCAAATATGTCTATTCAGTCAAAAATTACTGCATACATTTTATTTTTTCCTAACTTTTATGATTAAAGTAATTTGATAAATCATCTTGTTAACAAGGAATACTAATAATTTAAGTTAAGTGTTGCTGGTGTATTGTATGATGTTGCTTGGTGAAAAGGTACACATAGCAGCATAAACATAATAACTATTACAAATCTCATGAATTTATTCTTTTTACACAAAATCATGTTTTATAAAAATTGTGAAACTAAACTGAACTATTTCTGTGACAAATTTTGTTTCCTAACTTAGTAACAAATTTTATAATCGAATTCAATTGGAAAAATTGTTTTTATACAAAGAATAATTATATTAAGTCAACTGCTGCTAGCATTTGTTTGAATATATACTGAATTTCTATCCTCGTTTTTACAAGCAAAAGAAATAACTATTTATAAATATAGGTGCTGTTTCTGATTATACCAGAGCAAAGTATCACTGGTGCTATATTTATTCTGAGAGAAATGTAAGAACAGTATATTAGTAAGAAGATCCTGCATTTTGTTTTTGTGGATTCAGCAAAAGCTTTTAATAGAGTGCTAATTGATATTGTCTGGTAGATTTTGCATAAATTATGCCAAATGAATGGTTGATGAAGGTTGTTCAACCAATGCACAAAAATGCTCAAAAATTGTGTTAGAATTAACAGCACACTTAATACCAGCTTTAAAGTCCATTGCTTTTCATTTGTATCATACAAGCATTGTCCCAAGAATTTCCTACAGCTGAAAGAGATGCTGTATGCTGATGATTTAGTACTTGTCTGTGAAATAATAGAAAGTCTACTTTTCATATTAAAATACTTGGAGGAATGCTATGGAAAGTAAAGGCCTAAGAGTGAATGTTACCACGAAGTGATAATCAGATATTGTAGTTTTGAAAAGCTCTCAGAAAGAGGAAAAATGCCCTATTGAGTTTGTAGAAAGGGAATTAGGTGTAAGTTAATATTTTGTAGCATTTGTAAGAATTAGGTACACAAAAGTGCAGTGGAATTACATGTAGGTTGGGAGATGCTAACCAATTTCTAAATCAAAAATATAAAATAATGGAGATGGATGAGAAAGTATATTTGGATGGTAAGGCTATTGAGGTTGTCCATAAGTTGTATTCCTTTGGTGATACTATTGGAGTAGAGGAAGAAGCTGGTGCTGTTGTGATTGTAAAAGTTAAGTTTCCATTACTAACCACAAGAGCATTGCTGCTGTCTATCAAAGGAAAAGTTTATCAGACATGTATGTAGTGTGATGATGTATAGAAGTTAAATCTGGCCAGTGAGTGTCAATGATCATGGTTGTGGTTGTAGTCACAGGATTCACCCTGCGTTGATTGGGCTGGCTCTTTCAAAGAAGTGCACCACATCCCAAACACTGACTGACCAGGCCCGGTGATTCAAGATTGCTTCTGTTATAAGTGCAAACCATTCGCGCTTCCAGTAATAGATCCTGTAAAGATAAAGACCCAGAATCAGTTTAGCATCCTGCTTAGTTGTCCTGGGCCAGGTTTTGAGTTTGCCACCACAAGGTTTCTTCTAACCTGGTGGTGCTGGATCAATGACTTCATAGATGATGTCACCTGGGTGTTGTCGAAGGACATGGCCAAACCAGCAAAAGCATCTTGCAAGGAAACATTTTTGAAGGAAATAGATCTTACAGCGAGTGCGATTGTACTGTTGTGGATAAACTGTTAACAGAGGACATGGAGAATGCCACATAGGTAATGATTGTTGAATGTCTCCAATTTGTTTAGGTCAATACAGGTTAATGCCAAAAATGATATAATAAAGTATGATGTGAGTCATAAAGCCTTTGTATCTGATAATTTCAGAGGAAAGTTAAATCTGGACAATATAGGGAGATGTGTGCAGAACAGGATAGTTGTTGGTATGGTTATGTTGAGAGAATGTATGAGGATTCTTGGATTAGTAAATGTAGAACAGTTGAAGTAGCAGAGTCGGTTGACAGGGCTAGGCCAAGGAAAAGATGTGAAAACTGAAAATAATGAATTAGAAAGAAAGAAGGATAAATAAAGACTTAGCCAGATATAAGTTATTTGGGAGGAAATTTATTTCTTAAAGCTTTCTAACACATGCCAGTATGTGAAACAGATGTGAGAAAGAACAAAAAAAAACAACTTGATAATAGAATTAGATGATAGTACTATAGAAATCTGACTGAATTGTAAATGCAGAAATATGCATAAGACATGTTATCCTTTAAACTTCTGTGAAAATCTACATGAAACAATTGAGATGATCTATTATTGTTATAAAAGAAATCTTCTTCCATTTGAATGCAAGTTAATTAAAAGCTTAGATTAATTAGACCTCTGAAAAACTATGATAGCATCTACCAAGTTATTTTCCAAGACATAATGTAAAATACTTTCACATTAATACTGCTCTATGTTATAGCAATTTTTTGATAAAGATCTATTAGGTGTATATATATATATATATATATATATATATATATATATATATATATATATAATGTTAAAAGTCCATGTATGCTTCTAGGATAGTGATTTAAAGGTTATGAGGGTTTTTTGAAGCATGAAAAACGATGTTACTTTTTGTATTTAATATTTTTATTGTTATTTTTTTTATATTTCAAGCGGACCTCCGCTCTTGGTCACAAAAAGTATCGAAATGAAAAAGAAAAAGAAAACCATTGAAAGAACTGGAGATTTGTAGCGTGGACAGCGTTCATTCCTTGCAATCATGTTCGAAAAAGTTCACGTGAAGCATTTTAGTCGTTTGTGGAAGAAGATTGTGCTTTTTAATGTTTTTTTTAATGTTGCAACGTAAAAGCATTTAATTCAAACGGCAAAAATGAGACGCAAATGATTTCAATATGTATAATGGAATAGAAATGAAATTGTTAAACGGTAAAAATAATGTAATTATTAGTTATGAATAATAATAATAATAAAACTACTGAAGAGGGCAGAGTTAGAGACAATGTCGGCTTTTTTAATGGTGAGTAAATTCTGTCTCTCCCTCAATAAAGATGAGACGAACATAGATAAATAAATAAATAAATGAATAATAATAAAATCAATAAAATTAATGTTAGTTAATAATTAAATGAGAATACAAATAGTCTCGGTCCTGAAGGAAAATTGTCTCAGTCCCGAAGGAATTCTCATACACAGACCGAGGATAATATCAGAGCAGGTACTTAAATGTATGTGCTTTTGGCTCGAAAGTCACTCTGTGTGTATTGATAATAAAGACAATATTTATAAAATATTAATAATAATAATAATAGTATAAATAATAATATTTATATTTAAACCATAGACCAATAGTAGCTTTTACATAAAAATCATGTGCATAAGAGTACAGATATATATATGCATGCACAATTAACACCCATATATACGCATACATACCAATACACAGTCATATTCAACGATCATATGTATATAATATATGCACCCCCCCCATACATATAATGTGTATATAAATAATAATATGCATAAACAGAAATGCACACACATACATGCATATATATCCATACACATGTATATGCATACAATGACATGTACAGGTCCAGGCATGCATACGTGCCCCCATATGCATACATACATGCATGCACATATACCCATATGCGCACATGTACACACATACCATATATACACATAAGCACATACACATGAATATATATATATATATAGAGAGAGAGAGAGAGAGAATATACAAATACACATACACATGAATACACATATACATACAAATATACAAATACATATATACAAATACAAATATACAAATATACAAATATACAAATACAAATATACAAATACACATATACATACAAATATACAAATACACATACACATGAATACACATATACATACATATACAAATATATAAGCATAAAACAAAATATAAGAGCATGTAAGGCAGCACAAAGATGTGCACATCAACATAATTATGCATTACATGGACAGGAACGTACATACACATATATAAAAAATATAAAACCATATTTGTACAGATATATGTATACATATCCAATATAAACACATACATACATATATAGGCGCATATGCACATACTTATATAGTCAAACACAAATATCAATTACTATTTAAAGACGTATAAAATAAAGTGAGTGAATAAGTAGGGATATGAAGTTAACGATGTAAACATATATATAGGAAAATTGTGTATATATAGGAAAATGGTGCAGATAGAAGGTTAGGTACAAAAAAAATAATAGTAGTATATATATATATATATATATATATATATGATTGTATGTTAATTATCAATATTTTGTAAGATAAACTTGTAGTATGCTTCGAAACTACTTTATTAATTAATAACATAAAATATTTTATCGTTAACATGCAAAGTATTCATTTATTGCTAAGTTGTGTTTTTTTAGAACAGTGAATATGATTCCATAGTATTGTTAATGTGTTATCTTCTGATGTATTCCATCTTAACAAAGATGTATATTTTCATTTCAGATATATGGTAGATCTTAATTTTATTGAAAGCTTTTTTGATATTATATCAAGAAAATGTGGATACAATTATATATGCTTATGTCTGTGTTGCACATTTCTCTATGTGTGGATCTTATATACTATGTAGAGGAAGGAAAAAGTCCAAATACTTATTTGGGTGACATTGCAGCTGATACTCATCTAATGGATGATATAACAATTAAAGAACAAAAAGAAATCACATTCAGCCAATTACGTAAAGGTATTAATCAGAATTCTAAATTATTTCGTGTTTCAAAGAACACTGGAAAACTGTACACTGCCCAAACATTGGATGCTGAATCACTTTGTACTTACAATGTAGAATGTTTTCAAATGGTTGATGTTGCTGTGAAAAAGGCATCTGCATTCATCAAATTATTAGAAATCAAAGTTATCATCAAAGATGTAAATGACCATCAACCTGAGTTTCCAAGTAAAGACATTAACATTCACTTTCTTGAAACTGATTCAAAAGGAACAAAAATATCAATTCCAAATGCTATTGACAGAGATGTAGATATTCAGAATAATGAAATTACTTATAATTTGAGAAAACGGAGAGATGAACCCTTTACATTATTTTCATCAGAAAGTGTTGATGGTTCTTCACAACTTGCAATCATATTAGATGGAAACCTTGACAGAGAAACAAAAGACATGTATCAGATTCAAGTAATTGCAAAAAATAAACAACCTCCTGCTAAAGAAAGTATCTTACATATTCACATCTCTGTTTCAGATATCAATGATAATTCTCCAATCTTTTCTCAAAATGTTTACAATGTTTCAATCAAGAACAAACCTGATGCTGCATTGCCTATTACTACTTTGTCTGTGAAAGATTTAGATATAGGTAAGAATGGAAAAATATCTTATAATTTTAGTCCCAAAACATCAAACATGGCTAAAGCACACTTTGATTTGAACTCAGAAACTGGAGAAATCTTTTTGCTGAAAAAATTTACCACAAGCCAAAAACTAAAATATAAACTTTATGTCAAAGCTTCTGATGGAGGCAATCCTCCATTAAGCTCTCTGGCCATGGTTCAAGTGAATGTGATCAATGAACAAAATAATGCTCCAGTAATTGATGTAAATTTTGTATCTGCTTCAAAAGAAAATACGGTTGATATTTCTGAAGATATTAAGGTTGGAAGTTTTATTGCCTATGTGAAGGTTACTGATGAGGATGCTGACCAAAATGGAAAGGTTACTTGTACTCTTGATCACAATAAGTTTCAACTACAAAGTTTGGATACAAAGAAATATCAAGTAATTGTAAAGAAACCAGTGGACAGAGAGAGTGAAGATCACCATGACATTAGGATCAGTTGTGAGGATAAAGGAAATCCTCCTCTTGAAAGTGAAAGCAGATTTTCAGTCCAAGTGATGGATGTGAATGATGAACAGCCACAATTTTCTAAACAATTATTTAAATTCTTCATTGATGAAAACCAGAGATCGAAAATTCCTATTGGCACAATCAATGCCACAGATCCAGACTTGGGACTTGGAGGTAAACTGTCTTTTTCTTTAGTGAGCACCAATAAACAATTTGTACCATTTCGAATCACTGAAAATGGATTAATCTCTTCAATTATGTCTTTAGACCATGAGTTTCAAGATACTTATAATTTTGAAGTGTTTGTAAAAGACAAAGGAAGTCCATCATTGAATAACACTGTGAATGTGATTGTTAAGGTGAGAGATGAAAATGATAATGCTCCATATTTCACATTTCCCAGTGTTAATCCTTATAATATGGATGTAACATATTACCCACATCATACAAAGAACATCAGCCAGATAAAGGCATCAGACAGTGACAGTCAAGAGAATGCATTTCTAAAATATGAAATAATCAGAGGCAATAGCAAACAGATATTCAGCATCAACCAGTACACTGGTTTGTTATGTTCAACTCATGTCCTAAGCCAACAAGATGCTGGCTCCTATGAGCTGGAGTTTCTAGTGAAGGACAGTGGTAGCCCAGTTCTATCAGCCAGAACTACTGTATATTTGACACTGACTGTAAGCAACAAGACATCAGAAATGTTAAATGCTGTTAACATCAAAAAAGATAACAAGATCCACCTGACTTCAGCAATTATCATTGTGTCTGTAGCAGTGACAATAGCTGTGATCATTACAGCTTCAATCTCAGTGTGTATCCTTCGCTGTTGCAATCCTCGAAGTGTTCCAGTAGCAGAAGGCGGATATGTGAGTAGTGGTCAGAGGCATTTGATAAGTCCTCCTTACCCAGCAAATCCTTGGTCTAATGTTGCTCTTCCTACAAGTGATGCAGTTGATATGAGAAGAAGCAGTCAACCACCAACACCCAGAATGCAAACCCATCCTTACTCGAGTGCTCAACATATGCTATCATCTCAGACACAAAAACCACAGTCACATGCAGAAAGTCAGGTAATTTTTTTACTCCTTATATTTTTATAGAGACTGCTTATTATTAAGGTTTATTAATGTAAGCATAGAAATTATTTGGAAAAATTTGAGTCTTGTGAAATAATGTTGTTAGCTTTTATAAGTTATAATGCTTCTTATTATTTATATAAAATTGATTTTTTTAAATATTATCATCCACACAGTGAAAAGAAATTTTTTTTATTACTTTTAGACTATATATTCAATGAGCTAAGTGGAACAGAAGTGTATATTTATAATGAATAAAATCGCCTTTTTATTTAAAAATAATCTTTTTTGTTTTGCATTTTTATTAGATGTATATCCAGGATATTGCACTGCCCTCGAGTAGTAATAAACCCAACAAAAGGGTCAACAGAGAACCAGATTATTCCAGTAGAGGTTCTATAAAGTCTTCTCAAAATGCAAATAGCGAAGGTTGGAATGAAGTAAATTCTGGGCACTGTGGAAGTGAGACTGGTGAGTGATATATTCTCTTTTATTTTTATGACTTATAAAGTTTATAAATCAGTTTTGTTTTCATCTACTAGATATCTGTAAATCTTAACTTACATATTTTGAGAAATTTCTATTTTTAATAGTTTCTAAATTCGATTTTATTTCTATTAATTTATTTTCAAATACTGATACAATTTAATATATGAAAATATTTCAGTCTTTATGATTGTGTCTATTTAAAAAGAAACTCAACAGAATGATTGCAATGTGAACTTTGTCTCAAATTAAGTTTTTATATGTTAAAATGGATTAATGTGATTTTGAATTTTTCAGATGCATATCCATCACAATATTGTAACCCTCCTCCTTCACATAATGACCAACATGCAAGAACAAAGATGCGGCCTTTGGGGCAAGTTGCTAGCTACCCTAGTGATACCACAATAGTAGCCAGAGGATTTTACACACCCTATATGAATGAAAACGGTTCCCAAATAGATGCCAAGTCTTACTCGGATCAAGACAGTAATAGTCTTTCTGGAAGAAATTTACAATCAAGAAATGTACCTGCAAGTGGAAGTGAAACTTCTATCAACAGACCACTGCCTCCCGTACCCCATTAAACATGTATTTGTACTAAAGATGTCATGTAAAAACGATTGTGTAAATATTTGAATTAGTTCTAAATATTTTAATTACTGAAAATATAGTATTTAAAACAAACAGGCAGTTTTCAATTCTCTACATTCATCATAAAAATCTTTACTCCTCTCTACAAAGTTGTTTGCTGATATTAAAATGGGGCCATAAGAACTTTTTCCCATTTTTTTTTATCAATTGCACTTTAATGTTTTGTTTTGTTTTGTTTTTTCTTGCAATTTTAGTTACAGTTTCATAACAATTTGATTAAACTAATAATTTAACAAGCAATAGCATAATTGAATTTATCTTAAATCCTATTTAAAAAATGTAAACAAAAAATAACTAGTATGATTAAAATAAAGCAAAAAATCGAAAATATTTATAGGATTTAAAATTATCCAATTGATTTTGTTTGGAGTATGACTTTTTAGGTAATATTGAATTCTCTTTTTAAAAGTGTAAATATTTTCTTACAAGAAATTCAGTGAAAAAAGAGAAAGGAGGAGAGAGGTGAGGAGCAAAAAAAAATGAATGTAAAAAAAATCCCAGGCAACATTGAGTAGGTACAGCTAATTTAAACTATAATAATATTCAAATTATTTGCAAAAATCTTTTAAATGATGAAATGAAGGATTTCTATTTTAATATTGGAGTAATTTTTCCAAAAAATATTTAGCTATTTTTTTTTTATTAATTTGTTTTCTGGTCTATATAAATAAAACAGTAGATGTATGTATGTGTGTGTGTGTGTGTGCCTCTGTTTAACTAATAAACTCTTAAACTACTTGTCATGTAACACTGAAATTAACAGGAAATAGTAATCATACTTCAAGGATGATTTATAACAAGTAAAATTTTTGTTTGTATGGATGAATGAATAATGCGTACAGAAATATGTCAGCAAGTTGAAATGCAAAGTGTTCATTTTAACTTGCAAGAAGTTTTTATTAGTTTTATGCATGCACAAATTTAACTATTACTTGAAGTGATTTAATTTTAAATCTTTCTTATCTATTTGTCAGATTAACTCAAATGGTAGGTAACACAACTAGAGCGCTAAATGAGGGAACACACTTTGGAGGGGTGGGGGCTAAATGTTTTAGTTTCTATTTTAGATGATTGAAATCCAAGTCATTTTTTTAAACTTTTGAAATCATTACTATTTATATATAATGTTCAATATGGAATTGGCTCTGTAATAATAAATACAAAATGTGCCTGAATTAAAATGTATTTACATGTATTCTATGATTGGGAAGGTCAGGTGCCTCCTGTTAGTTTAAAATATTTGTAAAATATTATTAAAAATTGCTAATGTATAAAAGTGTAAAAACATTTACCTTTTAGAATTACTTCCATAATATATATGTGGTTTTTGTTTAAATAAAAAAATTTAAAAAAATATTTTTCTATTGAGTATTAATTCATATCAATAGGAAATTTATTCATAAAAATATGTAAATATGGTATTTTTCTAAAAAGTAGATTTCCTCTTAAATTAAAAAATTATTTACAAAATAAATAAATACAGGGAATATTTGTAAGCATTTGGATAAACTAAAATAATCTTTCTATTTCTTACCAAAGAGTAAATAGAGTTATACAAATAGGAGGAAAAAAAACAATTTCTATACTTTTTAATTAAATTTTTTTTTACTATAAGTATATTGCTCTTTTACTGCTAGAAAGCTTCAGCAATTTATATGTTTAAATAGAAGAAAGTGTATGATGAAACTACAACTGTTTTTAGTATTTATTGCTGAAAAAAGTACAATTTTAATCAGCAGCAGCCATTACATACACAACACACAAAGTAGGACTGCTGATTTCCATTCTCTATGAACTATACAAAAGGGACACTCATGAACATTGTGTAAGAATAGCAGCTGCAGTTTGGAAAATATTTGTTTCTTTCTCCTTGCGTGAACACAACTTAATTTGACATTCAAGGTGAGTTTATTCAAAATATTATCTCATTATTTATGTATAATTATAACAAATTTAGTTTTAAATATATTATGATATCTATAAGACGCCATTGCTGTTGTTAGAGTGAATGCTACAAGGAAATTCTTTGTTTAGTTCTTATTTTACTGATCATTTCAGAAAGAAGAAATTTCTTTTCTCTTGTATTTAGCCATTTCCTAAGCATATATTTTAATGATTTATTCTTATAATTTCTTGACTGAAAATTTTTTTTAGACTAAATATCTATTTGAATATGCTATAAAAGCTTTTTTAATTTCAAAGATTTCTTTAATTTATTAACTCATTACTCAGAATGTATTTTATCATAATACTTATAGCCTGTAATAACAAGATTCTCTCTGGTTTGTACTTGAATTTCGTTTTTAAAGATACTTTTATATTTACTTTTACTTTAATTTAAGATTTGAAATAGAATTGATCTGATTGTAAATATTTATTTAAAATTATGAATGATATATTGTTTCTTATGTTTTATTTTGTGAGTTTTTACTGAAACCAAATACTCACAGTTATGTTCTTAATGATTGCTTTATTTTGTGCAATCCATGCATTTATTTGCATGAACAATTATTTCTAATACAAGTCTCCAATTTATAGCAATTTAAAATATTTTCTCTCATTTTGTAAGATATTTTTTTATTTTATATTAAAATACGTTGCTTAGTAATTTTATTTACATGGTTGATGTATTTTTATTGTATGTTCAAGTGTTTTTACTATTGTATGTTTTGCATTAATTTTGCTGTCTATATGATTGCTTATTTTGCAAACCCATTTCATCATTTGCTGAGTCATACTATATAAATTTTGACAATTATCTATTCTGGCCTCAACTCATTTTTTCATTGAATAAGTGTAATTACAAACTATTTATGTGCTTGTTGGTTGCAAACTTATTTCTGGTTTATCTTATTTTTAAAGATTATTCTATTTGATTTATAAGAGCATAATAATTACAAGAAATATTAATTAAAATAATATTTATGTATTTTCAATCATTTTAATTATTACAAAAATACTTTTCAGAATTAGCTTTTTCAATCAGTATCTTAAAATAAATTATATCATTGTTTTTAAATATTTCTATCATTTGGAATTTTTCTCTGTCTATCAATTTTGATCTAAAATAATTTGTTGACAAAGCTTTATCTTTATTATGATGTTTACACAGTAGGTGATGAGAATTTATTTAGCTTTCAGCAATTGTTAACAATTTGTCCAATGAAATTATTAGGAGTCAGAATTTGCCTTCAGCAAAATTCGTTGAGCATGAGAAACCAAACTTTAAAAAATGAGGAACAATTATTTTTATTCATGATTAGAGAAAATATATAGAAATTCATCCAAATGGAATAAATTTGTTATTTTTAGTAATTTACACTTTTGTTGTTGTTTTTTTGTATTTTCTAAGAACATCTGTGTGTGTGTGGGGGGGTGTCTGTGTGTGTGCGCGTGTAAAATAAAGTTAATTTTATTTCACTCATGAAAGCAGGAATTTTAAAATATATGCTTCTGCTTAAAAATATTTATATTGAATAACTCAGGTATTCAATTCTTTTCACTGAAAAGTATTCATAATTAGGAAAAGGTATAACTTACTTTTATGCCACATTCTTAGTACTTTCTTAAAATATAAGAAAATAGATTCACTGAAATTATAATCAACTTTTCATAAAAAAATCCAATCCTAAAATGTTGAAAAATGTTTAATTGTAGTATTTACAGTTTTAAATTTCTAAATATGATAGATGTTTATGATCTGTAATATAGACGATGAAAAAGTTTCAAAAAAACTTTTGTAATTCTAAAGACATAAATCAATTGACTTATTAGTAAAATTAGGACAAGTAGGGAACATATGATTTTATGTATTATATAATACACTTATTCATCTTTGTATACTAATATTCTGTCTATCACATTCAAATAATCAAAATATAGGAAAAAATCTGAATAGATATTACCAGAGTCAAAACCAAATCTAACAGTAAGAGGCCGAGATCTTAAACATTACATGAAATTATTTGAATGAAATCTTATTAAGAATTAAGCTATTTATTAATTAAAATATAAATTCATATAATTTTTTTCAAGTTTAATAACTATTAAAAATAGTAAATCATTTAAATTCTGTCATTGAGTTTTATAGGGAAAGAAAAATCTAATATTTAATAAAAAATTTTTTTAAATATTTTATTAATTTTAAAGATAAATTTATAAAATATGTGAAAAATAATCCTTATTTTTAGACAAAGTAAGCTAATTGCTTACTTGATGTTCTGTATGCAATAATAAAATAAATCTTTTTGCTAAATTATTTATTAAATTGTTTTATTTTTTCCAGGTTGTGGTTGAAAAAATACATTTACACATTTGTCAGTTGTTATGATTTTATTAAAAAAAATAATTTCCAAATATGTTAATACATGTATGCATATGGATTTTTATGCTTAATAATTGTCAATCTGTTGATCTCACCTATTATGTGAAAGAAGGACAAAACCCTCATACATACCTTGGAGATGTTGCTGCTGACACAAATGTCATTGACAGTGTACCATTTGAAGAGAAAAATGAAGTGACATTCAGTTTATTGACACAAGGAGTGACAGGCACTTCTTTGTTTCATGTGTCTAAAGAAAGTGGTAAATTGTACACAGCCCAAACCCTTGATGCTGAGTCTCTATGTACATACAATGCAGAATGTTTTCAAATGGTTGATATTGCAGTGAAAAAGTTGACAACTGTTCTTAAGTTATTGGAAGTAAAAGTCATCATTCAAGACATTAATGATCATCAACCTGAGTTTCCAGAAAAACAAATTAATATAAAGTTTGATGAAGATGTAGCTAAAGGTACAAAAGTATCAATTCCTAATGCCATAGACAGAGACATGACTATTCCAAATTCAGAAATAATTTATGAACTCAAAAAGGAAATGAGTGAACCATTTACTTTATTTATTTCCAAAAGCGTTGATGGATCTTCGCAACTTGCAATAAAATTAGAGGATAAACTTGACAGGGAAGCAAAAAATACGTACAAACTTCAAATAATTGCAAAGAATAAACAACCTCCTATTAAAGAAAGTGTATTGGATATTCAAATTAGAGTTAATGATGTGAATGATAATTCTCCAATCTTTTCTGAAAATGTTTATAATGTTACAATAAAAAACAAACCAGATGCTGCTTTAGCTGTTATCACTTTATCTGTAAAAGATTTAGATTTAGGTGAAAATGGTAAAATCTCATACAGTTTTAGTTCAAAAACATCAGACATTGCTAAAACTCATTTTGATTTAAATTCAGAAACTGGAGAAATTTTTTTGATGAAGAAATTTACAACTGGGCAAAAACTGAAATATAAACTTTATGTAAAAGCTTCTGATGGAGGCAATCCTCCATTAAGCTCTCTGGCCATGGTTCAAGTGAATGTAATCAATGAACAGAACAATAGTCCAATTATAAAAGTGACATTCTTTTCTTCATCTACAGAAAACACAGTTGATATCTCTGAAGACATTAAAGTCAGCAGCTTTATTGCTTATGTGAAAGTAACTGACCCTGATTCTGGCCAAAATGGAGATATTAGTTGCCATCTAAATCATGATAAATTTCAACTCCAAAGTCTGGACACAAAGAAATATCAAGTGATTGTTAAAAAGCCATTGGATAGAGAAAGTGAGGATCACCATGATATTATTGTTCATTGCGAGGATAAAGGATCTCCTGCTTTGGAAAGTGAGAAAAGATTTTCTGTTAAAGTGATGGATGTGAATGATGAAAAGCCGGCATTTTCCAAGAAGACATTTCAATTTAAGATCAATGAGAATGAAAAGTCTCGAGTTCACGTTGGCTCAATCAATGCAACAGATCCGGACTTGGGAGCTGGAGGTAAATTAAGTTATTCTCTCTTGCCAAGTAATAGACAATTTTTACCTTTCAAAATTACTGACACTGGCTTGATTTCAACAATTATGTCACTGGATCATGAATTTCAAGATCTTTATGAATTTCATGTGTTAGTGAAAGATAATGGAAAGCCATCATTAAATGCTTCAGTGAATGTTGTTGTTGAGATCAGTGATAAAAATGATAATGCTCCATATTTTACATTTCCTAGTGTTAATCCTTATAATGTAGATGTTATCTACTATCCACATCATTCAAAGAACATCACTCAGATAAAGGCATCAGACAGTGACAGTCAAGAGAATGCATTTCTAAAATATGAAATAATCAGAGGCAATAGCAAACAGATATTCAGCATCAACCAGTACACTGGTTTGTTATGTTCAACTCATGTCCTAAGCCAACAAGATGCTGGCTCATATGAGCTGGAGTTTCTAGTGAAGGACAGTGGTAGCCCAGTTCTATCAGCCAGAACTACTGTATATTTGACATTGACCGTAAGCAACAAGACATCAGAAATGTTAAATGCTGTTAACATCAAAAAAGATAACAAGATCCACCTGACTTCAGCAATTATCATTGTGTCTGTAGCAGTGACAATAGCTGTGATCATTACAGCTTCAATCTCAGTGTGTATCCTTCGCTGTTGCAATCCTCGAAGTGTTCCAGTAGCAGAAGGCGGATATGTGAGTAGTGGTCAGAGGCATTTGATAAGTCCTCCTTACCCAGCAAATCCTTGGTCTAATGTTGCTCTTCCTACAAGTGATGCAGTTGATATGAGAAGAAGCAGTCAACCACCAACACCCAGAATGCAAACCCATCCTTATGCAAGAGCTCAAAACATGTTGTCTACTCAAGGACCAGATTCACAGCCAGCACCAGATTCAGTTTCCCAGGTAACAATTTTCTTTCCTTGGGTTAATTTTATTTATCTGACCCTTATTTTTTTTACATTTGTATATTTGTTTTTACATGTTACGGTATATGTTTTATTCATATTACTAATGTTTAACTTATTCAATGACAGCGATAGGTTTTTTTAGAGTTATTTTCTTTATAAAATCATCCAATAATTTAAAAATAATTCGAATATATTATATGCATTTAAGAATGATTTATCCATCAATTCATGATTAGGGCTACGACAAAAGCATATTCTTTTCATTGTTTTGACTCTCAAGTATATATCTGACACAGTTAACTAACCAAGACTTCATCACTCTATGTAAAAGCATGTAATATATCAACGGATACACACTTGAGTCAAAACAATGAAAAGAATATGCTGTTGTCCTAGCCCCATTCATAATTGTGACCTATATTATTTGTGAGATAAAAGTAGAAACAAAAAAGGCTTTATGTATTTAGCCATCTCTTGGTCACTTTTTCCTAACCGTTTCACACTCTTTTATATAAAGGCTATTCTCTCTCTCTCTCTCTCTCTCTCTCTCTCTCTCTCTCTCTCTCTCTCTCTCCAATTTGATGTACTTGCTAAACAAATTCAGGTGTTCTCATGCTATAAGTATTTCAAGATGATCTCTTACATTTTGATAATTGTAATATCTCTCCATCTTAGTTTTTAGCTCTTTCTGAACTTTGTAAATGAAAGCACAAGCAACTTTTAGAAATGGTTCTATTTCTAAATTGCTATATTCACCCTTTATAGTAATGATTATTTTGTACTGCTTCATTTGTTGTATAATTGTAGGATTAAAATAGTATTATGGAAGTTTGGAATCAAGTCTTCCCTTGCTGTTATTTCAGATCATTTGGAATCATATTAGCAAGTTTTAGTCTCCCCTCTATCAAGGCCAGACAGAGGTTTGGGGGGAAATATATTGTATGTATGTATACAACAAACTGTCATTAGCATATAATGCAATGCTCTTTTTGTAAACAAATAGAGCTTAAGCATTTGGATAATGTTTGATCATTGTAATTTTGCATACCCGTGTTAACAGCAGCCAAATAGCTCAACAGTTAGAATCGCCAATTGTCGAGTTTCAATCTTGGCTTGAGGTAGTTGCTAGTCTAATCACACAAAACTGTCTGACTATATATATATATATATATATATATATATATAGTAGAAATGGTAATTTATAAAAACTGAAGAAATTGCTCAATATTGTTGTAGAGCAAATATGCGTTTTATTTTTTATTACCGTATCTTTCTGTTAAGTTACATTATTGTCTCAGCTATCCGGCCTCTTTCATCTCTTTCACTCTTTCATCCCATAATAACGAACATTTCTGTAAAAGTCTGAGGAAGCTACTGACGGCCAAAAAAATGGCCGGGTAGCTAAAACAATAATGTAACTTAACAGAAAGATACGGTAATAAAAAATAAAACGTATATATGTATATATATATATATATATATATATATATATACATACACGTTTTATTTTTAATTTAACTACTATATATATATATATATATATATATATATATATATATATATATATATATATAGTAGTACTGAAAAGAAAAGCCACACTTGTCATTATTTTTAAAATTTAAGTTGAATTGAATGTAACTGTTTAAACAACCTATACCTCATTTGATTCACATTCTTCTATAATTTTACCTGTTCATATTTGACTTTTAATTGAAGTATCTTCGTGTTCACGTCAATTTAAAAAATTAACTTCATTAACCCTTAACTGTTTCATTAAAATATGTTTATGTATTGTATTTTTTATTAGATGTATATCCAGGATATTGCATTGCCTTCCAGTAGTAATAAAACTAACAAAAGGGCAAACAGGGAACCAAACTATTCCAGTAGAAGTTCTATAAAGTCTTCCCCCAGGAAAAACAGAGAAGGTTGGACTAAAGTAAATTCTAGACACCATGAAAGTGATCCTGGTGAGTTATATATTATTTTTCTTGTTTAATTTTCTGTATGCAAAAATAGTTTTAATTTTGATCATTTGTTTATTGCATTTATATAAGTCTCTCACTGCTCGAATTTGTTTGATATCCCCAATGTTATGTTCTATAAAAAATCATATGTTTTATAAAACATTACTTAAATATCTTTAAGAAACCCAATTATTATGATATTTGATAAAATAATAAATAGGATATTTTCTTGATAAAATTTAACCACGTGTTTCAATATTTCATGGTATTCAAAATTTGTTTATTTTTATACACTGTATAGTACTTTTTTGCACAATTTTACTATAGCTACATATGACTGCATTTGAATATGATAATAGTTAAAACAGTTACAAATTTTAATTTTGTGTATATAACATTATTTTATGTATCTACATAAAATTTTATGTAAATATTATTAGTATTTACTTTGTCAATACACAATACGTAAGTAGAGCTAGGTAGTAAGTTTTGAAAATATATTTGGCAATTAAGCTATACAGAATTTTCCATGTTTCATCTTCATGAGGATCTGTCAGGCTATTCTAATTACTATATATATTTTCAAAAATTACTATATATATATATATATATATATATATATATTTTATTTGTTTTTGTTTTATTTGTTTTATTTATACAAAAGTGCATTTTTACCTAAATGCGAGTTAGGAATAATTTTCCCTTTGACCAATTTGGTACCCCCTAAATGGGGAGCAGAATATATATATTATTTTTAGAATATAATTATCCACTGACATGTGTTTTGTCGTCTACGACTCATCAATTTAAAAATTATATATATATATATATATATATATATATATATATATATATATATATATGAAATTATATGCAATCATGTTACTTTTATGGAAAAACAAATTTTTAATAAGTAACTGAATGTGATTATATATTATTTTAGAATCGCAATTTTGTATGTTTGTGTTTCATATGTTCAAATTGGGTAATACAAATTTGTATTTTTCAGATGCATATCCATCACAATATTGCAACCCTCCTCCTTCACATAGTGATCAACAAACACGAGCAGAGACACGACCTTTGGGACAAGTTGCTAGCTACCCTAGTGACACCACAATAGTAGCCAGAGGATTTTACACACCCTATATGAATGAAAATGGTTCCCAAATAGATGCCAAGTCTTACTCGGATCAAGACAGTAATAGTCTTTCTGGAAGAAATTTACAATCAAGAAATGTACCTGCAAGTGGAAGTGAAACTTCTATCAACAGACCACTGCCCCCCTTGCCCCATTAAATATCTATTTGCACAAAAGATGCTATGTAAAAACTATTGTGAAAACATACTAATTAGCTCCAAATATTTTAATTATTGAAAATACCATATTAAAGAAGTTAAACATCTGATTGTTTAAAACCTTGTAAATAATGCAATTAATGATTTTTTTTCTCAATAGATATTACGTATATTACTTTATTTAGGCTTAATCTGCTTTTCAGTTTAAATATATTTGCCTCTGTTACTCTATTAAAATGTATTTAAAAATTTTTTTAATAATATGATGATGCTCACAAAACATTGTTATATGTATGACATTTGTGGATGAAATAAGAATTTTGCAAAACAATATGAAATCTGGATTTTTTCGTGATATTGAATTTGTGACAATTTATTAAGAACATTCAATGTTCAATCATTGCATTCTTTAAAGTACATTTTACATATTTTGCCTTATTTTTCTCTGTATTATATTTTGATAAGCGTGTTACAACCATCATACTTCATAATAATTTCTGGCTACTTTAAACATGAGTCTCATATTTTATCAATTTTAAATTCAACATTTTTTTCTTTTTAAGATTAAGCTTTTGTTCTTTCTTTACTGAGATTTGATATTGAACTCTTATCTACTGTTTCTGATTATTATTCAGTATTATTTAGCAACACAATGAAATCTGACTTGATAATTTGATTTGAACAAGGAAGTTGTATATAAGATAGTTTAAAGACATCAAATGTGTATATTTTGTCTCCATCTAAAATTTTATTTTCAAAAATGAATTTCATTAAAAAGTAGCAGGTTCTGTGTCCTGGCATTGCCTGAGAAAATTAATGAAATCAAATGTCAGAACTAAAAGGACCAGAAAGACTATTTTCACCAAAAACATATGGGAGGGAGGAGTACTAACTGATTTGTTTGCGTGGCCAGTGTGTGTGCAGTGTGTGTTGAAGTTACTTTGTTTTTAATTCATAATTTAACAAAACAATATAACTAACTTGCTTACAAATCAAATAAAATGCATTAGGATGGAATTTAACCCTTATCCCTGAGTGGCTTCTGAGCCTTGATAAGTGGTGACCTCCATGTAAAAAAATAAAAAATTAATTTTGTAACAAAATAGTTATTCACAATGACTTGTTTTCTTTACTTGGGTTCAGTTTGTGCTATTGAGGGGAGGGGGGCACTTATAAATTTACAAATTAACACAACATTAAAAAAGCTGACTTATTCGCCTGTGTGTGTTGGTGGGGGCAGGAGGGAGGGGGCTAACTTACTAAATTTAGAATTGGATCACAACTTTTTGATTAATCAAATCAGTCCAGCAAAAACAAAATTGCAAAAATTAACTTTGGAGCATAAATTCTAAATATTTCTCTACAAGATAAGTATTTGTAAAAAGAGTATATGTTTTTATTAATACCAAAACAATCATTGAATTTAAAAATAATAAAAAAAATAGTTAATTGATCAAATGTCCTAACACAAATCAGTTGACCTTACATTGTATTTCACATATACCTCGGCAGTATATTAGAAAGATATTTGTTTCTGTTGTATGTATCTAAAACAGTGTTTGATGTCACTGTTTGTGTGAGAAATCTCACAACTTTATAAAGATACAGATGTATATTCAAATTTAGTTCTCAATGATTTTTCCCATGAGGCTATCATTATATTATCTGTTTGGTATTTTTAAAAATGTAATTTTATGTTGTGTATATCTTATAAGGTAACATATTTATCATTTCATACAGTTTTTACTTGAAACATTAAATATATTCTACCTTTAAGATATGATGATTAAAGGTATGCTCCAATCTTGGATGATTGAGATTTTGTTATTACATGTATACATGGATTTTTCAAATTTATTTGAAGAATACATAACGTATGGTTGTCTAAAATTATGTACCTTTTCATTTATTCATTATTTATTTCTAACATTCCCATATTGTGTGTCATTACTTGTGTTTAGCAATTTTGAGTTTTACCATTGCTTGCAAAAAAAAAAAATGTAAATATTCTTAAACATTTTTGTTTTATTCTGTATTCACAATAAATAAAATGGATATTTGGAAATAGTATATGTACAGTGTAATAAATGACCAACTATGAATTGGAAGTATCACAAATTTCACTAAATAAAAATGATTGAGATTTATTCATCAAAGTAACTTCATTTTCTTTTAATTATATTTAAATATATTTTATACAGCCAAGTATACATTTTGCTGAATATTTTAATATTTACACTCTTTTGCCAAACAGTATTAGTAGCTTGCTTTACATTTTAATCTGCTAGACTAGATCCTGTCGTCAATTAAATTAAAATATTTGCCATTACTTGGATATTCCCAAAAGTAAAACAATGGATTTGCTCATCATATGACTCAGCAAAAGAAACTACCAGAAAATACATTCTGCAGCAGGATTTACTTCATCATACCATCAATTTAACATGTAAGTTGGTTTCAAATTGTATTTCGTTTTGTTTTAATATTTTGTTCAAACTTTCTAATAACAACATATTTTGTTATCCTTCACATGCTTTCACCATAACCAGTAAAAAAAATCCAGCAAAAGAACAACTTTAAGTCTAGCTCTAACAGAGGGTTGTTGAAGCTTTATTTGAGCATCTCAATTGATATTCTTAATTTTATTGCATCTGGTACTCAAAGGATTCTTTATGATAAATTTAATACAATTCTATCTGATATTTTGGAGGTTTATGTATTTATTCAAATCATCATTAGTGTACTAGTAGTAGTATAATTGTGATCTGTTGTGACACACACCATACTTAAGGTTCTTTCTACCAAAATTAAAGCTATTCTATTTGATACTTCTGGATTCTTTAAGTGTTTATTTTGTTTATTATTTGTAGTAATAATAGCAGAAGTTATATCACCATTTTATCCCACCTCCCAATGATATCACTGGTGTCCTCAGAATGATTAATGCCAACTTTTAGTGTAAATTATATTGAACAGTTTTGGAGCCTATTAGATAACAAATAAATATAGATTGAACTAATTACTATTTATAAACGCTTTATTTTTTACTTGTTTGTTATTTTTTGTTTTGGGTTTTTGATATTTAACTTTTAATATGCATTTTACTCATTAGGAATATCATAATTTGTTGAAAATCATTGCAAATGTCTCTTGTGTTTTAAGCATTATAGAAGTAATCTTTGCTTCTATATTTTTGTTTTTTTTTGCAGTTATATTGATATCAATTTTTTATAATGATTTGTACTTTTTTCATGTATTGTAGCTATTATGTTTCTGATAATAAATATCTACATATATCTTATTAAGAAAGTAGAGTATAATTCAGTAAGAATGTTGTTTATAGTGATAAAGAAATAAATAGTATATTTAGTTAGAGAAATGACAGACTTGCAGATATTCCTTTTCTTCTTTCATGTTACATTTTCATCATTGAATATTTTATGCGTTTAAAACAGACTAAATGAATACTCCAATTTTTACAGGATATTTTTTGTTATTATTTCATGCTTGGATTAGATTGTTGCAGCTAATATTATTGTGTAAATTAAAATATGTCTTGCTTTTAATACATTCAAATAAACTTAATAAATATTTAAATTCAGTTACTGTGTATTTGTTTATTGCTACAAAAACAAAACATTAATTGCTGTATTTGTTGGTAAAAAATCATTGATATTATTATAATTACTGTTGTTTTTAGCTATATTAACATGTTTTTCTTTAAAAGCCTGAAACAAAATGCAATATAGGCAAACTTTTATTTAATCATAAATAACAGAAAATATATTGCAAATTAGGTTTATTTAGATCAATGATTTTCAAAACATGCTAAGATGCCCCCACCCTCTCAAAAATGCCACACATGAAATCATTAATTTTGTTTTATTATATTTGATGTTATTCTATCGCCTCTTTTAAAGGTAAATAATTTTAATTTTAAATTAATGAAATAAGGAAAAAAATTCTGTCTCGCTTTGGTTTTGACATATGAAACATAGGAAATTACTTTTAATGTTGAAAAAAGTATGACATACTTTTTCTCTTTCATACATAATGAATATATATTATTTTCTTTTTTTAATAATTTATAAAAGCTCCAAAAAAACCTTAATGGTGAAAATATTTAAAAATCAACAAAATAAACAAAATTAAATTAATTAAAATAATGACATTTTTTATTATAATTATTCTAACAACCATTAACAAGTAAAAAGAAAAATTTTAATAAATAATCTTTTCATCAAACTTAACTTCTATTTTAATGAGATCTCTTGTTAATAACAAATGTTGTAAATAAATTTTTAATTAGAATCGCAGTATTGTGTTGATAAAAGTAAAAATTAAAATTACTTATCTTTTTGCAGAAAATAAACATTTTTTTATTCATTAATTTGTATGTAATGAAAAGGAATATCGATAATTTAAAAAAAATCTGTTACACTTAGTTATCTCCCTTGCACTATAGATTTCTGCTTTAGGTCATTTTTCATTTTCTTAAACGATCAATTGACAAAATTAATTTGATGACTTTGTAATTCATGAAATTTAAAACCAAATTTTTAATTTGATATATTTGGATACCGTTCTCATTTTTTCGTTCAGATTTTGAGTATATTTCATACTAGTTGAAGTATTTGTACAGCTTCATAATATTAAGATACCCTTGAAACATTTAATATGTGCAATGGGGTTTGAACATTTCAAAGGAATAATGAATTAGTTTTATGGCTTAGTTTTTATTTTTAGATTGAAATTTACTCTTTTTTTTTTTTTAATCTGCAAAATTGTACAATTTTTCTGGAGTTTAAATTTCATTAAAATTGAAAATAGAAAATGATTTTTTAAAGAAAGCGCTAAATCTATATAACTTGTAACACAGAAGAGATTTTTTTTCAATTATTTTTAATTCTTGTTATATTGCAAATATTTATATTAGTGTTTTAATTACTTTGTTTGTTTGTTTTTTTTTTGTTTAAAACAGTATTGTGTCTTATCCATGTAGTACATTGATTATATTTTTTTAACTAAATGGAAACATTGAGATAGAAATTCTTTCAGTAAAATATGCAATCTATTTATTTTTTCCAGATTTCAATTAGAATGAATAACATCAAACCATGATTTATATGAAAAGGAAAACATTTACATTGAAGAGATGTTAATTTAAGGAGGGATTACTGCTTATTCATGAATGTCACATACCATGTGGAAGAAATCAAGATTCCAAATATTTAGTTTCGTCAGATTTTCACTCCATGAAATATGTAAGACTTAAATCTATATACTGCTCAAACACTGGATGCTGGCTTCATTTATACTGAAAATGTGAAATGCTTTCAAATTCCTTAAATTCTCACGAAAAAAACTTTAAAAAAACATATTGTTTTAAGTTAATTAAAGTCAAACTTGTAGATGACAATCAAAATATGAATTTTCAGATTAACAAACTTACTAAAATATTTTCGAAATGAAGATTTTTAATTCAAATTTTTCAAGAAGATACATTGGAATTTTCTTTGAATCGTCCGTTCAAAAAAAAGGAGCAAAACCTTTAACATTAATTGTTTCTGTTAATATTAGTCAAATATTACAAATACTACCCCAGACTACAAATATGTAAATAAAAGAGTAATAGTTTCTCAAGTTATATCAGAGTTGTTAGTAGAATTATCAGTATACACTTATAACAAAAGTAATAACCCTTATGATAGATATAGAAGACATATTTGCAAGTCTCAACCAAACTTTCATCAAAAGTCCACTGACTGCACTCATTAAAATGTGTTTTTAGAGGTAACTGATAAAATCACAAAAAAAAAATATTGTAATATTTCAATTTTTCCAGTTGATAAATATTTGAAAATTAGCAAAAGGATATATCTCAAACAATTTATAAAAATTATTTACAATTTTATTGAAATATGATTAAATATATTGTACATTTATTGTATTTTTATCTTCATTAATAAATTTAAAATATAAGAAAAATTGTTTATTATTGTAACAAAATATAAATAAATTTTAATCAGAATAGAATCTTTTTTCTAGATATTCACTGTTTTTTTTTATTTATTATCTGCAAAGAATATGTAAGTAACTCATCTTCAAAATTCAGATAATTTTTTTATATTCAATAATTTTACAATAATTATGGTAAACATTTTATTATAATTCAGCATCAAAATGGATTTTTTTTTAAAAAAACGCACTATTACAATGGAAAATATATTTAAGTTCCTTTTAATAAAAATGAATCTATTCTTTTCGTAATAAATTATTTCATAGAAACCTAACCCAATGTTTTTCCTTAAATTAATTCTTACAATAACAAAAAAAAGTATTTTACTGATAACCTTAATAGAAAAATAAAGCTCTATAGAATGGCAGTTAGCAGTTAATATCACTTAACTATATCTGTCTGCATATAAAAATGAAGTCATACAAAAAGATTATAAAACAATCTGTATCTGTAATATTACACCACATTTCACTACATTTTATTAAAAAATGTTTTTAATACATTGATATTTAAGCATATAGAGAAATTTATTAAAAATAATATATTGTTAGAATATTATTTAATTCGGATTTGGCTCACTACTCGAGACTAAGTGGTATCAGCCATTACACACTCAACACATAAAGTAGGACTGCTGGCTACACTCACCTTAAGCAAACAAAAGAGACACTCAAGGATGTTGCAGCATAATAGTAGCTGTGAATGAACTTTTTTTTTTATCATTTAGGCTTACAGTTTACGTAACACTCTATTTGGATTTTTCTTAAAAGGTAAGTTTATTTTAAATTCTTCATCTTATTCATATTTTTCCTTAATTAAAAACCTGTAAAAAATATTTGTAAAATCGGCCACTGTACAGACGCCATTGTTGTTATCAATGAAAACGTTACTTGTAATTTCTTTGTTTGGTTTACACATTTTTTCTTCTTTTCTCTTGTATTAATATCAAGATTTTTAGGATCTTTTTGACATTTAATCAAATTACTGTTTTATTTTGCTCATTATTATAAAAAGTGATATTTACATTTTATCTGATTATTTTTTATTATTTGTATTTATAATATACAACTTTTAATTTATTGCCTTCTAAATAAATTTACATTACATAAAAAATTGTGAATGACTGATTTTAAGTTTAGATAAATAATTTACTATGATACAATCAATTGATACAATAATGATGCAAAATGTTTTGACTCTACAGGAAAACATTGTATATTTTAATGTATTTAGAATATAATTACTTCACTATATATATTATCCATGTAAGTTTGATTATTATGGACAATTTTTACTATAATTAATTGAAATTTATTGTTTATCATAAAAAAAAACATGAAGATTTTCAAAAACATATTTTTATATTATAGTTGATACAACTTTATATCTTCATCAAAAATGATCAGATGCTTTTTTAAATTGAGTTTGAGAATATCTTGTTGGCAGGTACCAAATTTATTTTTTTTATGTTACAATTAATAAATAACACTTATTTTAAAGATAATTTAGTTACTGCTTTTTCTAAAATATGTGTATAAATATATATTATTTATTATGTGTAATGTATTTTTTAAGTAAGTTTTTAATTTTGAATAGTTGAAAACTTTTATTTTTAAATGAAAGAATAACATGTTTTAAATGAAAGAATAAACATGTTTGTTTGATGGGCTGTGTTTATAAATGACTCTCATTCAAGTTTTCCTGATAACTAAATTGTTTCCACTTTAAATTCTTGAAACATTTTGTAATTGTTTACAGAGGAAATGAATTTAGACAAACTCATTTAACACTAAAGACTGGTTTGTAAATTAAAAATATATAAATAAATAATGTTTGGATTTCTTCCTAATCTTTTTTTAAGAAAGTAATTTTGTTCAATGCTTGAAAAATGAGACATATTTGTAAAGTTAAGGGATCATCATCATTATTATATAAGAAAACAAAAACTTTAAAATCTAATTTTAAATCGATGAATTGAAAGAAAATTACTACTTAATCTTTATTAGCTTTTGTTAAGTCAAAACTTTATAGCACATTTTTATTCCAATTAAAATGCTTTTAAGTATATTTTTTATTTTAAAAATAATATAGTTTATCTTTGAAATAATCCAGTACACAATTCGATTCATCATTTTAAACTTCATTGTCATTACTATTAATTTCTTTTCTTCATGTTATAAATTGCTCAGAAAGCAAATATAATGTAAAATAACTCTAGGTTTATGTAAGCAAATATTCATATTAATTAAATTCAGACTATAGAAGAAAGGAATAAGTATTTTCCCCCAAAACATGAAAACTATTTGAATATGTGGGTTGCTATTTCACTGTCTTATCTATATGTGTGTGAGATAGAGAAAAAGAGGCAAGTAGAAAATATATAATTGTACCATGGAAATTTACAGCCTTAATGATGTTATTTAATCTTCATGTTATCCCATTCTTTGTTTTGTAAAAACGTTCTGCTAGTTTCTTAACCAAATTTGTTTGATAATTTAAAATTAACCACTCTTACTAGGCGTAAATATATTATGTAGAATGGCAGCCAAAATAGAGAACATTGTCTCTCTAACATTTATTTTTTAATAATATTTTTTTAGGTTTAGATATACATGCATTTGAAAGTATTCATAATATGATTTTTATTTCATTTTCAGATATAATTGGAACAAAGTTTGTAAATTTGTTATCTGAAATTATTCATTGTATGAAACACATTTTACCACTTTAACATGATTGTACAACTATTTGTGTTGATTTTGATTCTACGTGGTTATCAGTGCATTAATCTCATATATTATGTGGAGGAAGGACAAAGTCCACATACTTACCTGGGAAATGTTGCTGCTGACACAAAGGTCATTGACGGTGTACCATTTGAAGACAAAAATGAAGTGACATTCAGTTTATTGACACAAGGAGTGACAGGCACTTCTTTGTTTCATGTGTCTAAAGAAAGTGGTAAATTGTACACAGCCCAAACCCTTGATGCTGAGTCTCTATGTACATACAATGCAGAATGTTTTCAAATGGTTGATATTGCAGTGAAAAAGTTGACAACTGTTCTTAAGTTATTGGAAGTAAAAGTCATCATTCAAGATATTAATGATCATCAACCTGAGTTTCCAGAAAAACAAATTAATATACAATTTAATGAAGATGTTATTCCAGGAACCAAAATATCTATCATTAACGCAATTGATAGAGATGTGACCATTGAAAACTCTGAAATTATATATGATCTAAAAAAGAAAAAAGGTGAACCATTTACTTTGTTTGTTTCCAGAAGTGTTGATGGAACTTCACAACTTGCAATAAAATTAGAGGATAAACTTGACAGAGAAGCTAAAAATATGTATAATATACAAATAATTGCAAAGAATAAACAACCTCCTATTAAAGAAAGTGTATTGGATATTCAAATTACAGTTATTGATGTAAATGATAATTCTCCAATCTTTTCTGAAAATGTTTATAATGTTACAATAAAAAACAAACCAGATGCTGCTTTAGCTGTTATCACTTTATCTGTAAAAGATTTAGATTTAGGTGAAAATGGTAAAATCTCATACAGTTTCAGTTCAAAAACATCAGACATTGCTAAAACTCATTTTGATTTAAATTCAGAAACTGGAGAAATTTTTTTGATGAAGAAATTTACAACTGGGCAAAAACTGAAATATAAACTTTATGTAAAAGCTTCTGATGGAGGCAATCCTCCATTAAGCTCTCTGGCCATGGTTCAAGTGAATGTAATCAATGAACAGAACAATAGACCAATTATAAAAGTGACATTCTTTTCTTCATCTACAGAAAATACAGTTGATATCTCTGAAGATATTAAAGTCGGTAGCTTTATTGCTTATGTGAAAGTGACTGACCCTGATTCTGGCCAAAATGGAGATATTAGTTGCCATCTGAATCATGATAAATTTCAACTCCAAAGTCTGGACACAAAGAAATACCAAGTGATTGTTAAAAAGCCATTGGATAGAGAAAGTGAGGATCACCATGATATTATTGTTCATTGCGAGGATAAAGGATCTCCTGCTTTGGAAAGTGAGAAAAGATTTTCTGTTAAAGTGATGGATGTGAATGATGAAAAGCCGGCATTTTCCAAGAAGACATTTCAATTTAAGATCAATGAGAATGAAAAGTCTCGAGTTCACGTTGGCTCAATCAATGCCACAGATCCGGACTTGGGAGCTGGAGGTAAATTAAGTTATTCTCTCTTGCCAAGTAATAGACAGTTTTTACCTTTCAAAATTACTGACACTGGCTTGATTTCAACAATTATGTCACTGGATCATGAATTTCAAGATCTTTATGAATTTCATGTGTTAGTGAAAGATAATGGAAAGCCATCATTAAATGCTTCAGTGAATGTTGTTGTTGAGATCAGTGATAAAAATGATAATGCTCCATATTTTACATTTCCTAGTGTTAATCCTTATAATGTAGATGTTATCTACTATCCACATCATTCAAAGAACATCACTCAGATAAAGGCATCAGACAGTGACAGTCAAGAGAATGCATTTCTAAAATATGAAATAATCAGAGGCAATAGCAAACAGATATTCAGCATCAACCAGTACACTGGTTTGTTATGTTCAACTCATGTCCTAAGCCAACAAGATGCTGGCTCATATGAGCTGGAGTTTCTAGTGAAGGACAGTGGTAGCCCAGTTCTATCAGCCAGAACTACTGTATATTTGACATTGACCGTAAGCAACAAGACATCAGAAATGTTAAATGCTGTTAACATCAAAAAAGATAACAAGATCCACCTGACTTCAGCAATTATCATTGTGTCTGTAGCAGTGACAATAGCTGTGATCATTACAGCTTCAATCTCAGTGTGTATCCTTCGCTGTTGCAATCCTCGAAGTGTTCCAGTAGCAGAAGGCGGATATGTGAGTAGTGGTCAGAGGCATTTGATAAGTCCTCCTTACCCAGCCAATCCTTGGTCTAATGCTGCTCTTCCTACAAGTGATGCAGTTGATATGAGAAGAAGCAGTCAACCACCAACACCCAGAATGCAAACCCATCCTTACTCAAGAGCTCAGCAATTGCTCTCGTCTCAACCCCCTAAACCACAGCCACCTACAGACTCCATTTCACAGGTGAATTTTTTATTTTTCATGTTGTTGTTGTTGAATTATTTTCTTTTTTTTGTTGTTTAAAGTGTGTCACTCACATGTAATTCATAATTAATAATGAAAGAAACAGGTCTTGCATAACAACTTATCTGGTGTCACTTAAAATCCAAGTTTCAAAGTAACATTTTTTTCTATTTAAAATTTAAAAAAAAAATGTTCCCATTTTTTTTTTCAAAAATTTGGATTTTTATTTCTTAAAAAGAATTAATATGCTGTTTTGATATAGAAAGTTAATTTAATTAAAATACTAATAACCATTTTAGGTAAAATTTTAAGAAACATATCTTAAAATGTTATTTAAAGAAAGTATTTTTTTCAAAGTCATTTTTATAAACTTTTAGAATTGAATTAGGATTTTAGCATGACAACTACCAGACCAGAAAAACGTTTGTGATTCTGAATCCAGTTTGTATCTATTCATCTATGGTGGCAATCCACACTTTCCTTGAAAACTTGAGTCCTCTCAGAGGGAGAATTCATACTCCTCTAATTAAGCACCACTACTGTAATTGTGCACATTTTATGATGGGTATTTTCCTTTAAAAGAAGGAATGAATTGTTGGTAAATTAATTTTATAATGCCATATTTTTGGATTTTAATTTTTCAAATCATAAAACTTACAGGTATTAATCTTTTGTAATATATACATGTGTATATATATATATATATATATATATATATATATATATATATATATTCAAGAAATAAATATAAAAATTTTCCATTATTTTTATTTTCATGTACAAATGATTTGTGACAAGTCAATTCGAAAATGCATGTTTTGTTTATCTTTGAATGATTTAAAATATGGTTTCATGCTAAACATAACCCTTCCAACTGAATGTGAAGATCTATATTTGATTCAATGGTGCACTTTGTGACAGGTATTTTTCCTTTCGATGTATATGTGTATCTGTTCTACATTTTAAAGCTGAAATGTATTCGAATGCACTTTCCAGAAAAAAATAACAGCCCATATTGATAATGTAGATTGACATCATTCTTCTTAGTTTAATATTATAAAATAAAGTATTTACAGATTTACATCATTTTTAGTGGTAGCATTAACAAGAATTTAAATTCTGTTAATCGTAATCAGAATATTGACTTAATTATAAATTCTCTTTTCTTTGTTTGCTCTTATATAGTTATTTAGAAAAATATGTAACCGGTATTTTAATTACTTTGAAAATATTCTGTAAAACAAATTATTATTGCTATTTGAACAAGTTTCCCAGTACATATATTTTATATAATTATGTTTGATTATTTTTTAGTATGAATTTCTTTATGAATTTTTGAAATTAATATTTATGAATTTTATATAATCAAAATAATGATTCTGATTTTTTTTTACAGATGTATGTCCAGGATGTAGCACTGCCATCTGGTAGTGACAGAAATTGTAAAAGGCCAAACAGAACACAAGACTATTCCAGTAGAGGTTCAATAAAATCTCAGACTAATAACACACAAACTGAAGATATGCTCAGTAAGTAATAAAATGAAATGTTTTACAGTGAATTATTATAGGAACTTTATATGTAAAAAAGTTTAAATGCAGTAATGATCAGTAAATGTTTATTTCCCTATTTATCTAACTTGATAAATGTTAAATATGTGTTTATGTGTTATTTTAAATAGACATTTTACAAACATCATTTACTGCAGTTTTATTTAATTAATATTTATTTTTTTTATATTATTGCCTTTAGTTATATAATTATCTAGAATGTTTTCGTTTTCAGACATATACCCTTCCCAATACTGTAACCCTCCTCCATCACAAAATGATCAACCAGAAACCATAGAAACAAGACCCTTGGGACAGACTGCAAGCTACCCCAGTGATACCACAATCGTTGCTCGAGGCTTTTATACACCTTACATGAATGAAAATAGTTCTCACACTGATTCAAAGTCCTACCAAGGTGTTGAGAACAGCAGTTCTTCTGGTAGATGTTTACAATCCAGCAATGTATCTACAAGTGGCAGCCAATCTTCTATCAACAGACCTTTACCACCCATACCACTTTAAAATAATGTTTCATAAAATAGCCATAATGTATAGATTTTATCCCAAACATTGCATCATTATTTTTAATTTGAAAAAAAAACTAATTACTTAACAGAATATTATTTTTAAATAATACATATTTTATTTAAATATCAGGGTTAATTTTTAATTTTTTTAAAATTATTTTTATTATAAACTAGGAAATCTTTAAAAATTGATAAATAAATTTATTATATAAAATATATGTATTATATATAAATATATTTATTCATTTTCTATTTATAGCCACACAAGAGATGTATAAATATACCATTAAAATTATGTTGATTACAAATTTTTGAAAATATGTTTTTAGTACAAATAATTATATACATTCTTTTAATAAAAATTTGTTCGGGAATTTTAAATGGTTAACATGTTTTCTGCAATTTATTTAATATACTTTTTGTACATTATAATTAAAGGAATAATATTAATAATAAAAAATAAATATTTATTGTAAAAATCAGTTACCACTAGAATATAAAATATTTTTTATTTTAAGAAATACTATTCCTAGATTTAAATTAATATTGGAAAAATTAATTATTATAAATAATAATTTTTTTTGACATATTTGAAGAATTTTTAGTTTTAAATACTTCACTTCAATATATTATGGAAGATGTTTATAGAAAACTTAATTAATAAACTAAAATTCAGTATTTATTCAATGACAAACCATTGAGCTAGTTTCACATATAAGCAGCCATTACACACACACTATATGAAGTAGGACACATTTCAGCTTTGTATTAACCACACAAAAGAAACCAAGATGCTATGGCACATTAGTAGCTGCAGCTGGAGTAATTTGCTTCCCGTTTTATAATTTTCATTTTAATTTAAACTCAGCAAATAATACACAAAAGGTAAGTTAGTTTCACTATTTTTCTTTTGGATAGATTTGTTTAATCAAAATTTGACTTAAGATCAACAAAAGCTTATTTTATTGAAATCATTTGCCTCAAACGCCATTTTCTTTGTTAGGAAAAATTCTACATAATTTGTTAAATTTACAATTTTATAATAAATTTGTATTATCTATTTTCAGAGTAGGTACATGTACATTTTCAATGTGATTTTTAAATGAATATTTATATCTTTTAATATTTTCATGAAATTAGAATATTTATTTATTCATATTTACACACACACACACACACACACACACACACACACATACACACACACACACACAACAACAACAATAATAATTTGGATGCATTATGAGTTTGTGTTTTTTTTTATATATATTTATTTTAGACTAAACTTCTTTTATATTTTATCACATTAGAAAATTTATTTTTCTATAAAATAAATTGTTTTTAAATCATTCAAAATGTCTTAAAAATATATATAGCAATATTTTCAAGAATATCTTTTTTTTTAATATTTAGGATGTCGGTAGTAGTAGTAGTAAGTAGTAATTTCTGTACATATTCACATGATATTGTTTTCTACTCTTTCTATATATAATCAACCAGAAAATTGGAATTGATTATATTTTTAAAAAAAGTAGAATTATTACAAATAATATCAATACAATTAAAATTCATCCTATAATCATATTATTAATAGATTTGTCATAATTGCAATTTTAAAGACACTCATTAATGATTCATACCATTCTGTGTAAACATTATAAATTTATTAAAAATTGAAAAGAATCTTATTATTAACAAAACATTTCTCATACATAATCCTAAAAAGTTAAATCATCCATAAGTAGATGTATGTATTTATGAAATAAAATTGTAAATTAAAAGTAAATTAATTATACATATCATAGACCTATTATGTATATATTTTTAAATGTTTATTTTAGATCAAGTTAGTTTTTTATATTTCATCACTTTAGATATTTAATCATTGTCATATTTGAATATAAAAATTAGCATAACATTTTAAGAAAAAGTATTTTGTTTCCTTACTTTTTAAATAAATATCTTAAATATCTGTTGCATGCATATCTTTTGTTAATATAAGCAAATATTATGCAATCTATTTTTTAAATATTTTATTTATTATATTTACAATTTTTGGATGGTGTAAACAAAATCAGTAGGTGTATATTTCTTTTTTTAGATGTTGCCGACTAATATCATGTGGTTCTTATATTTTAATTATTTTGATCACTGTACTTTCTGGTTTTCTTTATGTCTTCTTTCATCGTAACTGAACACTTTATATAATCTGTTGACATAAACTGTTCTTATTCTATACTTTATGACTTTTTAGATATGTTGTATTGATTAATTCAAAAAGATTTTTGGTACTTCTGCAGTTAAAAACCTGCTTTTCTGTGATGTTGCCTTCACATATCCTAGTAGCTTATGCAAACTTATGGAATATGCTGAGCATTGGTCAAATTTTAAAATGCCAGAAAAAAAAAACAACAATTATCGTATAGTAATTGCACGAAGAAAAATGGAAATACAATAAATAAAAATATAGCATCAACCTACAGTAAGTTTAATGATTAAATATTTTTTTAATAATGTGAAACATTTTTTTTTTTTGTAAAGAAAAGTTTTTGAAAAATTCTTTTATTGTTTTTTTTTTATTTTGTGTTTTTCTAAGAAGAATTTTTTGGAAGGGGTGGGGCTTATGGAAACAAATTGATTTTTTCTGAATTTTTGTCTCTACATAAATTCTAATAAGTACCTATTGAGTAGCTTCCAGCTGGTTCTGCCTTCTTTCTTGTTGCATTGCTTTGCCTCCTACATCTTCTTCGCATGATTTATAGTAGCCTTCGTTGTAGAGTCTACCAAATTAAACTGTAGTTCACCATTAAGTGTTGGAATACTTCTGATCCTAATTTGCTGCAGGCTTTCCAACAGCAAGATACAACCATGGTTCTTCACAGAATATACTTCTTTATTATGAGAAGCAGGGTTTTGGTGTTACCATTTGGAATTGTCACCAGGAAACCCTCCTTCTCGATGGGGTCATATCCTCCAAAGACCCAGAGCAATTCAAGGAGTCTCCCAATGTCGTGTTTCCTTCTGTTGAAAAGGGATTTGTCAACTTAAACAGTGTATCCTGGGTCTTTGATCTGCCCAGGATTCCTAAGGAAATTTCCTGATCAAACGATTTTTCATTGATTGAGCATTAAGCCATTTCTGGTGGTTTACATAAGCTTCTCAGATATGCTGGAACAACATTCATGTTTAATTTTCTTCAATTGGGATTTAACTCAGTTCTAGGTGAAATATCTAATGAATATCAGATTTTTAAATCCAATTTTCTTAATATGATTATTACATTGACTTTCATATGGTATTTTCTATATGCATATTATTATTTACTCATTAGTAGTCATACAGGCCGTCATCAAAAATTTCTCTTTAAGAACAACTTGTGGCATTCTCTGGAGTCTGAGTGACAACAAGTCTTCTCAAAGCCCTTTCTTTCTTAATTATTGGTTCCCATTTTGTATTCATCTCTAAAAGCTCATTGTAGCTTTTTTCTTTTCTTTTTTTTTCTTTTTTTTTTTTTACAAGGGAGCCACCACTTATCAAGGCCCGAAAGCCATTCAAAAATAAGGGTTAATGAGTCTACACAACAGTGTAGTAATCATTAGTGGTAGAAATTCGGTATAATTTGATTATTTAATGGGACAGCTCAGCAAGGACTTGTTTATATAGGGTTTGAAGATGACAATGCTGTAGTCAGTTGGAACATAGGCCAGTGAAACTGAATTCCATAGGTGGGCAATTCTAGGAAAGAAACTTTATTCATGGAATATATGGTTAGATTTAGGCACAGATAGGGAATGGGGGTAATTGTTAATAGTAGTTGTAGCTAGATGAGCGTTTTTTGTGAAGGTTTGGCAAGGGGAGGCATAGATTGAAGTTCAGACAAGCACTTGCTATGAAAATAATGATAGAGCAGACACAGGCTCATAACATCTATTTTGTGAGAGAGGTTGCAGGGAAGAGAAAAGAGCATCACATACTAGGTTTCAAAGCCAGATTTGAACTCAGTGCAGAATATGATTCTCTGAGCAGCTCCTGCCCAGATGTGGCAACAGTACTCCATCTTAAGATGTATCTGGCTCTTATACAGGTAGAGGATTGCGTCAAGAGTGTGATATCTTCTGGAGTGGTGGAATGGCAGCAGATTTGATGTAGATCTTCCATTTCAGATCAGGAATGAATGTCAGACCCAAAAGCTTGACAAAGCAGGAAGCTTCTTTGAGATGAGAACCATTCATATCAAGTGGAGATCAGAGCATTTATGGTAAAAAGATAGAAGCTTGGTTTTGATGCGTTAAAATTAACCTGCTACTTATGCCCCATTACACCACATGCTCAAGGTTGGAGGAGAGAAACTCAGATCTTAGTCATTGTTGGCCTTTGAAGTGTTGCCATAGATGGTAGTGTTATCTGTATACATGTTGACGAATAAACTTAGAATGTGATTTTGGAGATCATTAATGAAGGTAAGGAAGATAGTTGGCCCAGAATGGATTTTTGAGGTCTAACATATGTTTTGATTTTTAAAATCTTCTTGAAGCTGCTTTTTGCCTATTATTTTAACACCTTATTCACAAATGACCGCCATTTACCTTTTCTTTCCATATATGATTAGCCATGCCTCATTTTAATGTGTATCCTTCCAAAAATGTATATAAGCAATATTCTAAGTTAATTATACCTGGTGAAACAACTTCAGAAAAATAGAATTAACAAAACAGCATGTTTATAAAGTATGAGAATTGTCTACTACACTGAATTAAATAATGGGTTCAGTTTAACATTTCCAAAAGATTAACTATGACAAAAGGCACCTGAAGAATACAATGGTCAAAATGTATTAATATAACCACTACAGCGAAAACAACAGTTTGGAACATGTAAATGTTTACACCACTTAAAACATTGTGAAATATTAGTTGTACATTTTAGTAATAATGAATTTTTCTGGTTATATAGCCTTATTGAAAATGAAAGCATGAAAATTCTAATTGCCTATTTATGGATTATTTAAGCCATATGATATTGAATTAATTTCTCATGTTAGGACTAGTTTCTTATCGTTAAGTGATTATCTTTAGATCTCTACTATTGTGGTTGACTTTCTATAAAAAAATTTATTACCAACTCTAAAACAGAACTAATTTTTAATTATGCAGGGGAGGTAACTCCCAGTACTAAGTTTGACGAATGAAAAGATTAATGATGTAATTATATTTACTAAAACCTTTTGAATTTTGAAAAATATTAATGTTTGATTTTTTTCCATTTTTGTTAAAGAATCGCATTATTTATCAATAAAATGAAATTTATTTTATTAATGTTAATGAAAAACAACATTTGCTTTTCATTGTCACTGATTTCATCATGATAAACTTTTAAGAAATATAAGACTATTAAATGATGTATATATAATTACATTTTAATATTCCTTAGAAAATATTAAAATTTGTAATTATGTTTCGAATATTTTTATTGTATTGTAAAAAAACAGAAATTGTTAACTTGATGCTTACTTGTTATATATTTTTAATAAAACATAATACATAATTTAATGAAAATATACTTTTGTGAAAATTTTCTTGAAAAATTTGTTCATTATTTTATTTCAGATATACTGCCATAGTGGTAACTTTTCACTACAGAAAAGATGTTACTTCAAATATCTATGTTATTGTTGGTTATACATTATAGCTTATGTGTAGACCTGACATATTATGTGGAAGAAGGCAAGGGTACAAATACTTATTTGGGTGACATTGTTGCAGATACTCATTTGATGGATGATGTAACAATTAAAGAACAAAAACAAATCACATTCAGTCAATTACGGAAAGGTTCCAATGGAAATTCTAAATTATTCCGTGTCTCCAAGAATACAGGAAAATTGTACACTGCCCAAACATTGGATGCTGAATCACTTTGTACTTATAATGTAGAATGTTTTCAAATGGTTGACGTTGCTGTGAAAAGAGCATCCACATTCATTAAATTATTAGAAATCAAAGTTATCATTAAAGATGTAAATGATCATCAACCTGAGTTTCCTAGTAAAGAAATCAAAATTCAGTTTTCTGAAGGTGACATTATGGAGACAAAAATATCAATCCCCAATGCTATTGACAGAGATGTTAGCATTCTAAATTCTGAAATCTCATATCAGCTCATGAAGGAAAAAAATGAACCCTTTACATTATTTGTTTCTAAAAGTATTGCCGGAACATCACAACTTGCAATTGTTTTACAAGAGAAGCTTGACAGAGAAGTACAAGATGTTTATAACATTGAAGTGATAGCAAAAAATAAGGAGCCGCCAATTAAAAAAACAAAACTACATGTTCGCATATCTGTATCTGATGTAAATGATAATTCTCCGATATTTTCACAAGATGTTTATAATTCCTCCATAATGAATAAACCAGATGCCACCAAACCTGTTGTTACTTTGTCCGTAACAGATTTGGATTCAGGAGCAAATGGTAAAATTTTATACAATTTTAGCCCGAAAACATCAGAAATTGCTAAAGCACACTTTGATTTAAACTCAGAAACAGGAGAAATTTTTCTCATGAAGAAATTTACCACAAGCCAAAAACTGAAATATAAACTTTATGTCAAAGCTTCTGATAGAGGCAATCCTCCATTAGGATCTCTGGCCATGGTTCAAGTGAATGTGATCAATGAACAGAATAATGCACCAGTAATTGATGTGAATTTTGGATCTGCATCGAGGGAAAATACAGTTGATGTTTCTGAAGATATTAAGGTTGGAAGTTTTATTGCCTATGTGAAGGTTACTGATGAGGATGCTGATCAAAATGGAAAGGTTACTTGTAATCTTAATCACAATAAGTTTCAATTACAAAGTCTGGATACAAAGAAATATCAAGTAATTGTAAAGAAACCAGTGGACAGAGAGAGTGAAGATCACCATGACATTAGGATCAGTTGTGAGGATAAAGGAAATCCTCCTCTTGAAAGTGAAAGCAGATTTTCAGTCCAAGTGATGGATGTGAATGATGAACAGCCACAATTTTCTAAACAATTATTTAAATTCTTCATTGATGAAAACCAGAGATCAAAAATTCCTATTGGCACAATCAATGCCACAGATCCAGACTTGGGACTTGGAGGTAAACTGTCTTTTTCTTTAGTGAGCACCAATAAACAATTTGTACCATTTCGAATCACTGAAAATGGATTAATCTCTTCAATTATGTCTTTAGACCATGAGTTTCAAGATACTTATAATTTTGAAGTGTTTGTAAAAGACAAAGGAAGTCCATCATTGAATAACACAGTGAATGTGATTGTTAAGGTGAGAGATGAAAATGATAATGCTCCATATTTCACATTTCCCAGTGTTAATCCTTATAATATGGATGTAACATATTACCCACATCATACAAAGAACATCAGCCAGATAAAGGCATCAGACAGTGACAGTCAAGAGAATGCATTTCTAAAATATGAAATAATCAGAGGCAATAGCAAACAGATATTCAGCATCAACCAGTACACTGGTTTGTTATGTTCAACTCATGTCCTAAGCCAACAAGATGCTGGCTCCTATGAGCTGGAGTTTCTAGTGAAGGACAGTGGTAGCCCAGTTCTATCAGCCAGAACTACTGTATATTTGACACTGACCGTAAGCAACAAGACATCAGAAATGTTAAATGCTGTTAACATCAAAAAAGATAACAAGATCCACCTGACTTCAGCAATTATCATTGTGTCTGTAGCAGTGACAATAGCTGTGATCATTACAGCTTCAATCTCAGTGTGCATCCTTCGCTGTTGCAATTCTCGAAGTGTTCCAGAAGCAGAAGGCGGATATGTGAGTAGTGGTCAGAGACATTTGATAAGTCCTCCTTACCCAGCCAATCCTTGGTCTAATGCTGCTCTTCCTACAAGTGATGCAGTTGATATGAGAAGAAGCAGTCAACCACCAACACCCAGAATGCAAACCCATCCTTACTCGAGTGCTCAACAAATGCTATCTTCTCAGGCACCAAAACCTCAAGAAACCCTTGACTCTGTTTCACAGGTAAGATTTTGCAGTTAGTTCAAAATATATTCCCTCTCTTTAAACAAGTAGAATGGAACCTTTGGATATGAATGACTCTGTTTATGGAATCTGTAGCTTACAAAACCTGATGTGAAAATTTTTTTATCCCTGCATAAGGAAAAATTTTTAGAATAGGAAAGATACAAGTATCAGAAAGACTATTTTTCAGGCACTCTAATTCTTCAAAAAGTCTTTATAAAATTGAAGTTTTATTTACTTTAAAGTTTTTATTATTAATTTTCTGGAAATATATATCTGGAAAACATTTTTTCTTGGATTATATTTCTCCCCTTCCCCAAATTAAGATTATTTTAAAAATGGAAAAATCTATGCTCGTATTATACATTTTCACTTCACTTTGAATCGTTTTTCTTTCTCGCACCAACATGCCTATAGATTTGGTTGAGATCAAATAAAGATTAAAATAATGCTTAAAAAATTATATCCTATCTCGATTTTTTTTTTTATTATTAAATAGAATTTTATATTTGATGTAATAAAGAATAATAAAAAATATATAAATACAAGTGAAGGTATTAATGATTATATTGGGTACTATTTCACTCTTATCTCATTCTGGTTTTACCTGATTATAAAATTTCATAGGGCTTTAAACTGACTAGATGATTTATATGTAAAACACCTTCTAGGATAAGAAAATTTCAAGATTCAAAAAGTAAGCCACAATCAATTAATTTTATATCTAGAGGTTCCACTGTATTTCTGTAAGCATCATATATTTTAATATTCTTTTCATTCAGTATTAATAGAGTTGAAAGTAATTAAATTTAAACTATTTTAAAGAATTGATAAATATTAAAAAAATTATAATTACTGTTCAATTCAATTATATTTACAGTAAGTTCACTGTTTCTTAAAACTTTTTATATATTCCCTAGATTGTAATATCTACAATTCATGAAACGAGGTCGTGTGTATCTTTTATTTGGGTGACTTTTACACGCTATTTTCATGATTTTTTTTAAATCTCGGCATGTTTGTTTGGTTTTTCTGTATGTGTGTTAAGTCGTGTGATGTTTGACCTCATTAAATTCACACATGTCACTTAACTTTTTAATCGTTAAATTAGAACACTTTTCACTTCTTGTCCTGTCATGGCCGATTGGTAGGATGTCAGATTTTTTCACACATTTTTTTTTCACCTTTGCCTCAAGGCTTCGTGTTCGAGTTTACATACCTCCCAAAACTTTTTTCTTTTACATCTCCAAACATCCGGGCACCCACACTAATCTATATATATAAAAGCGAAAATGTATGTATGTATGTATGTGTGTTCGCTTTTTCTGTATGTCAACAAAAGGCTTTTTTCAGAGAAGCGGTTGCTCGCTTCACAATTTTTAAAAACTTTTTATATCACATATAAATTGTAATATCTCACAGTTAACAATGAAGCTCGCCTGTCTATTTAATTTGCTCGATTTCGGGAAGATAAATATTCAATATTTGTCGCTCGCCGCATGTGGGTTAGTCTTTTCCTATAAAATCTTGGGGGAGGTGAAAAAAAAGCATTCAGCAGTAAATGAATACTATTCCGCAGTCAAACTTAACCTCATTAATTCATTAAAACGGGCACCTGCTAAATCCAAGTAATTAAATAAATTAAAATGTGTTTCCATTAGCATGTCGCGGTGGGGCAATGGTTAACGTCGCACGTTTTTTTTTTTTTTCACACTTTAATTTACAACTTTGCCTCAACGGTTCGGGTTCGATCCTCATACTTACTTTTTTTTTTACCCCCCCCCCCCCCCACACACACCTCCAAACACCCGGGCAATGCCGGGTACCCCTCGCTAGTCTATATATATAAAAGCGAAAATGTATGTGTGTATGTTTGTGTGTCCGCTAAAAACTTTCAACAGACACAACGAAAATTCACACACTCGGTATCATACTGAAGCCCCTTCCTTCACTCGAAAAATATCAAAAAATTGGCCAAAAACGTTAATTTTTTCACCCCGAAATCGACAGTTTTCGACGGGGGGCTCAACAAAAATGGTTCGGTTCTATGCTGCATGACCTGATTTACTTTAAATAGTTGAAAAACTGAACAAATTTCATGTACGTCGCTTTAGGTCAGTCGATTAATGTATTGATTCATTATCTAAACGTTTTGGGTTCGAATCGTAGTGTGAAATGTCTTCTTTTCTTTTTTTTTTTTTTCGATTTTTTAAATTTAAATATTGAACCAGTGTTATTTAAGCCATTTTTCACATAACATTCGTTTTTCTGTTTTTTTTTTTTACTTCGCTTATCCACCCCCGATCAAACACCCAAAAACACCTGGGTACCCACCGATTTTTTAAATTTTAATATTGAAACAGGCTTATTTAAGCCATTTTTCATGTGTTCGTTTTTCTGTTTTCATTGTTCGGTTACGTTAGTTTTTTTTGTGGTTTTTTTCCCGCTTAAGTTTTAACATTGTTTTCTTTTTTTACTTTGCTTATAACAAACAAACCTGGTCATTGACGTCATCATCGTCATAACGCTCGACAACTTCCGGGCGTGTACCTGTCAATTTGGTTCTTACTTAAATAAATTCAAACATCTTTCACTAACTCATTCTGCCTGGCCGATTTTATTTTCAAACTTCGCCTAAGGGCTTCGGGTTCGATCCATCCCCCCCTCTCCCCCGGGGTCTTTTTTATTTTACACCACGCACACCTACAAACACCCGGGCAATGCCGGGTACCCCCGCTAGTCTATATATATAAAGGCGAAAACGTGTGTATGTATGCATGTTTGTATGTGTGTTTGTGTGTCCACTAAAAACTTTCGACAGACACAATAAAAATTCACAAACTCGGTATCATATCGAAGCTCCATCCTTTGCTCGAAAAATATAAAAAAATTGGCCAAAAACGTTAATTTTTTCACCCCGTAATCGACAATTTTCGACAGGGGCGGTCAACAAAAACGGTCCTCTCGTGACGACGACCGGTTCTACGCATGCGTCAGATGACGTCATGACCTGATTTACTTTAAATAGTTGAAAAACTGAACAAATTTCATGTACGTCATGTTAGCTCAGTTGGTTAGCGCGTTGGTTCATTATCTAAACGTTTTGGGTTCGAATCGTGGTGTGAGATGTCTTTTTTTTTGTCGATTTTTTAAATTTAAATATTGAACCAGTGTTATTTAAGCCATTTTTCACGTAATGTTCGTTTTTCTGTTTTTTGTTTACTTCGCTTATCCACCCCTGATCACACACCCAAAAACACCCGGGTACCCACTGATTTTTTAAATTTTAATATCGAAACAGCCATTTCTTTTTTGTTTTTTCGATTTTTACATTTAGCATCGTTTGTTTGCCTTACGTTAGTTTTTTTTTGTGTTTTTTTTTCCATGTTTTGATTACCCCCCCTTAAGTTTTAATGTTGTTTTCTTTTTTTACTTCGCTTATAACAAACAAACCTGGTCATTGACCTCATTTGCTGAATAGCTATTGCTCTATGACTTCCGTGCGCGCACCTGTCAATTTGGTTCTTAAATAAATTCAAACATCTTTCAGCAATTCATTCTGGCTGGCCGATTTTATTTTCAAACTTCGCCTCAGGGCTTCGGGTCTGATCCTATCAACTTTTACCCCTCCTCCAGTTTCTTTTTTATTTAACAGCACACATAATTCCAAACACTCGGGTAACGCCGAGTACCTCCGAGCCTATATATATAAAAGTGAAAATGTGTGTATGTTTGTATGTGTGTTTGTGTGTCCGCTAAAAACTTTCGATAGACACAACAAAAATTCACAAACTCGGTATCATATTGAAGCCCCATCCTTCACCCGAAAAATATAAAAAAATTGGCCAAAAACGTTAATTTTTTCACCCCAAAATCGACAATTTTCGACAGGGGGGGGGTAAAAAAAAATCGTCCCCTCATGACGACGACCGGTTCTACGTGGTGTGAGATTTCTTTTTTTTTTTCCGATTTTTTTAAATTTAAATATTGAACCAGTGTTATTTAAGCCATTTTTAACGTAACGTTCGTTTTTCTGTTTTTTTTTTACTTCGCTTATCCACCCCTGATCACACACCCAAAAACACCATTTTTTAAATTTTAATATCGAAACAGGCTTATTTAAGCCATTTTTCATGTGTTTTTTTTTTTGGTTTTAACGTTCGTTTTTCTGTTTTCTTTTTTGTTTTTTCGATTTTTACATTTAAAATCGTTCGTTTGCCTTATGTTAGTTTTTTTGGTGTTTTTTTTTCGATGTTTTGATTACCCCCCCCCCCCCCCCCCCCGCTTAAGTTTTACCGTTCGTTTTTATGTTTTATTTTTTTACTTCGCTTATAACAAACAAACCTGGTCATTGACCTCATTTGCTGAATAGCTATTGCTTACGTCGTCGTCGTAACGCTCTACGACTTCCGTGCAGGCACCTGTCAATTTGGTTTTTACTTAAATAAATTCAAACATCTTTCAGTAACTCATTTTGGCTGGCCAAACGGTTCATGTTTTTTTCACATTTTATTTTCAAACTTCGCCTCAGGGTTTTGGGTTCAATCCTACTCCCCACCTTCCCCGGTTTCTTTTTTATTTAACAGCACACACACCTCCAAACACCCAGGCAATGCCGGGTACCCCCGCTAGTCTATATATATAAAAGGCAAAATGTGTGTGTGTTTGTATGTCTTCCAAAAACTTTTCTCTGACACATCGGATTGGGTCAAAACTGGTGTCATCTGAAAGAGCAATGTCTCGCTCGAATAATATGTGAGAATTAGAGAAAAAAAATCGATTATTTCACATAGAAATAAATGTTTATTTATAACAAGGGTGTGTCGGAAAAATTTTTCATTTTTAAATGACTTTGACAAGTGCACATGCAAATCAGGCATTATTTCTTGAATTGGTTTAAATAAAAAAAAGACAATGTTATTTCATTGACAGTCGTGGGGCAGTAGGTAACATTATTGTAAGCTTTATTTTTCACGTTTGAGCCCACATATCGGTTGTCTATTTTTTGTAAACAAGTTTTTTTTTTAAGTTTTAACATTTAAATTGCCACTAGCAGGGGTGGGGAGTACCCGGCGTTACCCGGGTGTTTGGAGGTGTGTGGAGAGGGGAGAGGAATTGATAAGCTTGTTAAGTTAAGGTTTATAAAGTGGAAATACATTCACTTTTCGAAGACATGACGAGCTGGTAAAAGTCGGGCAAATTAAATACACGCGCGAACCCCGTTCTTAAGTTGTAGATATTATGATTTAGATGTGATATAAAAAGTTTTAAGAAGAAGCAAGCCGACCAAGAAAGCCGACAAAAAAAGCCTTTTGCAGGCATACACGAAAAGCAAACATACATACATACACACACACATTTTCGCTTTAATATATATAGATAACATTTTTCTTAATTTGAGGCTTATGTAATGTGATTATTTTTTTCCTTTAAAAACAAAATCTATATTATTTTCAAGTTCGCTTAAACTGGTTTTCACATACTTTTTTTTTCACATTACTTTTGCCCCGGGCTTTTTTCTGGGAATTGCTCAATATCCTTACTACACCACCTCTCCACACCCAGGCAACGCCAGGTACTCCCGCTAGTTGATTTATAAAACTTGAGATTTTCATTTATTATATAAGTCAACTGTCTGTTTAAATGTATGTATGTTTGTTTGTATGCCTGCTTAAAACTTTTCTCAGCAGCATCGGACAGGATTGAAACTGGTACTGTCTGAAAAGGGTGATGTCTTGGTTGCATAATATGTGAAAATTAGAATAAAAGGTCGGTTATTTCCTATAGAAATAGATGTCCACAATGATAGCAAAAAAATCGTTCCTTCATGACAATATAGCCAAACACGCATGCGTGAAAAACGTTCTTTCTTGAATTAGTTTAAATAGTAAAAAAAACAACATTACTTCACTGACGTGATCGTAGAGTAGTGGTTATAGTGACAGTGTTGTTGTCTTAAGGTGGCACGTTGCGCCAACATATCAGACATTTTTTTCAATTTTTAAAGTTTTAATATTTAAACAAAGTTATTTATGCCATTTTTTGTTTGTTTATTCTTTATTTTCAGTTTTTTTATTTTTCCATCGCGTTCGCTGATTTTTTTTTCTTTTTTGTTTTTCCGATTTTTAAAAAAAAGTTTTAACATTTAAACAGGGTGATTTCATTCGCTTATTCCTTATTTTCCATTTTATTATTGTTTTGATTTTAGCCCACCTCACCACATCTGGGAAATGTAGGGTTCTCCTGCTAGTCTATTATATAAAAAAGGCAAAATGTGTGCGTGTGTGTTTGTATGTCTGCCAAAAACTTTTGACATACAATGAATCCGGACGAAATCAGTATTGTTTTGAAGCTCGATCATTCAGACAACAATTGAAAAATTGGCCAATAATATTCATTCCTTCACCCTCAACTCACCTGTTTTTTACAAGGAGAAGTCGCTTTTTTTATCAACATTTTCACAAATCATCATCTCTGTTGGTTTGACTACACTTAATTTCAATGCTTTCGACTTCCGCTTGCATCATGGACACATTGGCTAAGACATTTTTCCCCCTCCTTTGTGCCTACTACAACATTTCTTTTAACACCTCTCTCCACCCAAACTGCCTACTGTTGTTTTGATCCCCCCCCCGGCTACTAGTCTTGAATGCATAATATGTGAAAATTAGAAAAAAAATATTCATCCTGTGGGGGTCAACTGGACCACTTTTTGGAAAGGGGGGATCCATTTTTTGCGTCTCTTTTTTGCAAGTCACACACATGTATTAAACTAAAACTATGTTTAAAATGCTTATTTTGCAACGTTATAATGTCATAAGCACTCATTGCTGTGGGGACAAAAGTATTTGTCCGTAAGCTTTTGCCTTCTCCCCCTCTTCCGCACATTTTTGGTGGGTGGGGGGGCGCATGGGCACTCCCTGCTATTTTGATTGAAAGAAAAGTTGTTTTGATTTATTTTTGAGGGAGGGGGAAGTCTTTTTCCAACACACAGGCAACACCCACCTGCTGGTATATAGTCATCAAAAAGTGCTCAATCTATGGAGAATAGCTTCTTATCTTCGTATCCTTTTGTCACATACTTGTTTTGAGGGACTATTACATTTTCATGTTTTTATCTGTTTTTAAGTAGGATTACCATATCTTTTATTTTGGAAATTTTTTGGGAGTATCAACGTTGCCTCCGATGGAGTTGACATATAATAAAAAATTGCTCAATATTCTTAGTATAGCAGGTGTGTCCAAATGGAACTTCATGTAGACCCAGGCAACGCCAGGTATTACTGCTAGTTTATTTATAAGGGAAAGTTAGAACTTCCCTTGTATTTTTGACAAGAATAGTTTTAATAGATTAAAAAATGGTTTGATTAATATCTTATGCTGCTTATTTATTGATCAATGTTTTAACAACAAATTTATTTTCAATAGCTTTCATTGTTTTTGATAATTAATCCTGTTTGATATTTTGTTTATAATTTGTCATATATCTGGTCTTGGGTCAGTATTCATCCTGCACAGATAGCGCCAGCTTCATCCATCAGTGAGGAAGTTTCTAGTAATATTAAATTCATGCACCATATTCAATTGCATACATAGCCACACATGCAATAAATCAAATAAGTTTTCACTTTTATATTCACATCTACTACAACTTCCACTCACATACATTAGGAAGACCTTGTAGTACCATTATTATTTCATTTCAATATTCTGTTTGATAGTTTTGTACTAAACATTTTCTAATGAGACATAGGATGCTCCCTGTAGCTAAACTGTTTTTTTTTTTTTGTCTTTTTGATTGACCTAACCATTTTCCCTTAAAAGATTAATACAACTACATTTGCCAAACATTAACTATAGTCATTCTGAACAATTTGCTCTTGTCAAAATGTGAATGCTGTGGATATTAATTTATGATTTACCTTTTTTATTCATAACTAAAATAAATGAAAGAACACAATTTGAAAAAATTTGGGTTGTGGTATATATATATATATATATATATATATATATATATATATATATATATATATATATATATATATATATAACTTATAACTTATAACTTGAAAATATATAATTAAAAAAGTAATAAAAAATAATAACAATAAGATGAAAATCAAAGGTGGGATAAGCATTTCTTTAGTTTCTCATTTTCCCAGATAATACTAGTTTTTTTTTTTTATAATTTGACTATTTCTTAAAAAATTACTGCTACCAGAAAAGGCTATATATTAGATTAATGTTAATTAACATAAGTTTACATAATGTGCTTAAAGTGTTGTTTTATATTTTACAATTATTAGATGTATATGCAGGATGTGGCATTACCTTCTTGTAGCAATAAAAATCTCAAAAGGATGAACAGAAGAGAAGAATATCCAATTAGAGGTTCAGTGAAGTCGTCTCATAATGATGGAGATTGGAATGAAAATGTCAGAAGACAAATGGAAGATGGCTTAGGTGAGTTATATTATTAACACGTATAATTTTTATCAGATTTTGTTATATTTCTGCGTTATTGATTTGTAAATAGAATTATGAATAGATAATTATTATTTTAAACCTTGAACATGTCTAACATCTATTTTTTTCTGAAAAATGACATGTTCTTTATAGAACATGTCATTACATCCATCATACAAATAAAATAAAATTTTCTAAATATTCAATATTTTCTAATACTCATTTCAATGACAATATGTCTGGTTTGTGACTATCAAAAGTAAAAAACATTGAAACTAAAAGAATATTATTATATTTAATATTTTACATGTCAAAATTTTTTAATTTAGCTTCTGTTTACTATCTACATTATTAAAAAAAAACATCACTCAGATAACGGCATCAACCAATACACTGGTTTGTTAAGTTCAACTTTTGTCATAAGCCAACAAGATACAAGCTCATATGAACTGAAGTTTCTAGTGAAGGACAGTGGTAGCCCAGTTCTATCAGCCAGAACTACTATATAATTGACACTGGCTAAGCAATATGACATCAGAAATATTAAAAAATCTTAAATCATAAAGCCAAATCAATTTATGATAGTTCTGGGTGTAGTGCACCATTAACAAACCAGTAATATGGCAGGAGTTATTGCTCTACTCATACCCAGAGTAATCAGTTCGAAGACAAATCTGTCAAGAAGATGGATATATTTTGATTGCTTGCAATCTTCTGCTGATACTGCTGCATAGCCCAGGTTTGTTACTGATTCTGTTACTGATGAGGGTGCAAAAATGTTGACACAAGTTGTATCCCACATAAGCGGCTTGCCATTTGTAAAAGGAAACATCTCTTTGTCAAGACCAACTGGTTTGAGTATCAATGGGAAACCAGTAATATCTAGGGCTCATCAGATAATATCATTGAGAGAGTTAGGTTTAGGAAATGTGTCATGCTTCTCCTACATGAAATCCATATACATCAACCAGCTGACCACAGCAACAGCACCTGTGGGTGGCAATAGTGATTCTGAGGCAATCATCATCAACTAGGTTCCCAACAGACAAAATTGGCAAGGTTGTTAACCATGCACTGCTTTGTGATACTTGCAGCTTGAAGGCAAGCTATATAGTATTAATCACAGGACGTTCTTAGCGATTCAACTTCATTCTGATCATGTCCCAGCTCTTCTGCCTCTCTATCAGCTCCGGAACACAGGGTTCAGCTCAATAATGTATTTGAAGTAAAGAAATTATTTTTTCTAAATAGGATTTTTATTCTATGTAGTAATTCATTAAAATAGCTAACTGAATGCTTTATATGAAACTGAAATGCATTACAGTGTATTTTATTTGATATTGAAATATTTATTTAAAATAAATTATTTCTAAATCTGATTTTAGAAACTTTCAATAAATAATATGTAAGTCGCATGTGTTCTGTTTGACTTGTAAATAAGAAAGAAAAGAAAAAGTCATATTTACCAATGCCAAGTTTGTTTGTAGGGTTTGTATTCCATGATTGTGTTATTAAGCAATGAATTAAATGAAATGTTAGCATTAGTTCAAATGGGAAAATATTTGGATTATCCAATCAAAACATGTCACAAAAAGAGAAAGCAGAAGTGTACTTTGAATTCTCTCTATCATTCTCTGTAGATATTAAATAAGAAATCAAAAGATGAATTTATGTCAAGAAATCAAGTTTATTTCATAAAAATACCAATATAATTTATAAGTACACATACACTCTAGAAGTCGTATAATTTAGTTTCAGTAATTTTAAGAGAAAAATAAATAAAAGTGTTTTAATTTAGAAATTGTTAATCATGTTACTTTACTTATATATTATATATAACAAATGACCTAATGAGTACTACCTGGTCTCTATTTTAATAAAATCTAATTTGATGTGTGTAAATCAATTTTAGAATAATAACCATTGTTGACATCTGAGAATATTTTCTCAGTTTATTTTGTATGCCATATTTTATTTCAACATATGAAAGAAATATGTGCAATTTATTTCTTCTTTTTTTTTTTAGGTGTATATCCTTCCCAGTATTGTAATCCTCCTCCATCAAAAAATGAACCTCTTCCAAATTCTGACATGAAACCCTTAGGAGAGTCTGCCAACTACCCCAGTGATATAACAATAGTGGCCAGGGGTTTTGATGCATCATACATGAATGAAAACAATGCTAATACAGATTCAAAGTCTTTCTCAAGTCTTGAAAATACTAGCATATCTGGAAGACATTTACAATCTAGGAATGTACCCACAAGTAGCAGTCAGTCTTCGATAAGTAGACCATTGCCCCCTGTACCGCATTAAACGTTAGTTCTAAACACCACTTGATTTATATAAGATATTCAGTCATAAATATTATTTAAAAAGAAAATGTTAAAATTCTCAAGAATTTTTTGTTGTTTCATATAGTCAGTGTTTCGGTAATAATGAAACCTTCTTCATAATATAGTATGACTGGTTTGAGCCATATTTTTAGTTAAATAAAACAAAAATTAATTTTGAGAGAATTGTTTTAATTGAAAAATTTGTATTTTCATGTTCTTACATTTTCAAAACTATGAGGGATGTTTCAAAAGTAATGTCTCCTATTTTTATTTACCTTGAATAGATCAGAGGGGATTGCAAATTGAATTTTTATGATGACTGACCTTATGCATTTATAACCTGAAAGTTTCATCTCTCTCTTGCAGATATTGACAATGTGAGACTCTAAGGAAGCAACCCCTAGCATAGATGTGTGTCAGAAGGAGAGATTTGTCATTGAATTCCTGGCAAAAGTGCATTCAGAATTATGATGATGATGTAGAAAAATAAATTCTGGAAAACAAAAGTTTGCTCGTTTTAATAGTACCACTCCCATCTTCATGACTCTTCAACTTTTTCAGTTAAAAAAATAGGAGGCTTTACTTTTGGAATGACCTTCATGTTATGTTATAATGATATAAATCATTTATGCCTGTGATTGTTTAATATTTTTTTAATTGAATGTTTGTGTAAGATTAATCATGAAAAGAGACTAAGTTTACACAGTTTTGATAGCCTCTTCAACAATTACTTTTTTCAAATAATCACAGAAATACAAAAAATTGTAATGATATTACTATAAAATAATTGTTCTTAAAATATGAAAAAGGCAAGTCTTTTTTTTTTAAACTTTCCTTTAATATTTTTCGTTCATTCATAAATTTGGCTTAAACTACTTAATATACTATACTCTAAAATAGATCTTATTAACCAAAACATCAGCTACTTGAGTTAATATAGATGTTTTAACACTTAAAATATTTGTTTTCTTTTTAATAGTATTTATAGACTATCAGATATTTGATTTAATATATTTAGCAATATTTGCATTCAACTATTTTCATTTTACAGTGTTTTAATTCAGCAAATAGCTTTTCAGATCATAAGAATTATTTCAAATGCATTATTATCATTTTTATTATTTAAATTTAATTTGAACACAAATTTAAATAATTAACTTTTTATTTCGTGTAGAATTTATTTTTTGATTACAAATTATACTGAAATTATATACTGTATTCTTTCTTTTACTTATTTATTTTATGGAACTATATGAGATAGAAATTTACTTAATCATTTTAAATTAAATTAAGTTTTTCAATTTTTAAAAACTTTCCTGTTCTATATATTTATTATTTCTTTAATTAAATCTTGTTAAAACAATGGTAATCTTTTTATTTGAGATTATCATTGTTTTCAAGCTGAAAAAGCATTTACTTGAGAAGATACTTGATAAAATTCTCTGCATAAAAAGTAAACGACCCACTTTAACTGCACTGAAAATATACAAAATCAAAAAAAAAGAGAAAAGGAGAACAGTAATATATTTAGAAGAAATAAGTCTAATTAAATATTAAATGATCGAACTTATTTCAATTATTAATGTTTTCAATTTATAGCAATTTCCTAATATAAATATAATTATAGAAACAAAAAATATGTAAAAAGTGTCAGAAATTATAAAAATATTTTTAGTTTTTTTAAATACGATGAAAGTGTACATTAAGTAAAAGAGAAGCAGCCATTATACACACCACATGCAAAACAGGACTGCTGGCTTCACTCTCACTAAAGCAACACAAAGGATTCTTCATGATAACAGACGGTGTGGCAGCAACATTAATTTTTCAATGGATATTTCACTTATTTTATTGTAAATTTCAAGCTATTCAATGTATTAAAGGTAAGTTAAGTTTAAATTATTATATTTCTTATATTTTTATTGACAATTGTGTTGGTGTTTCAGTGATATGAATGTTATTTTGCTATTCACCAGCTGCATTGTTAGTTTAAATACTACATGGAAATGCTTTGTTCAATTTTATTATTCCTTTTGTACACAATTTTGATGACAGGATTTTATTTTAATGATATTTAATAACATGTTTAGCATTACTTTTCATGATAGGATTGTTTTTTTAATCTTTCAATAATAATTAGTAAAATATATTTTCTTTCTTTTATTTATAACACTATGGTTGTTTTTCTTTGTAATCATACAATAATTGTAATAATTTTTTTTCTAATTCATTTGACATCTTACAGAGGAGGATTACTCATAATAATAATAATCAAAAATATAGCTGATTTTCTTATCTTTTTCACGTTTCAAATTTAAATTACAGGAAAAAATTCCTTATAATCTTTTTATAGTAATGATTACTGAATGTTTTTCACAATTTGTCCATATTAGTTTAAAATTATAAAAAGGACATTATAAGATTATGTTTTTTTTATTTGTTATTTTTTTTTACATAAGTTATAATGTACTGGAAATTTCAATTTGTAATTATATAATAGAAAATGTTTTTTTATATATTTTAATGATTAAAACATAACAATATACACTTAAATCATAGCTTCTTCATGAACAGTGGCGTATCTAGGGTATGGCAGGCATGGCCCGTGCCATGGGCGCCACTCTGACATGGGCGCAAAAATTGCTTGACAAAAATTAAAATTTGAACATATGCGTATTTACTGGAGCGATTTTTTCTGCATAATTCCGATATATTCAAACCAGAATAAACGGAAGGCCACCACCCTTTTTTATGCATTCCATGTCAAATCATCCAGGGCTTGACACCCATGCCCTCAGATTTGGCTGTAATTTGTAGTACAGGTAGACAATATAGAAACTAAGAAATCCTGAAAATTTGAGCATCTAATTCCAAGCGGTTTCCGATTTAGAGCATTTTTTGTTTTCGTTTTTGCTGCATAATGTGGCGCCCGGGATAAATTTTGTGATGTCATTTCTTTGAATATTTTCTGATTGAAAGATCGTGTGGCTCTGAAAATTTGCACAGGTAAGTATTTTGACCCAAGGAATCCAAAAATAGCATCAGATTTGCTAAAGAGTGAATCCTTATAGAGATATTAAGGGTTTTTGGATTTTTTACCCACATGCACCAAAATCCAATAAAAAAGGGTGTGGCTGATATGGTAATGCATTTCTTTTTCATATATTTTTTCTAGACACAATAAATTACCTCTGGACCAAAAATGATAAAAAGTTCTTGTTCCGTTCACTCACAGTTTCTGTTGAAAGTCGGGTCTATTTTCGATGATAATGAAAAATATTCCCTCCCCTATTAGATGTAATAATTAATTTAGACATTTGCTAAACTGACATCACACCTTAATTTTGGAATAAATTTGCAAGTAAGCCAGATACTAAAAAGTTCTGATAACAATTTCAACAATTTCACAGGCCTATAGTCTTCAAAATTAATTGATAAGGGTTGGAAACACCAAGTTATGATAAAAGTATGCTATTTTTTTAAATAAGAAACTAGTAATAGGATGGTAAAAATCTTAAACTTTTAGTACTATCTCAATCCAACAATTTTTATTAGAAAACTTCTTCAGAAACTTTTTAACCCTCAAAATACCACGGTATTTTGATCCAACTTTTAAAACTTTCGTCTATATCTTCCTGAAAATGCGATTTTTTGCTCCGATCTTCCAGCTTCCTGAATATTTCTAACCTATCATATAGTGTCAAAAAATCATAAATTTACAAAATAATTTTTTTCAGGGATGTCCTTGAGATGTACTAGACAGCATGATAGAAGATGTCAGCCAAACAATTGATACCCAGAGTGACGCTAAACAACTAGTAAATCGCACACTAACATACGAGTTTCTAACATTGTTGGGTTTTTGGCACAAAATACTTACGCCAATAGATAGAGTGCAAAAACGATTGCAAGACAAGACAATGAATTTTCACAATGCTGCCCTAGACATAAAAGGCCTAAGAGATCATTTCAATGATGCAAGAGAAAATTTAGTTGATGAATGCTTGGAAGATGGCAAGAACCTTTGTGAAAAATGGGACGTTGAAATCAAAAGAATGACAAGGGGAAAAACAAGAATGGCTGGTGAAAATGCACGAGATGCCGGGTTATCAAGAACAGATGAAATGAAACGAGTCATGAAGGGAGCTCTAGACCGCCTGCACAAAGAGATGGATGATCGATTCTCCCGGTTATTTGACATCGATTCCAAATGGGGCTTTCTGTTGGATGTCCAAGGCCTTTGTTACGGTCCTGACTCATCTGACTGTGAACAATTAGAGTCTATGTGTGAAAATTTAGGAGCTGTGTACAGTTCAGACATAGATGGCAAGCAATTATATGAGGAGATTATTGATTGCAAAATGTTGATATCAAGTCGTGCCAACTTAAAGTTATCGCGTCCTGAAGACCTTCTGACATTCATAGTTGAATATGGTGATGAGAGCGTATTTCCCAATCTTCGAATTGCTTTGCAAATATTGTTGACAATGGCAGTATCTATTGCAAGCTGCGAGCGAAGTTTCAGTAAACTGAAACTAATTCTTTCATGTCTCCGAGCCTCAATGAGTCAGGACAGATTGTGTGATCTAGCTTTGATGAGTATAGAAAGGGAAGAATTAGAGAAAACTAACTTTGATAAAATCATAGACGAATTTGCTTCCATAAAGGCACGAAAAGTGTTATTTTAGAATGTTATTATTGTAACAAAAAAGGCCGGATTTATTGAGGTTTATTGTGGTATGTTTGTTATCCTTCAATTTCTTCATAATAAAAATAAATGAAGTATGTTGTAGTCCTTTCTTTTTGGATAATTTAGAATTTTATCTCTTAAAGCAAGAATAACCATATAATTACTTTATTAAAACATTCATTTCATGGTTTATCTTTCGTTAAAATTGTGCCTGTATTATAATATTATGTAGGTTAGGTATATCTAAGGTATAAATTATTAAGAAGGGGCGCACATTCAAACTTTGCCATGGGCGCCATTTTACATAGGTACGCCACTGTTCATGAATTCAGAAATATTCAATTTTCTGTTTAGTTTTCAAGACGTAATTTAGGAAATATCTTTAAAGTTGAACATTAGAAAAAAGTAAAAGATTTGAATTTATAGTAATATTTATCCTGAAAATATTACATTTGAATGTTACAAATTTATTTCTCATTTGAACATTATCTGATTGCATATTTTAACTCAGTTTCATACAAAGATATTTGCATATTTACAATCATACAATACTATATGCCAGTATCAATAAAAAAAATAGATGCTTATTATTAGTTGTAGCAATATAAATATTACACACCATTGAAAAAACCTTAATTTATTTTAGAATGAAAGCAAATATATTCGAAAATTCAAGCTACTTATTAGGTTAGTGCAAAAATAATGTTATTTTTTGATGTTCAACTTCAAAGAATTATAACTCCTTTTATAACAGACATTATTAATTGAAATAAGAGCCATTAGAATCGACACATTTTTGCCAATAAGAAACAAGTTTATTTATGCCATTAGCATAGAAATCTGGAGTTCTAGAAGCAATGAAGTGATTGAAGGCCGATTCGGCATCATCTAGGCTTTTTAAGCATTTTTTGCACAGGAAATTGTTAAGATGCTCGAAAAAGTGATAATCGGTGGGCGAGAGGTCAGTTTAGCAACATGCGGATGAGTGTTGTTATGGAGAAGAATTGGTTCCTTCATACTGACCAATCTCGGGCACATATGTTGGAGCTTCTGGTGCACTTCGTCAATTTGTCGGCAGTACTTCTCCACCATAATCATTTCGCCCGGATTCAAGAAGCTGTGATGAATAAAACTGGCTGCAGACCACCAAACAGTCACCATGACATTTTTTTGGTGCAGTTTCAGCTTTGGGAAGTGTTGTGGAGCTTCTCTGGCATCCAACCACTGTGCCTAACATCGCCAGTTGTCGTAGAGGATCCACTTTTCATCACATGTCAAAAGAACTGGGTCTTTTTGTTGCGCAGAAGAAGCGTGGAAGACACCTCAAAATGACGATTTTTTTTTTATTATCATTGAATTCATGCGGCACCCATTAATCCAACTTTTTTGACTTCCCTATTTGTTTAAATGGTGAATGACTGTTGAGTGGTTAACCTTGAGTTCAACAGCAACTTCTCGTGTGATTTTGCAAGGACTGGCTTCAATTAAGGCTTTCAAATGTTTGTTATCAACCGCAGTCAGCCAGCTGCGACTGTCTTACTCTTCGAGGCTCTCGTCACCATTATGAAATTTCTTGAACCACCATTGTACCACACATTCATTAGTGGTTCGTGGGCCAAACACATTGATATCACGAGCTGTCTTGGCAGCTTTTCAACCTAGTTTGAACTGAAACAAGAAAAACGTGCGGATTTGAATTTTGTCCATGCTGACGAAAAGCCTGCAAAAAAGAAATAAATAAATGAAGAGATTGAGAATGGTAACGAATAACACGATTCGATGGAATGAAAAACATGCTTCAAAATGATATATAACATGACTATATATGTCAATGAATTAATTCAGAAATCATATATAAATGTAACATATGTGAGAAAACGATATTGTTTTTGCACCAACTTAATAATAAAATTGGCTAGAAATCTGGGAAAAAAAGTCTGGTTTTGTATTATTAAATAGTGGGACCCATATTCTCATGTTGCCCAGGAAAATTTAGAAAACTAAGATTTGCAATTCCGAGAAGTAAGTTAATGAAAGACTCTTATCACCTCAAATGTTAATTCACAATAAAAAATATTTGTAAAAAGGGTACTTATGCAGTTTATGGACTGTGCTATTTTTTACAAAGGATTTTCAAGTTAAATTCAATTTTTACAGTATCTTTGTTCATCAAATTGTTAAGTGAAAATACAGAATAGTTAACTATCATCCCTTTCCATATAAATAATGGGTTTCTAAATAATAACATTATTATTTCAGCAATATCCATAAACTGCAGAAGTACCATAACAAGTTAGAATGGATGAATATTGACTAACTTGTTTTTAATTTACAAAAAATAACATGGCTAATTTTCTTTTTCTGAATTAACCAAAGTACATTATAGTGGAATTTGATTTTATAATGAAATTAATGCGACAATGAAGATATTTGTTGACTTGTTTGTTTGTCTGTGGTATGTTTTGGAACTTTGTTTTAATTTACAATGTAAAACTGGATTACAACTTCCAGAAGTCAATTTATGGAAAAAAATACTGACAAGATTCTTTTCTCTCAAAATGTTAAGTTTCTATCCATGATATAAAAAATAGAACTAATATATATATATATATATATATATATATATATATATATATATATATATATATATATATAACAATCATTGAATAAGAAAAAAATAAGAACAAATAGTGAATTAATGACCTTTTACAAAGCAGTATACAAATTAGATAACGTAAAAACATTGATTACATACACCTAATCTGTATCATTCTTTTATTCTTAATATGAATTTGTCTTTTTAATCTTGCTGTCAATGCAATAAATACCACATACAGTACCTTTGACAACTATATATATATATATATATATATATATATATATATATATATATATACACACACATTTCACAGATTCTAGTATGACTATATGTATATTTCTCCAATCAATTTTTTATTTGGATTGAAAATGCATTGGCATGAACAACCAATCACAATTTTATAAAAATTATATTAAAAAAGTTTAATAAAAAATTGATTTCACCATCATGCATTTTAGTTTATTCACAAATAAGTTAATCATTTTAATTTTTTGTTAAAAGAAAAGAATAAATTATTTTGTGTCTCTTAAAAACTTGAAAGGAATTTGGAAACATTGTCAGATAAAAAAATAGTTTTGGTTTGAAATTTTTTAGCAAATTCTCATGTATTGGAAGATTGAAGATTTTTTTAAGGTTATTTACATAAAAAAATATCACCTTAAGTAGATTAATTACAGTTTTATAACAGTTTGACTCAATTACATTTTAATAACCAAACAATACTGTAATAATCAAATTTTACTTCCAGAATCCTTTTTCTTAAAATAATTTGGTAAAACATTCAAGTAAAGCTAGTATTTATGTAAAATATTTATATTTGTTTGAAAATTTTTATTTTAAAACAAGCTAATATTTTCTTTTTATTATCCACATTTATTAAAAAGTAAGAAAACAATATTATTTGAAATTGTATTTTCGATATTTTGGTTTTAAGTTTGACCACAAATAATTCATGTTTTTTTTCAAGTACATTTTCTATAATTATCACATGAATATATTTAATTTGGAAACAAAGTATGTAAAGTTATTATAATTGGATTTTTTTATTATTTTCAGACACATCTGGGATAACATTTTATTTTTAGATGAATTGAAATTTATAAGGGTATAGAATTGATTCATTATAAAATATGATATTACAACTGTGCATATTGTTTTTCATAATACATAGTTATCAGTGCACTGATCTTACTTATTATGTAGAGGAAGGAAAAAGTCCTCATACATACCTTGGAGATGTTGCTGCTGATTCAAGTGTCATTGACAGTGTACCATTTGAAGATAAAAACGAAGTGACATTCAGTTTATTGACACAAGGAGTGACAGGCACTTCTTTGTTTCATGTGTCTAAAGAAAGTGGTAAATTGTACACAGCCCAAACCCTTGATGCTGAGTCTCTATGTACATACAATGCAGAATGTTTTCAAATGGTTGATATTGCAGTGAAAAAGTTGACAACTGTTCTTAAGTTATTGGAAGTAAAAGTCATCATTCAAGATATTAATGATCATCAACCTGAGTTTCCAGAAAAACAAATTAACATACAGTTTGATGAAGATGATAAAAAAGGTGTGAGACGATCTGTTCCAAATGCTATTGATAGAGATATAAATGTTCCAAATTCAGAAATTATTTACAGTTTAATTAGGAAAAAAGGTGAACCATTTACTTTATCAGTTTCCAAAAGTGTTGATGGATCTTCACAACTTGCAATAAAATTAGAGGATGAACTTGACAGAGAAGCTAAAAATATGTATAACATTCAAATAATCGCAAAGAATAAAAAACCTCCTGCTAAAGAAAGTGTATTGGATATTCAAATTACAGTTAATGATGTGAATGATAATTCTCCAATCTTTTCTGAAAATGTTTATAATGTTACAATAAAAAACAAACCAGATGCTGCTTTAGCTGTTATCACTTTATCTGTAAAAGATTTAGATTTAGGTGAAAATGGTAAAATCTCATACAGTTTCAGTTCAAAAACATCAGACATTGCTAAAACTCATTTTGATTTAAATTCAGAAACTGGAGAAATTTTTTTGATGAAGAAATTTACAACTGGGCAAAAACTGAAATACAAGCTTTATGTAAAAGCTTCTGATGGAGGCAATCCTCCATTAAGCTCTCTGGCCATGGTTCAAGTGAATGTGATCAATGAACAGAACAATAGACCAATTATAAAAGTGACATTCTTTTCTTCATCCACAGAAAACACAGTTGATATCTCTGAAGATATTAAAGTCGGCAGCTTTATTGCTTATGTGAAAGTGACTGACCCTGATTCTGGTCAAAATGGAGATATTAGTTGCCATCTAAATCATGATAAATTTCAACTCCAAAGTCTGGACACAAAGAAATACCAAGTGATAGTTAAAAAGCCATTGGATAGAGAAAGTGAGGATCACCATGATATTATTGTTCATTGCGAGGATAAAGGATCTCCTGCTTTGGAAAGTGAGAAAAGATTTTCTGTTAAAGTGATGGATGTGAATGATGAAAAGCCGGCATTTTCCAAGAAGACATTTCAATTTAAGATCAATGAGAATGAAAAGTCTCGAGTTCACGTTGGCTCAATCAATGCCACAGATCCGGACTTGGGAGCTGGAAGTAAATTAAGTTATTCTCTCTTGCCAAGTAATAGACAGTTTTTACCTTTCAAAATTACTGACACTGGCTTGATTTCAACAATTATGTCACTGGATCATGAATTTCAAGATCTTTATGAATTTCATGTGTTAGTGAAAGATAATGGAAAGCCATCATTAAATGCTTCAGTGAATGTTGTTGTTGAGATCAGTGATAAAAATGATAATGCTCCATATTTTACATTTCCTAGTGTTAATCCTTATAATGTAGATGTTATCTACTATCCACATCATTCAAAGAACATCACTCAGATAAAGGCATCAGACAGTGACAGTCAAGAGAATGCATTTCTAAAATATGAAATAATCAGAGGCAATAGCAAACAGATATTCAGCATCAACCAGTACACTGGTTTGTTATGTTCAACTCATGTCCTAAGCCAACAAGATGCTGGCTCATATGAGCTGGAGTTTCTAGTGAAGGACAGTGGTAGCCCAGTTCTATCAGCCAGAACTACTGTATATTTGACACTGACTGTAAGCAACAAGACATCAGAAATGTTAAATGCCGTTAACATCAAAAAAGATAACAAGATCCACCTGACTTCAGCAATTATCATTGTGTCTGTAGCAGTGACAATAGCTGTGATCATTACAGCTTCAATCTCAGTGTGTATCCTTCGCTGTTGCAATCCTCGAAGTGTTCCAGTAGCAGAAGGCGGATATGTGAGTAGTGGTCAGAGACATTTGATAAGTCCTCCTTACCCAGCCAATCCTTGGTCTAATGTTGCTCTTCCTACAAGTGATGCAGTTGATATGAGAAGAAGCAGTCAACCACCAACACCCAGAATGCAAACCCATCCTTACTCAAGTGCTCAGCAAATGCTATCTTCTCAAGCATCTAAACCACCACCTGATTCAGTTTCACAGGTGAGATATTTTATTTATTAATCAATGTTTTTTTTTTTAACTTGTTCATCCTTTATCAAAAAATAAACATTATAATCGATTTTTGTTAAAATAATTTTCAGTATACTATATATAATTTTATGCAAATTATCTGTCCTATAAAACGTGTGTTGAGTGTGACACACTGAGATATTGTACTAGTGTAGCATTTATTGGTTAATCACATTAAATTTATTATGTAAGAGTGAATTAAAGAAAAAGGCATCAATATACTTTTATTCAATAAGTATTGCTTAGTTATGTTTTTCCTTGAAATAAACAATTATTTTTTAAAGTAAAAGGTTATATTTTTTTGCGTTTGAATGTCACTTCAAGAAAGGACCTGTTTTAGTTTGAAACAATTCAACTTAATTGTAAGTTATCCTTAAATGTCAATATTTTAATTAGAATTTAAAAAGATATATGTTTTATATTATTTTGACAGGCAATCAGAACAGATGGGTAACTTAATTGAAATATCAGAATACAATTTTGAGAAATCATTTTCACTTCCAATTTTAACAGATTAGATTAATTGTTCAAATCAATTGTTTAGGATTTATGTAGATGATTAAATTGTGCTTGCAATTTAAAAATGTTACAGAGTGCACCTGCCTGTCTTGATTTAAAGGTTGATTTATCCAATAATAATTTTGGAATAATAGATTTAAAACGTCAGAATATACAACAAGTAACCAAATTGTATTTACAATTTAAAAGTGTTACACAGGGCACCTGATAATCTACTTACCTGTCAACAATTAGGAGGCTGTACTATTTCTAAAATAAAACCACTTGACTTGGCAGCAGATCTGTCTTTCATGTGTGAAAATTTTCATTGACTGACCAACTGTAACATAGCAGAAAATGTGAAATATCTGTGATTGATCATAAGTTCTCAATAAAAGAACTGACCTTTGAAGGTTTCCTTAGACAAACAGTGTGAAGTGAGAGAGATAGAAAAATCAATAACTGATCAAAAATATGAATAAAATAAATTGAAAAGAATTTTCTGTAATTCAACCTTCTCTAATAGATAAAATCACAAAGGAAATTCCCCAACTTGTCTTTTTCCCCAATAAGAGCAACATAACTTTTTGTTTTTATTATTCTTATACGCCTGTGTTCCAATAAATAGTTCTTCTTGTTCATGCATATAAAACTGACGATTTACCCAACTATGTAAGTCGCATTATCAGCAAAGTTCTGGTGATCTTTCAAATACTGCATGAGCAAACCAGCATAAATTCATCCTTCTGATTATGCTAGCTGCTGAAAAGAGCAGATCTAGCGTGACACCATATCTGATGTCACTCAAATTCAAACTTAAAAAAAAAAAAAACTTGGTCACAAATTTTACTTGGTCATAAAATTTTACCTTAAAAAATTAGAAAACAATGTATGTTTACTTCTTGCAAACATATATTTGCTTCTTTTATAAATATTTTCATTTTTTTTACTTGTTCTTATGTATAAACAAAAACAAATGAGCAAAAAAGAATTAAAATTTTATAATAATATAACAGTATTTATTTGTGTTTATAAGTAATATACCAAAATATGTAACACTTGTCAAAGTTTCCTCATGCATTGATACATGGAAAGATGTGTAGAACATATCAACAAAATAGGTCAGTTTTAGTGATGAGATTATGAACTTGTCACAGAATTGGCATGGACGAAATAGGAGCAGTAGACAAAGAAATATCACTTTGGTGAATAAACTGAAAAGGAAAGAAGAGCAGGCATATTGCAACCTTGATAGACTAAAAAAGTTGAAAAGGTGAAAGTGGATTCTAAGTCAAATATTTTATATGGATGATCACATAGCTAAATCAATGAATCATTAACAACTTAATCATCATATGATCTGGTTCACTATGTTTTCTGGAAAAATATCAACCTCACACTTTTTTCAACCCCACACATGAGGTTTTAATGTAGCAATGTTAATTTAAGTAAAACACTTATAAGCATTAAAATAGATCGAAATGTCTCAAAATAACATGTAATTTTTTTCATTATGAAAAAGATATTTTTCACAGTAATTTTTTAAACGCTTCTACAATTTGATTAGTAATTTTAGTACCCTACCACCAAAAATACATTTATTTATTGAAAAATAATAAAAATGAAAAAAAAATGGATAGTGTAGTTTAAAAAAAAAAAAAAAATTATTATTAATTTGCATATTTTTGTTTTCTTTCCATACGATTACATACTCTAGAAAAAAGTTTTTTGGAATATAAATAAGTATTTATACAATGTACATCCTATCCCCAGTAAGCAATAAATTGTTGGTAAATTAATTGTTGTTTTTTTCATATTATTGAGATGGGATAAAAAACAAGTATATTTTGTGCTTTTAATTTTTCAAATTAGAAAACTTACAAGTCTTAATCTTTAGTAAAATATGAATATATGTATATATATTTTTATAGATTTATAAGATTTTCCATTATTTTTTAATATAAACATATTAAATGTTCAAGTGAATTTGAAAATAAGTGTTTACATTTGGAAAGGCAAGATACTTGAGTAAGTTTAAAATATGGTTTCATGTTAAACCTATTCTTTTCACCAGCTCGCATAACTGATATGTGGAAATCTGTACTTGGTTCAATCATGCACTTTATGACAGGTATTTTCCCTTCAATATATATGTGCATATAATGTAGATCTTAAAGCTAAAATATGTCCAAATGCACTTTCCAGAAGAAATAACAACCCATGCTGATAATGTGCATTAACATCATTTTTCATAGTTAATATTATCAATAAAGCATTTAGAGACTTACAGAAGAATTCTTAGTGATAACATAAACAAGAGTTAAGTGATGTTAATTGTAATAAGAATATTGATTTAATTAAAATTCTCTTTTTATTTGTTTGCTCTTATGTAGTTATTTAGAAAATAAATAACCCATATTTTAGCTATTATGATTATATTCCATAAAACAGATTATGATTGCTATTTAACTGAATTTCTCTACATGTATATCTGTAAAATTATGTTTTATTTAGTTTGTTATGAATTTCTTTATAAATTTTTAAAATTAATTGAACATTTATGAATTTTGCATAATTAAAATGATGATTTTTATTTCTTTTTTCAGATGTATATCCAGGATGTAGCACTGCCATCTGGTAGTGACAGAAACTGTAAAAGGCCTAACAGAACACAAGACTATTCCAGTAGAGGTTCTACAAAATCTCAGACTAATAACAGACAAACTGAAGATATGTTTGGTAAGTAATAAAATAATCCAATAATGATCAGTAGCAGCTTATTTTATAATTAATAAATTTTATTCATGCTATACATATATGAATTTTTTAACAGATATTTTGTAGGCTTTACTTATTACAATTTTATTTCATTAATATGTTTATTATTTATCTTAGTTATATAATTATCTAGAATATTTTTCCTTTTCAGATGCATACCCTTCTCAATATTGTAATCCTCCTCCATCACAAAATGACCAACCAGAAACCATAGAAACAAGGCCATTGGGACAGACTGCAAGCTACCCCAGTGATACCACAATTGTGGCTCGAGGCTTTTATACACCTTACATGAATGAAAATGGTCCTCATACCAATTCAAAGTCCTACTCAGGTGTTGAGAATAGTAGCTCTTCTGGTAGACATTTACAATCCAGCAATGTACCTGCAAGTGGTAGCCAATCTTCTATCAACAGACCTTTACCACCCGTACCACTTTAAAATAATGTTTCATAAAATTGGTCATGATGTATAGATTTTATCCCAAACATTGTATCATTATTTTTAATTGGAAAAATAAATGAATTACATAACAGAATATCATTTTAAATAACTTTAAAAGTTGCACATTTTATTCAAATATCAGGTTTAATTAAAAAAAAATTTGAAATTATTATTATAAACTAAACATTTTTATAACTTGATAAATAGATTTATTATATAAATTATAGCTGTTTATTTATACCTACACAAGAGTTGTATATATATATTATTAAAATATTGTCGATTACAAATTTTGTTTAATCAATTCTGTTTTTCAAATGCAAATAATTATATACATTTTTTTAAGAAAAATTAGTTTGAATATATAATGAAAAAATATTGTTTTTCATTATTTTAATAAATATATTATAATTTTTTCCACTATAATAAAAATAAAATAATATTAAAAATAAAAAGTAAATGTTCATTGTATAAATTATTGAACACTGGAATATAAAATACTGTTTATTTTATTTTAAGCAATTTTATTAATACCTAGATTTTAAATAATATTGGCAAAATTAATTATAATAGATAATTATCATTATTTATTTGATATATTTGGAGAATTTTTAACTTATGGAAGATGTTTATAGAAAAAATTAATAAAATAAAATTTGTTACTTATTCAATGACAAATTATGAAGCTAGTTTCACGTATAAGCAGCCATTACACACACATCACATAAATTAGGACACATTTCAGCTTTGTATTAACCACACAAAAGAAACCAAGATGCTATGGCACATTAGCAGCTGCAGCTGGAGTAATTTGCTTCCCGTTTTTATAATTTTCATTTTAATTTAAAATCATCAAATAATACACAAAAGGTAAGTTTGTTTCACTATTTTTTTCTTTTGGAAAGATTTTTTTAATCAAAATTTGACTTAAGATCAACAGAAGCTTATTTTATTGAAATCATTTGCTTCAAACGCCATTTTCTTTGTTAGGAGAAATTCTACATAATTTGTTAAATTTACAATTTTATAATAAATTTGTATCATCCATTTTTCAGAGTAGGTACATGTACATTTTCAATGTGATTTTTAAACAAATATTTATATCTTTAACATTTTCATGAAATTAGAAAATTTATTTATTCATATTCAAACACTCTAACACACACACAAATACACAACAGCAACAACAATAATAATTTGGTTGCTTTATAGATTTGTTATGTTCATTTAAATATATTTATTTTAGACTAAACTTAGTTTATATTTTATCACAATAAATATTTTTTTATTGTGAGATTTTTAACTATAAAATAAATTGTTTCAAATAGCTCAGAATGCATTAAAATATATAGAGCAATATTTCCAATAATATAGTTTTTTTTAATATTTAGGATGTAGGTAGTAGTAAACAGTAATATCAGTTTATATTCTCGCATTATATTGTTTTCTACTTCATATATAAAATCAGCCAGAAAACCTAGAACTAGCAATTTTTTAAACATTATAATTATTAAAAATGATATAATTAAAATTTGTTTTCTATTCATATTATTAATAGTCTTGTAATAACTGTAATTTAAAAGTGACTCAATAATCATATATGTACCCTCTCCTGTGTAAGCAATAAAAAAAAAAAAATGACAAAAAATCAGAAATAAATCATATTATTTTTAGCAAAACTTTTCCTCCGTGTATGTGTGTGTGTGTGTCTGTGTGTTTATATTCACAGTTTTTCCCTAGTTTTCTTGGCGTGTCTCTTCTTCTAACAGTAACTATATAATCTACTGAGATACAGTGTTCTTATTCTATGTTTCATGCCTTTTAGATATGTTGTATTAGTCTTCCTTTTTTTTTACTATCAAGTTCCTCCAATATGGATTGAAATCATCAGCTTTAGAATATCTCTTAATGCTAATTAACACTATATTCATTAGGTCAAGTATTCAGTGAATTTCTAGGATTTTTAAAACCTTAATCTTGAGTATGATTAATTATTTTACTCATATTGCATTTGCTATACTCAATTAGTCATTATGATCATTATTATTCTAATTCTGAAGTATCTGCCTTTTATTTCTTAATCATGGGTTCCTATATTATATTCATCTCTAAATGGTAACTGTAGTCTAGCATATATGTTGATTCTGTAAGTATACTTGTAGTTAATCTTTATCTATGATTTTAACCTTATTTTACATGGGTCACTGATCTCGCTTTTTCTTACAACATATTATTTGTTATGTTTCTCCTTAAGTTGCCTTTTTATAAAAGATATGGATAAAATTATTGTGATGAGAAAATTAAAATCAACACAAAAATAACATTTGATAATGATTTTGTGAAAAGTATTTTCTATGTTCATTTTCCCTTCAAAATATAGTTAAATTTATTTCTTCTTAAAATTAACTAATAGTTATGCATAATATTGCTATGAAGATATGTTGCTTAAATTTCCAAAATGTTTGCACTCAACCATTGTATTTTAAGTTTAATTTTCTTATTAAAAGTTATGATCTATGCTATTCAATCGATAAGTGAAAAATCCATGTTTTATTGCTTGCATAGAAATTAATATATGCATAAGATTTTGAAGACCTTCTTTTGAGATATTACTTAATAATTTTGTACATTTTAATTATAATATTTGATTATTTACTATTATTTATTATTGTTGTTGATTATTCAAAATGTTAAAATTACTTATATATGGATACATCTACACTGGTAGCTAAATTGAATATTGAACTGCTTATATCTTCGGTTCTATGGGATGAAACTACATGAAAATTTGCAGGCTTTTTGAAGATTATAATACTATTTTATGGTTAAAATTTTATGACAATTGGTAAAAACGAACCTATATTTTCAAATCAATAAAACATGCACAACATTTGCCTACATTTATATATGGCAGGCTAGGTTCAGTTTTGCTGCTTTGGGATTAATTTTGCTTAGAGTTTTTCTTTGCTTGGTTGTCTTCTCTGTGACCTTGCCAGGCCACTAATAACTTTTTAACAGTTTAAAAACTATACAACACTTTGAAAATAATATATGGAAAAACCCTAGAGGCCACTTTTGCCAACAAACTCATTAAGAGTTAATTGTTGGTATATCAAAAGATGCAAAGAAAAAAAAATTAAATTGCCACACAAGAGCAAATACTTGGGGATATACGAGTCTATGTGTCAACACTGTTTAGTCATATAGTGAAGCCCTCAATATATTTTAGATATAAAATAAAATATGTATTATATACGTTTGAAGCCAAAACAATGCATTATTACAAAATAAACAGACATTTATTTGGTTTGAAATTTATATTGAAATTCCTAAATATATTTCAAAGCAAAGCTTTATCTTCAATATGTCTTTTTTCTTTTTTTTTTTTTTTTTGCCAGTTCGTTTGTTGTTTTTACGGTAGTTTTTTAAATCTCGGAACGGTGCGTTTTAAAAAACTGTCATTATCTGCAACAAAGAGATGAAACTTTCAGATCATGAATGCATGAGTTCAGTCATCATAACAATGTAATATTCAATCCCCTCTGATCCATTCGGGCAGAATAAAAAATATGAAGCATTACTTTTGGAACATCTCTCGTATTTGCAGCCTGAATGGAATGTTCAGATGGCTTGAAGTAATAGAATGCCGTATGACTGAGAAATGCTAGAAATATTTGTTAAATATCACATTTAAACATCTAATAAATGTAAACAAGATAAAAAATAAAGATTTAAGGATGTTTTTTTAATTAATGTTAAAATGTTATAAATTATCTCCCTTTATATAATTATAATTTTCCAATTCTTTTGAAATTCGAGAAATAAAATATTGAATTTCAAGTGAAACTAGTGGTATCTTCTGAATTGTCATGATGCAGTAACGAAAATATCCAAAAATTAAAAAAAAAAACAATAAGGTATAAAATTAATTATTAATGAAAACAGTTTTAAACACAATTAGCAAAAATTAAGTTTTCTTAAATTTACCAAAGATTTTCAGTTTTCAGAAAATAATTACCTCCCTATTGTTACAATTAGAAAGAACTCTTCAGTTTGTTTTTTTTTTTTTTTTTTGCAAACCTTAATTGTCTCAAAAACTATTTTCGTAAATAATTAATTTTCTACCTAATCATTTTTCATAATTTTTGGATATGTTCATTATTATGACATGACACTTCAGTGGATATCATTGGTTTCAGTTGAAATTCAATATTTCAATTTCCAAATTTTCCTACAATAATAAAGAAGAATCACTTTTCCTTTGCAAGTATTATTCACAGAACATAAATAACTTCACTGAAAGGAATTGTTTTGAATTCATTGATTTGGTGGCTTTCATTCTTAATTATTTTTTATTTTAAATTGGGAGTTGGTTAGTAACTGTAATGCAAAGCAGGAATTTAATAACTATTAAATATATATAAATTTAGAATAGATTATCTTTTAAGATTAATATAAAAGAATATTTTTATCCAATAGAAATCTTTTACTTTATGTCTTTTACCTTATATATTTTTCATTTGTTTTACATTAAACTAAAAATATTATAAAAATAAAAAAAAAATTCTTTCTGTTGTAAAAGCTAACCTAGTTCTTGCTAAAATATATTTTAATTAAAAAAATAATAATGCTATAAAATGTTAAATTTCAACAGAAATAAATGTTTACAATATAAACTGTACTGTAATAATTCTTTATTTTTCTTGAATATTAGCATTTGGTATATTAATGAATAGGATAAGTTTGAAGAATTGATTACTATAAAATACATAATTTATTATGCTAATAAAATGTACAAAGGCTTCCTTTTTTCTATACCAAAATTTAGAACAAAATTTAGTACAATCTTTTGTGAAAAACTGTGTACTTAAAAGTGATTAAAATATGGTATAATGTTGAATATATAAAAGGATTGAAAGAAAATTTGACCAAAACAAAAAAGGTTGCATTTATATGAAAGCACAAGTGCTGTGTGGATTTTATTATTTTATATGATTTATTATGGGTTATTTTTATATACTTTTTATAACTCTATAATTAGCATTGCAGATATGACAAAAATTATAGTTTATTTCATTTTTATCACTATTATGTAATTGAATTTTAAAAATATATTTTAAAACTTTTGATTCAAATTTAAAATAATATCTACGATCTATATTTTAATTGCTTATTAATAATACTAGTTAATAGAATAGTTGAGACTCAGAAATATATCAGTTTCTTTTTAAAATTAATATTAATAATTTTCAGATGTAGAATTTTCCAAAGTATCTTTGAAAGTCAGAATATATCATTATTGTAGAATTTGCCTCTATTATATATTACAAAATAAATAAAACCTAACCTAAATATTCTTTGAGCAAAGATAAGAAAGTATAAAATAAAATGCAACAGTTTAACTCTTTTTTTTTTTTTTTTTTGTTGATCAAGTAATATTTAACCATTTATTTAGAAAAATTGATTCATATTTGATTGAGACTTATTTAATGACACATTTACTTTTGAGTGTCCAGTTACTTAATGTTACAATATTACAAGATGAAGTCACTTGATATTGAGTTTATTTTCATGGTAACAATCATTTCCCATTGTTCAGCAATTACTTTTAAATATTCACCATTGTGGTTGACTTTCTTTACAATGTTATTTTCTTATGACTAACTCTGGCTTATAAGTCATCTCTAATTAATCATAGACAGTGTTTCACATTAATATCATTATTATCATTTTAAATAGATATTTTAAATGAGTCGAAACTATTATTTTTCCTTAAAATTTTTTCGATACCCACATACGACCTGCTTTCAAGTTTAGGGGAGATAACTCTCAGTATTAAGTTTGCATCATTTTTTTTCATGAATCAATCATATTTACTAAAAGTTTTGGATTTTGAAGAAAATGTAAAAAAAAAAAGGAGTCAGTCATATTAAATATGACTGATTGTTTTTACATTTTTGTTAAAGAACTTTTACTATTTATCAATAAACTATAAGTCTTAATATTTATAGAAGAACAAGATTTGCTTTTTATTGCTGCTGATGTCATCATGAATAACTATTAAAAAGTATAAAACTTGAATAATGTATGATTACATTTTTACACTAATTAGAATGTACCAGTATTCAATTTCATATTTGTTATAAGTTTCAGAATATTCTTTTTATTGTATTGTAAAGTATAGAAACTGTTAATTTGATAATTATTTGTTATATATTTTCTTGAACATATAATTGTTTCAAGTTTTGATTGTAAATTCTACTTATTGTTTTATTTCAGATATACTGTCATTGTGGCAAATCTTCAGTGCAGAAAATATGTTAATTCAAATATCTATGTTATTATTGGTTATGCATTATGGCTTATGTGTAGACCTCACATACTATGTGGAAGAAGGCAAGGGTGCAAATACTTATTTGGGTGACATTGTTGCAGATACTCATTTGATGGATGATGTAACAATTAAAGAACAAAAACAAATCACATTCAGTCAATTACGGAAAGGTTCCAATGGAAATTCGAAATTATTCCGTGTCTCAAAAAACACAGGAAAATTGTACACTGCTCAAACATTGGATGCTGAATCACTTTGTACTTACAATGTGGAATGTTTTCAAATGGTTGATGTTGCTGTGAAAAAGGCATCCACATTCATTAAATTATTAGAAATCAAAGTTATCATTAAAGATGTAAATGATCATCAACCCGAGTTCCTAAGCAAAGAAACCAAAATTCAGTTTTCTGAAAGTGACATTATGGGGACAAAAATATCAATCCCCAGTGCAATTGACAGAGATGTTAGTATTATAAATTCTGAAATTTCATATCAGCTTAAAAAGAAGACAAATGAACCATTTACATTATTTGTTTCTAAAAGTGTTGATGGCACTTCACAACTTGCAATTGTTTTAAAAGGAAATCTTGACAGAGAAGTACAAGATGTGTATAACATTGAAGTAATTGCTAAAAATAAACAATCTCCAATTAAAGAGAGTAAACTACATGTTCGCATATCTGTATCTGATGTAAATGATAATTCTCCGATATTTTCACAAGATGTCTATAATTGCTCCATAATGAATAAACCAGATGCTTCAAAAACTATTGTTACCCTGATTGTATCAGACTTAGATTCAGGAGAAAATGGTGAAATTTCATACAGTTTCAGTTCAAAAACATCAGGCACTGCTAAAACTTATTTTGATTTAAATTCAGAAACTGGAGAAATTTTTCTAATAAAAAAATTTACAACTGGGCAAAAACAGAAATATAAACTTTATGTAAAAGCTTCTGATGGAGGCAATCCTCCATTAAGCTCTCTGGCCATGGTTCAAGTAAATGTGATCAATGAACAAAATAATGCTCCAGTAATTGATGTAAATTTTGGATCTGCATCAAAAGAAAATACAGTTGAAATTTCTGAAGATATTAAGGTTGGAAGTTTTATTGCCTATGTGAAAGTTACTGATGAGGATGCTGACCAAAATGGAAAGGTTACCTGTACTCTTGATCATAATAAGTTTCAACTACAAAGTCTGGATACAAAGAAATATCAAGTAATTGTAAAGAAACCAGTGGACAGAGAGAGTGAAGATCACCATGACATTAGGATCAGTTGTGAGGATAAAGGAAATCCTCCTCTTGAAAGTGAAAGCAGATTTTCAGTCCAAGTGATGGATGTGAATGATGAACAGCCACAATTTTCTAAACAATTATTTAAATTCTTCATTGATGAAAACCAGAGATCGAAAATTCCTATTGGCACAATCAATGCCACAGATCCAGACTTGGGACTTGGAGGTAAACTGTCTTTTTCTTTAGTGAGCACCAATAAACAATTTGTACCATTTCGAATCACTGAAAATGGATTAATCTCTTCAATTATGTCTTTAGACCATGAGTTTCAAGATACTTATAATTTTGAAGTGTTTGTAAAAGACAAAGGAAGTCCATCATTGAATAACACAGTGAATGTGATTGTTAAGGTGAGAGATGAAAATGATAATGCTCCATATTTCACATTTCCCAGTGTTAATCCTTATAATATGGATGTAACATATTACCCGCATCATACAAAGAACATCAGCCAGATAAAGGCATCAGACAGTGACAGTCAAGAGAATGCATTTCTAAAATATGAAATAATCAGAGGCAATAGCAAACAGATATTCAGCATCAACCAGTACACTGGTTTGTTATGTTCAACTCATGTCCTAAGCCAACAAGATGCTGGCTCATATGAGCTGGAGTTTCTAGTGAAGGACAGTGGTAGCCCAGTTCTATCAGCCAGAACTACTGTATATTTGACACTGACTGTAAGCAACAAGACATCAGAAATGTTAAATGCTGTTAACATCAAAAAAGATAACAAGATCCACCTGACTTCAGCAATTATCATTGTGTCTGTAGCAGTGACAATAGCTGTGATCATTACAGCTTCAATCTCAGTGTGTATCCTTCGCTGTTGCAATCCTCGAAGTGTTCCAGTAGCAGAAGGCGGATATGTGAGTAGTGGTCAGAGACATTTGATAAGTCCTCCTTACCCAGCAAATCCTTGGTCTAATGTTGCTCTTCCTACAAGTGATGCAATTGATATGAGAAGAAGCAGTCAACCACCAACACCCAGAATGCAAACCCATCCTTACTCAAGTGCTCAACAAATGCTGTCATCTCAAGTACCAAAACTCCAACCAGCCCCAGACTCTGTTTCACAGGTAAGATCTGGCAGTTATTTTATATTTGAAATATATGTTCTCCTTTAACACAAGTATTCAATAGTTTTTGTGGAGGTCGTATCAAATGTTTTTAATGATTGTGTTCATGCATACTACTGTTACAGATTGTATCAATAGAATTCTTACATTTTTTAAGTATTGATAAATATTAAAAATGACTAATTACTATTAAATTCCTTTGTATTTATTTATTTACAGTTAATTAAGAAGATGTTATGAAGTTTTTTTTTCTAAATTTATACAAAGTAATTTAATAAAATATATATTTATGAAAAACAAATGATTTCTCCAATAACTACACCTGTGTATGTATTAATAGATATTTTGTTAATAAGATGACGGAATAATCTGTTGGAGGTTATAAAATCTCATAAATGTAATGACAACATTTTCTTATAAATAGCATTCACGTTGGTTTATTTTTTTTACTTGATAAACAACAAATTTCCAAATGATAATTTTTAAATTTTAATATATTCTATATATTGTAAATAATTGAATGATTTATAAAACTTAAAATCAATTTCTTTATATAATTTGAATATTTTTTTGAAAAATTATTGTTACAAAAAACTAGTTGTTTAGAGATGTTAAACTTATTTAATAAGCACTATAATCAGCTGATTTTCTTTTCTTTTTTGTTAACTATTCAATTAAATCTTTTATTAATAGATTAAGCATTTTCTTTTGATTTGTTTTATGTTTTACAGGTATAAAAATAATGTTTTACAGTTATACTGCAAAAAGACTGAATATTTGATTAATGTTAATTAGATTACATATGTTTTAGAGATCGGACAATTCCAATAGTTTTCCCGATTCCAATACAATTACAGATTTATATTCTGATTCTAATAACAAAAGCACATAAAAGAACATGGTTCCATCATAAAAGTAATCATCTACAGACTCTATACTATACTAATCAACTATAGACACTCTATCAAAAGAGATTATTAAATTGCATCAGTTTAAGTTCATTTATATAGAAATTTTCTGATATTTGGAGTTTTTCTTCTTCCGAAAGTTTTCTTAAAATAAACGATGAGGTTAAAATGTAAGTATACCAAATATTTTAAAAAATCAACGAACAATCTCTTTACATCAGATTTTGTTTACATATACTTCTGTGCTGGAAAAAAAAAATTATAAAAAATGGACATGTTTAGTTTTTTGTATCTCACAGATAAATTATAAAAAAATACAATATACATTGGGAAACTTGTAGATAAATTAATTTCGTGTAATAGGATTTTATGTGTGTATAACAATGTTATAAGTGTCTTTCAGACAAATCTGCCCATGGAGAATTTGTCCACAAAGAATTCTACCCCAAAGAATTTAACCTGCCTGATATATTTTTTTCTGAACACTGAGATTTTTTGGTGGGGAGTTTTGTATTCTTTATAGAATTTACTTATGAAGGATATACATGTTAATAATGGCATCAGGAGAAATAACTGAACTAGTGTGAATATAATAAGAATTTTTTATTAACTGACTGCTATTAGTAGGATTAGTATGACAGTGAGAAGTTTCCGTCCATTCATAAGAGGAGTAGTGGGAAAGGGAGATAACTCATGTTTGACTATACATAACAGGGAAGAAGGATATTTTTTGTGATGTAATGAATATAAGTGTATTCGGGCCTTTCCTCCTATAATGTTGTGATTGGCTAATTAAGCCATAATTACTGATTTGTAGAGACATTTGGGAAAGATGTTGAAAGGTACACAAGCCTCATGCTAAGAACTCCATTTCAACCATGATATTCCTCCATACTGTGGCATAACAGATTTATTACTTGAACCGAAGCAAGACCATTCAGTTACTTCAACGATATATATCCCTTTACAAGAATCATTTTTTGTGCAAACTTTTAGGACATTTATTGAATATCTGACACTGAATAAATTTATTATTGACAAACAATTTATTGATATTTTCCTGCCACTTTTTGAAAAATATTTTTTCTGGATTAATAACAAAAAAATCATTAATTAATAATATAAATTAAATTTTCAACACATCGATATTTTAAAATAGAATGATCCCTAAAGTAAATATGATATTGCAGTGATTGAAATGATTCTAGCTAAGAGCAAGATATATGATGTAAGATACTTTCCTCCACTTTCCCAAATTTTGATAGCCTTGTATTATATTATATGTTATATTTTTTTGGTTACTGTTCAGAATTAACCCTATATTAAAAAATAAAATTTTAAAAATCTGTATGATGTACATACTCGTAACAAAACAAAAAAAAACATCATATTCCAAAAATTATGTAAATTGATCATTTTTAAATAAGAAAATCAAGTTTTATTAGTATCAGAGGAGTGACTGTCTTGTTAGCCATTTGGAAAAATATCTAAAAAGAAATAAAGGGAGATAACTGAACAATAGTTCAAAACTTGTGAGATTCATGTTGTAATGCCTATGAATTTCCATTAATCACTTAAAAATGATCTGCTTTATAAAAAATAAAACTACATGATCAATTTATGTGATTTTTGGACTATGATATTTTTGTTTTGTTATGTCATTACATCATACAGATTTTTCTTTATTTTTTTTCTTTTTAATATAGGGGAATCCTGGACAAGTACCATTTTTTTGGAAATAAATAATTCAAAGTGTAATATCTGTTCTGATATTACACTTAACTTTTCTGTCTTCAGTCAGTAAAAGAGAAATCCTTCTAGACCGAGGCAATTTTTATTTTTCTCCCGATTTGAAGAGCTGGATTCCCCACATTAAAAATCTCTGTTGGGAGACACGTAAATAGGATGACACATAATTAATAACATCCTAAAACTAAATCACTCCCCTCCAAAGTGAGACACTATTTTTTATCATTTACATGTGAACACTCTGAAAAACTTAACAGAATGAGGAAGAAGAAAAAAAGCAAAAATGTTTTAAACTTTAGAGTGGGAAATTACTTTAATCTATAAATTTAATGTAAAATGATCCTCCTTTTTGGGTCATTTTAAATTAAGCTGAAGATTTCATCTACAACAACAACAATAATAGTAGTTATTAATTTTTATATAGTAAAAGAATCTACTTCTGCATTGCATGTAAATATAATTTTAAATATGAAACAAAAATTAATAAAAACATGTTAGCAATTAATTTTTAATTCATAATTTAAATTTCTTTCAAATAGTCTTTTTTTATATACACACTTGCATTTTTATGTTGGCAGGCAACTTTTCATTATCTTTTACATTGTCTGTGCATTTGTGTCTTGTTAGTGTAAGGAAAATGAACTGAATTGCCAAAACGGTTTCATATAACTAAGAATATTTTTTCTTAATAAGCTTTGATTTGATTTCTTTCTATCTCCACTCCTTCTACTTTTAGATATTTAGAAATTTTTTACAACAGACAGAAAACTTAAAATCGAAGAACTGGCGTCCAAGTTTATTCTTGCATAGAGCCATGAAATCATTAAATTTAGTAATTCATTTATTCCTAATTCAACCAAACCTTTAAAGCTGTTCTAGGTTATTTTTTTGCACTTTTTGGTCACTTGTCAGGTTTGTCAATGATGAAGGGACTAGACAAAAGTTCACATTTAATTTTTGTTTTTACAGGATTAAAATAATAATCATTTTTTATGTTATTATGATGATTAGATTTAATTTTACTCTTAATTTAAAAACAATAGATATGTATCATCTCATCATTAGTACCAGCAATGGAAAATCAAATTAAAATTTTTTTGTTTAACTAATTGTTTTTGAAATTGAAATTGGGCTAAAAATTTTCTGATACCATTTCTGACACCTTAAAAAGTTATGATTTTTCTGGTTCTCAATTTCAATTCCAATTAATCATCCCAAAACTAGTATATTTACACATGTGCTAACTGTATTGTTTTATATTTTATAATTATCAGATGTATATGCAGGATGTGGCATTACCTTGTAGCAATAAAAATCTCAAAAGGACCAATAGAACAGAAGGATATCCGATTAGAGGTTCAGTGAAATCTTCTCACAATTTGAATGAAAATGCCACAAGACAAATGGAAGATGGATTAGGTGAGTCATATTCTTAAAGCATATCATGATCTAAAATTACAAAATAATTTTCCATGTCGGTGCTTTATCCATCTCAGCATTAGCACATCAAGTTGTTATTTTTTATTTACTATTAATCAAATAATTATATAAAAAATGCAATAATGTTAACTAAAATTAACTTTTTAAAAATATCCTTTTAAAAATAATTGAATTTTTACATAAAAATCTACTGTAATACAGAAAATTACCATTTAAAAAAACATTCTTTCATCTATGGTAAAGATAACTCTGGAAATACATGTGCACACATTGTCAAAGCAAACATTCAAAACAAGATGTTTTTAAATAAAGTTATATTAAGATCCTAAAACAAAAATAAAATGTAAAAGGATTTGTAGATTAGATTGGATAGTTTTTAAAAAATTGAATATTTATATGTTATAGCATTATTTTTATTGTTATTTATTAAAATTTCATTTATTGATTTATTTCTTACAACCAATATTTTTAAAATTATTCAAAATTTCTATTTAATTAAAAAATCAAAAATCATAAAATAAATTTTATATTTTTATTCAAACTAAAATATATTTAATAATTGAATACATTTTTATTTGAATTTCAATTAAATTTTAACAAAAATTAAATTTTAACATAACAATATCAAAATATTCTTTAATATCTGAAACCATGCATCCTAATAGCTAAAAAATAAAATTCCTCAAAAGTTTAATCCAGGCAACACTCATATAAATGCAGCTACTTTGTGATATTTCTGGATTATTTATTTGTAAAATAGAATTAAATTGGGAGTTATTTTTAACCTATGCTTGAATATCATTAACATTTAATTTTTTCCTTAAAAAAAATCATACTTTTAAACCATTGCATCTATCATATAAACAAAAGAAAATTTCTTGAAATATACTAATTCCATATTTTATATTTTTGATCCTTATAATCTATCCACATCATTCAAAAATCATCACCTGGATAAAAACACAAACCATACACTAGTTTGATATGCTCAACTCATTATAGGCTAACAATATACTGTCTGTTATGAGTTGGACTTTATAGTGAAAGATAGTGGTTATTTAATTTCATCACTCAGAATTATTATGCATATGAGACTAACCATAACTCACAAAACATCAATAATGCTAAATATTTAAAATTTCTAATTTAGAAATAAAAAAGATTATATAATTTCAATGATCACAATTGTGTTGATAGCCATCAGCTCAATCTCTGTCTTCTTCATTATTTTAATTATATCTGAGTTTCAAATTCTAATATTCATTTATAGTAACTTATTTTAATCTTAAAAATTTAAAGTTATCATATATATATATATATATATATTGGCAGCAAGTCATTATTCAAGCACGTCTGATTGAACACGACAGAGTTATCCTTTTTTTTCGATTTTTCTGGATATCTTTTTGATTCACCGAGTGGTCTTTTTTATATCAACTTGCATGTTGTATAGAATAGTGGCCAAAGGTTTTCATAACCGGATGCACCGATAGAAAGCGCTTGAGAAGAAAATGGCTGAACAAAAACCTTTGGGCGCCATTCTATACAACATGCCAGCTGATGTAAAAAAAAAAAAAAAAAATCATTCAGTGGATTAAAAAGATATCCAGAAAAATTCGAAAAAAGAATAACTCTGTTGGGTTCAATCAGACGTGCTTGAATATATATATATATATATATATATATATATATATATATATATATATATATATATATAGTAGAAATGGTAATTAATAGAAACTGAAGAAAATGCTCAATACTGTTGTAGAGCAAATATGCGGTTTATTTTTTATTACCGTTAATAAAACATGTTAAAAAACACTTTGAAAAAGAGTTAAAAACATATTTAATCTGAAAAGGAAACACTTGATAAGTGGATAGTCCTTAATCCGCGGAGTTTCGAATCCAAAATTTTTGGATTTTACTGTCATTGGATTATTTATCTTTCACCAGACTATCCATTCACGTGTAATCACCTTTTTCTTCACCATATTCCCTCTGCTTCACTTTTTTATTATCAAGTAAGATCTTTGACTTACTTGTTGTTTCATCAAATACTTTTGTATGCAAAATCCGATCCCGCATTTTGCTAATTCCTACCCTCTGATGAGAAGGAAAGTATTTCTTTGAAACTCTGCGGATTAAGGACTATCCACTTATCAAGTGTTTCCTTTTCAGATTAAATATGTTTTTAACTCATTTCAAAGTGTTTTTTAACATATTTTTTATCGAGCTTTTACATCTGGCTGAGATAACTTTATAAATATTAATTCTTTAATATTTATGATATACTTTAATTTTACGATCTTGGATTATTTTGGTAAATTTAATTGTAATTTATATATATATATATATATATATATATATATATATATATATATATATATATATTCATAAGTTCTTTCATTTGCTAAAATTTTCTATAGATGTTTGTTAATACTTTTGTTCTTCCTAAATAAGACATATTACTACTATGTACATAATTACTGTTAGAATTATTGTATAAAATTGAATTAGAAAATTGTTGAATATTTTTTAAATTTTGACAATATCTGTGCATATTTTATTAATTTATTTTATATATGATCTATTTAATCTACAGAAAAAGATATGTACAATTTTTTTTCTTTTTTAGATATATATCCTTCCCAGTATTGTAATCCTCCTCCATCACAAAATGAACCTCTTCCAAATTCTGACATGAAACCCTTAGGAGAGTCTGTCAACTACCCCAGTGATATAACAATAGTGGCCAGGGGTTTTGATGCATCATACATGAATGAAAACAATGCTAATACAGATTCAAAGTCTTTCTCAAGTCTTGAAAATACTAGCATATCTGGAAGACATTTACAACCTAGGAACGTACCCACAAGTAGCAGTCAGTCTTCGATTAATAGACCATTGCCCCCTGTACCTCATTAAAATTTAGTTCTTAAAGTAATGCACTTCAGTACATCTATATTCAGTAATAAGTATTATTTAAAAAAACTGTTGAATATTAAAAACAGAATATTTATAGTTAAAATTTCTAATGATCAAATAGCCAATATTCAGGTCAATGTTTTGAGTATGTAGTATATTGAATGGTGTGAGCCAAATTTATGGTTACTTTGACAAATACTAATTTTTATGAATTTATTTTGAAATTAAAAAATTTGCATTTGCGCATTCTTACATTCTTATATTTTCAGAACAAATTTTGGATGATCTCATGAATCTTTGTATGTCTGTGATTGTTTTAGGAAATGTTTTTAATGGGATGTTAGAATTGTATAAGATTAATTCAATCATAAAATATTAATTTTACACAATTACACCATTCTGTTTTAAAAGATATTTGTAACTATTCATAATATAAAAAATTATGTCATTGTGAAATAATTGTTCCTACATTGCAAAATGTTTTTTAATTCTTTTTTCATCTTTTCTTTAGATAATATTTTGTCATAAATTTGACTCAAACTATTCAATCTACTATAACTAGAAATAGTTTTCCTTGACCGAAACATAAAAAATATCAGTTAATGTGGATGTTTTAACAATTTAAGCATTTGTTGTTGTTTTTTCTTTTTAATAAGGTTATAGCTAAAAGTTTTATCTAATTTAATATATTCAATATTTGAATTTAACTGCTTTTATTTTGCATCATTTTAACTAAGCAGTTCTAAAAGTACTATAAAGTATAATTATTATGAGTATACATTTCTTTTAAAAGTATAAATCATTTAAAATGCATTATGAGAAGAAAAAATGATCAATGTAAATTAAAATTATATCAAAATTTAATCGCTAAATAATTTGTATTTTTCTTCTCTAAATTTAATTTCAGCGCATAGGTTTTTTCAAAATATTTAAAACTATATGTACATATACAACTTTTGTAATGAAATTCCACAAGATGAAAATGTATTTAACTCTTAAAAATTAAGTTTTGATATATAAATGATAATGTTATATGTATTTATTATTTGTTTAATTACATCTTAAAATGATATTAATTATAATCAAACTAAAAAAATCATTTACTTCAGAAAATATTTGATAGAATTCTCTGTATAAAATGTTAATGACCCACTTTAACTACACTGAAAATATACAAAATAAAAAAAAGAGAAAGGAAAGACAATATTACATTAAGGAGAAATAAGTCTAACTGAATATTAAATGATCGAACCTATTTCAATTATTAATGTTTTCAATTTATAGCAATTTCCTAGTATAAATATTATTCTGAAAACAAAAAATATGTAAAAATTGTCAGAAATTATAAAAATATTTTTAGTTATTTTAAATACGATGAAAGTGTACATTAAGCAAAAGAGTAGCAGCCATTATACACACAACATGCAAAACAGGACTGCTGGCTTCACTCTCACTAAAGCAACACAAAGGATTCTTCATGATAACAGACGGTGTGGCAGGAACAATAATTTTTCAATGGATATTTCACTTATTTTATTGTAAATCCCAAGCTATTCAATATATTAAAGGTAAGTTAAGTTTAAATTATTATATTTCTAATAATTTGATCGACAATTGTGTTGGTGTTTCAGTGATATGAATGTTATTTTGCTATTCACAAGCTGCCATTAGCATTGTTAGTTTAAATACTACATGGAAATGCTTTGTTCAATTTTATTATTCCTTTTGTACACAATTTTGATGGCAGGATTTTATTTTAATGATATTTAATAACATGTTTAGTATTACTTTTCATGGTAATATTATTTTATTTTACCTTTAGATAATAATTAGTAAAATATTTTCATTTGCTCTTATTTATAAGATTATAGTTCATTTTGTTTGAAGTTATACTGCATATTTTTCAACTGCAATAAGTTTTTTTTTTTTTTTTTTTTTGGTAATATACGTGACATATTACTAATGAGTTTTTTCAATAAAAATTATTATAATTGATTTTCTAATCAATGTCACATTTCAAATTTGAATCACAAAAACAATCCATTTCATTTTTTAGTTATGATTATTGGATATTTTTTATAATTTGTTTGGATATATAAATGATAATGTTATATGTATTTATTATTTGTTAAAATTATGAAAATAGTACAATTATGATCTTTTTACTCATATTTTTACAAAAGATAATGTTGGAATAAAATATTTAGAAATTTTACATTTAAATTCTTTGGAAGAATATTTTAATTGTAATAACTAAAGAATTATATATAGTAATCTCATTCTTTGTGAAGTCATAAATGTTCAGTTTTGTTTTAGTTAGTATCTTTACTATTAATAAAATAATAATACAATTAAATGCTACTTATAATTAAATTCATTTTTATAACATTTGAGTATTATTTATGTATTTTAATTCATTTTTTCTGTGCAATGTATATTAATTTGTTTCCTAAGATACTTAGTATTATAGAATTATAAATATTATGTGGCTATATTAATTAAAACAGAATTATGTATGAAAATAATCTCCTTAGATTATTTTTCTTCTTGTATGGTAATATAAAGATTAAGAACATTTGGAGAAACTTTAATTTATTTTGAAAGATTAAACTTCTGAAAATTTTGATAGAAAGTTAAAAAAAAAAATTGTTTTATTATAATGTTTAATGTTAAAAGATATTAGGTATATTTGTAATTTGTACATTTAATACATACAAAAGAAACTATTAAATTAGATGGGAAAATTTGATTTTAAATCAAATCAATGTTTTCTTTTTCTTTATTCATTATTCAAAATAGAAGACTATAATTATTTGGAACAAGTTGAATGATAAAGAACTCCTATTTTTATTTAAATTTATTATATAGATGTATTTAATTTAAATATCAAGTATTTAATTATGTTTATTATTTGATGTTATTTATATTTTCAGATTCATATGGGATAACATTTTCTACTTTAGATGCATTTAAATGAATGTGTGGAATCCATTAATTATACAAATATGATATTACAAGTGTGCATTTTAGTTTTCATAATCCGTAGTTATCAGTGCACTGATCTTACTTATTATGTAAAAGAAGGACAAAACCCTCATACTTACCTTGGAGATGTTGCTGCTGATTCAAAGGTTATTGACAGTGTACCATTTGAAGAACAGAATGAAGTCACATTCAGCTTATTAACACAAGGAGTGACAGGCACTTCTTTGTTTCATGTGTCTAAGGAAAGTGGTAAATTGTACACAGCCCAAACCCTTGATGCTGAGTCCCTATGTACATACAATGCAGAATGTTTTCAAATGGTTGATATCGCAGTGAAAAAGTTGACAACTGTTCTTAAGTTATTAGAAGTAAAAGTCATCATTCAAGATATTAATGATCATCAACCTGAGTTTCCAGAAAAACAAATTAATATACAGTTTGAAGAAGGCGATATTATTGGGACCAAAATATCAATACCAAATGCCATTGACAGAGATGTAGATGTCTTAAACTCCGAAATTATTTATGAGTTCAAATCATTAAAGGATGAACCATTTACTTTATTTGTTTCCAAAAGTGTTGATGGAACTTCACAACTTGCAATTATTTTAAAAGGCAAGCTTGACAGAGAAACTAAAGATAAGTATAAACTTGAAGTCATAGCAAAAAATATACAACCTCCAGTTAAAGAAAGTATTCTTGAAATTGTCATATCTGTAATTGATGTGAATGATAATTCTCCTGCGTTTTCTCAAAATGTTTATAATGTTACAATAAAAAACAAACCAGATGCTGCTTTAGCTGTTATCACTTTATCTGTAAAAGATTTAGATTTAGGTGAAAATGGTAAAATCTCATACAGTTTTAGTGCAAAAACATCAGACATTGCTAAAACTCATTTTGATTTAAATTCAGAAACTGGAGAAATTTTTTTGATGAAGAAATTTACAACTGGACAAAAACTGAAATATAAACTTTATGTTAAAGCTTCTGATGGAGGCAATCCTCCATTAAGCTCTCTGGCCATGGTTCAAGTGAATGTGATCAATGAACAGAACAATAGTCCAATTATAAAAGTGACATTCTTTTCTTCATCTACAGAAAACACAGTTGATATCTCTGAAGATATTAAAGTCGGCAGCTTTATTGCTTATGTGAAAGTGACTGACCCTGATTCTGGCCAAAATGGAGATATTAGTTGCCATCTGAATCATGATAAATTTCAACTTCAAAGTCTGGACACAAAGAAATACCAAGTGATTGTTAAAAAGCCATTGGATAGAGAAAGTGAGGATCACCATGATATTATTGTTCATTGCGAGGATAGAGGATCTCCTGCTTTGGAAAGTGAGAAAAGATTTTCTGTTAAAGTGATGGATGTGAATGATGAAAAGCCGGCATTTTCCAAGAAGACATTTCAATTTAAGATCAATGAGAATGAAAAGTCTCGAGTTCACGTTGGCTCAATCAATGCCACAGATCCGGACTTGGGAGCTGGAGGTAAATTAAGTTATTCTCTCTTGCCAAGTAATAGACAGTTTTTACCTTTCAAAATTACTGACACTGGCTTGATTTCAACAATTATGTCACTGGATCATGAATTTCAAGATCTTTATGAATTTCATGTGTTAGTGAAAGATAATGGAAAGCCATCATTAAATGCTTCAGTGAATGTTGTTGTTGAGATCAGTGATAAAAATGATAATGCTCCATATTTTACATTTCCTAGTGTTAATCCTTATAATGTAGATGTTATCTACTATCCACATCATTCAAAGAACATCACTCAGATAAAGGCATCAGACAGTGACAGTCAAGAGAATGCATTTCTAAAATATGAAATAATCAGAGGCAATAGCAAACAGATATTCAGCATCAACCAGTACACTGGTTTGTTATGTTCAACTCATGTCCTAAGCCAACAAGATGCTGGCTCATATGAGCTGGAGTTTCTAGTGAAGGACAGTGGTAGCCCAGTTCTATCAGCCAGAACTACTGTATATTTGACACTGACCGTAAGCAACAAGACATCAGAAATGTTAAATGCTGTTAACATCAAAAAAGATAACAAGATCCACCTGACTTCAGCAATTATCATTGTGTCTGTAGCAGTGACAATAGCTGTGATCATTACAGCTTTAATATCAGTGTGTATCCTTCGCTGTTGCAATCCTCGAAGTATTCCAGTAGCAGAAGGCGGATATGTGAGTAGCGGTCAGAGACATTTGATAAGTCCTCCTTATCCAGCCAATCCTTGGTCTAATGTTGCTCTTCCTACAAGTGATGCAGTTGATATGAGAAGAAGCAGTCAACCACCAACACCCAGAATGCAAACCCATCCTTACTCAAGTGCTCAACATATGCTGTCATCTCAATCGCCAAAACCGCAGCTACCTGCAGACTCTGTTTCACAAGTGAGCTCATTATTTATTTTGTATTTATTTGCATGAATGTTATTTTTTTTTCTAATCACATTGTACTTAATAGGTTTATATGATCTTTATGAATGTACTGCATCTCATCAGAATTAATGAGCATTCCATTTTTAATTTCTCTAAAAAATTATTTTCAAACATATATTAAAAAAAGGTGTGCACATTTAACTGTATTTTACTTTTGTTTATTGTTTGAAGGAAATATGATACATTATACATTAGCATTATTATTTTGCTATGAAGTTTTACTTGATTATCGTGTATAAAACATATAGAGAGATTGTATTATTGATATATATTCAATTGCGTTTTATTTATGTTAGATGTATTTTCAGGATGTGGCATTGCCTCCTGGTAATGAGAGAAACAGGAAAAAGACTCATCAAACACAAGATGATAACAATAAAAGATCTCAAAAATTTTCTAACAATGATAAACAACAAAGCTGGGAAGGAAATACGAGACAGCCATCTGTAGGAGGATTGGGTGAGTTATGAATAGTCAAGATTCTCTTATATTATTTACTTACACACGCACACATATATATTAAAGATCTATTAGGTATATATATATATATATATATATATATATATATATATATATATATATATATATATATATTGTGAAGGCAAAATCAAGACTTCAAACAATGTGTTGATGGCAACAAAAAGTGTATTTCATTTTACGTTACAATTGTTTTCATGTCCAGTTGAACAATTTTAAACATTATATCGTTTGACAATTTTCAAAAACTAGTATTTCTTCAAACTTTATGAATAAAACATTTTTGACAATAGAGCATTTTTGAAGAGAAAGAAAAAAAAAAAATGAAAAGTTCCCTTCACGGGAAAAGCATGTAAGCAACATTTACCTTTGTGGTAGCTACGGGGAAGCCATTTAAATATTCATATTTAAATGGCTTCCCCGTAGCTACCACAAAGGTAAATGTTGCTCACATGCTTTTCCCGTCAGGGAATTTTTCATTTTTTTTTTTTCTTTCTCTTCAAAAATGCTCTATTGTCAAAAGAGTTTTTATTCATAAAGTCTGAAGAAATGCTGGTTTTTGAAAATTTTCAAACGATATAATGTTATTGTTCGACTGGACATGGAAACAATTGTAACGTAAAATGAAATACACTTTTTGTTGACATCTACACATTGTTTGAAGTCTTGATTTTGCCTTCACAGTATATTAATGCTCAATTATGAAATATGATAATTTTGTAGCTTACTCCTTAAGTCAACTCTTTTTTGCTTAAAACTCATTAGTATATGAAAATTTACTGAATTACACAAACTCAGTATATTACGTACAAGTCTATATATATATATATATATATATATATATATATATATATATATATATATATATATATACAGCCTTTAAGACTTTACACAGCTGATTGAAAATTTCTTGGGGCTACTAAAAGTCGTAAATCACTCGTCTGCCAGTCAAAATAAATTTCTTTAAAGAAACTGGAAAAACTCATTTATTTTATGACCCTCAAATATGCAGTGACTTAGAATGACCTATGTCTCGTCATTTGTGAATTCTTTCATCTCTAGCTGTGAGACCTTGGAATATCATATTGAAAAAAAGTGGTTAAGCTAAAGGTCAACAAGAGGTCAAATTTACACATTGCGCATGTAGTCAAAATGTCGCCTTCATTTAGCTCTCTGATTTTGAAATTCATTGGGGAAAAAATTCTTTGAGGCTACAACTACATACACTTCATGCTTACAAAAGTAACGACGAACATTTGAAAGAGGAAAAAAACGCATCGTTCCGTCAAGCATCCGAAAAAATGATTCCTGTGTCTATGGAACAATAATATAAATGATGCTATATAAAGAAACTGGTGTTGTATTTTAACGTTTTGTTGAATATTTACTGAAATGTTTGTAGTAATAAAATAGTTGATTTACAAGAGTTAAACAAATATTTTCTTGTTAGATTATACACACGGTAATTTCTTGAATTGTTGTAAAATTATTTACTATTATTGACTGAAACAAAGACATAAAGTCGGATGAGTAAAAATATTTGGGGGCGAGTAAATTTTTTTTTTTCAAATCTCAGAGACTATATATATATATATATATATACAGTAGCGTTCAAAACTAAGGGACAAAATTTTAAAACCTAATATTTGTTAGAAATAACAACTGTGAAAAGTTGAAATTTTGACAACTGGTTGTCGTTATCATCCATAATAACATACTAAAATTTGAATCATTTGCTAAGGATAGAAAAAGAATTATAACAATGTTATATAAAATGGTGCACAAAAGTTGTTGTTCAGTTGTATTCTACTCAAGCGCTTTCTATCGGTGTATCCGATTGTCATCAGGAGCAATTGTTATTGTTATTATTTTCTTTTTCTTTTCTTTTGAGGCTTGGTGTATTTATAGTTGTTATTTTAGGGGGTTTTTTTTTAAAGGTGAGTGCAGGATGGTTAGGGGAAAATTATTTTTATTCTTTATTTCGATTTTCTTATTTTATAGTTTATTTATTTAGTTTCTTGTTAGTTATTAAATACTGTTAGTGTTATGTTTGCAAATAACGTATAAGGCAATACAAATGAGGACTCAACAAACAAAGGTAGATCAATAAGAAGTGTATTAGGAAAAGTATATTTACAGTATATTTACATAATTGTTGTCAGGTAAGAGAGTCTTGGCTGGAGAACATATCTGCTCTTGGCTCGGCCTTCGGTGGCTTCTGGTTAACACACACTCAGACTAACTGAGTGTTGTTATTTATGTGTAATATTATCCACATATGTAAATGAGTGGGTGCCACCATAACAGTTAGTATATTTGTCCTGGTGTTAAATGAGATCTGGTTAAAAAGGGGCTGTAGTTTTTTTTGATAAGTATGGCTCCTAGTATCAAAAACTACAGCCCATTTTTAACCGGATCTCCTTTAACACCGGGACAAATATACTAACAGTATTTAATAACATGTCAGCTGAAATAAAAAAGACTACTTGGCGAATGGAAAAGATATCCAGAAAAATCGGAAAAAAGAATAACTCTGTCGTGTTCAATCTTGTTTGTCTGTAGAAATAATTATATATATATATTTTTTTTTTTTACTATATATATACTTTTTTATTTCAGCTGGCATGTTATTAAATAATACCGAATGTGGATACATGAAAAAATAATAATTATATATATATATATATATATATATATATATATATATATATATATATATATATAAAAATGTAATTCTTGGTTCGTTCAAAGTTTATACAACCATATTTCTACATTACCAATTTATTTGAAATTTTCGGACAACCCATCTTTAGAATCGAGGGATGTTTTTATGTTATTAAAGTAAATTTACATCGCCAATTATTAAAATATTAAATAAAATAAATATATTTTCGTAAACTGTTAATGCGAACCTGTTTTGTTGATAGAACTGAACTTCCGGTTCAATTCATTTCACACCCATGAATTGAAACAAACTAGAAGATTTCATTTTCTGTTTACTCGATAAGTAAAAAAAAAACAAAAAAAATATAATTCATTTGTTTATCTTCCAAATTTTTTAATTTAAACAATTTTTCTTTACTATGTCAGGCAAAAGAAAGTTTGTCGCTTGCTTTTTGAATCGAAGTCGTTTTTTTTTAATTTTTTTTATTTATTTTTTATTTTTCGATATAAGAAAATATGAACTTTTCTTATTATTATTATGTTTGGTAAAAGTACAGTTTTTTTTTTCGAATAAATTTTACGGATTGGTAACTTGCTTAAATAATATTTGGTGCTAATGCAGAGAGTGGTCCGCGCTATTATTTAAATTGTATTTCCACGTTTAATTAAAGTTTTATTATATGTTTTTTAATTCAATTGTAAGGTTAAAATACAGATTAGGTACAAAACACCCTCCCTTCCCCATGTTAAGGATGGCTTTTTAAATAATAACGTTATTATTTCAGCACGGATCACTCTCTGCATGAGTACCGTACTTTCACCTAACAATTTAATAAACAAAGCATAGTACTTATGCAGAAAAAGTACCATGCTGAAATAATGCTATTAAGAAAGCCATTCTTAACATGGGAAAGGGAGGGTGTTCTGTAACTATTTTATACTTTCACCTAACAATTTAATAAACAAAAGATAGTATTACCGTTATTTAGAAAGCTATTCTTAACATGGGGAGGGAGTTTTGCATCTATTCTATACTTTCACCTAACAGTTTAATGAACAAAAATAGATACTACGTATGCATAGAAAATATCGTGCTGAAATAATGTTATTTAGAAAGACATTCTTAACATGAGAATGGTATTTTGTTACTATTCTGTCCTTTCACCTAACTATTTAAAAACAAAACATGGTACTTATGCAGAGAAGCTACCTTGCTGACATAATGAGGTTATTATTTAAAAAACCATTCTTAACATGGGAATAGGGGTGTTTTGTAACTATTCTGGACTTTCACCTAACAATTTAATAGACAAAAGTTAAACTTAAGCAGACAAGGAACAGTACTGAAGCATTAACATTATTTAGAAAGCCATTCTTAACGTGGGGAGGGAAGATGTTTTCTAACTATTCTGTACTTTCAGTGCTAATGTAGAGTGATCCGCGCTAATTTTTAAATTGTATTTCCACGTTTAATTAAAGTTTTATGATATGTTTTTTATTCAATTGTAAGGTTAAAGTACAGAATAGGTACAACCCCCCCTCCCCATGTTAAGAATGGCTTTTTAAATAATAACGTTATTATTTCAGCACGGATCACTCTCTGCATGAATACCGATTAACGTTTTGTTCTTTGCTTTTTTTACCGTATTTTTGGGGTTTTTTTAAGAAAACCTTTAACAAAAACTGAAAGTACACGTTTTTTTCTTTTTTTTTTACAGAAGTTGTTTTTATATAAGAAAATATGAATGCTTTTAAAGAAATTGGGTACTCGTGCACTGATTGATCCGTGCTGAAATAATAACGTTATTATTTAAAAAGCCATTCTTAACATTGGGAGAAGAGGGTGTTTTGTACCTATTCTGTACTTTAACCTTACAATTGAATATAAAAAAAACGGTAAATTTTTAGATTAGGTCCACCTCCACAATTTTCTTTTAAATGACGACTTTTGTAGGTTTTCGACTATGCTGAATACGGAAATCGCATTGTAATTTTGCAGAAATAAGTAGTTATCGAGATATTAAAAATTTGTATAATGCATTGTAATCTCTGGCAGCCGTCTTTTTTACACGCTTGCGCGCATCATAAACAAATCTACGCGCGTAACAAAGATGGCCGCCAAAGAATAAAATGCATAAAACAACTATTTATATCTCGATAACTACTTATTTCTGCAAAATTTCAATGCGGTTTCTGTATTCAGCATAGTCGGAAACCTTTAAAAGTCGTCATTTAAAAGAAAATTGTGGAGATAGACCTAATCTTAAAAAATACCAAAAAACATAAAACTTTAATTAAACTTGGAAATACGATTTTAAAAAAATAGCGCGGATCAGTAAGTGCATTAGCACCCATTAATCGACTAACATGACCTTATTGCCAAATAAGGTCCGGATACAATGTTGAACGCGCCGTTAACATTGTTTTTGTTTTTTTTCAAGTTAAATTGAACTTTCACAATATATTTTTATTTTTTTTATAATTTCACAATATCTTTTTTTAATAATAAATTGTTAGTTAAAAAAGCACAGAATAGTTACAAAACACCATCCCCTCTCTATGGTAAGAATGGCTGAAAAAAATATTAGGTACTCATGTAGAGAGTGATCCGTGTTGAAATAATAACGTTATTATTTAAAAAGCCATTCTTAACATGGGGAGGGGAGGGTGTTTTGTATCTATTCTGTACTTTAACCTTACAATTGAATAAAAAAACATATCATAAAACTTTAATTAAACTTGGAAATACGATTTAAAAAATAGCGTGGATCAGTAAGTTCATTAGCACCAGAAATTGTTAGGTGAAATACAGAAAAGTTTGTATCAAGAAAACCATTTTTTTTTTTTGCTATTCTTACCAAGGGGGGGGGTTGTCACTATTCTGCGCTTTCAACTAACAATTTATTAAAAAAACAAAAGGTAAATGTTCACATTAGGTCCACCTCCACAATTTTTAACATGGGTAGGTTGGGGGGGTGTTTATTCTGTAAGCCGTTCTTAACATGGGGAGGTTGAAAAAGGCGTTTTTAAAAGACGAAAGACAGGTAAAAGGTTAAAACATGTGGTTAGGCATGGGTGTTGTTTATTCTGAAAGCCGTTCTTAATATGGGGAGGTTGGGAGTATTTATTCATGGCCGTCAGTGAATTATAGTGCATAGTACAGAATTATAGTGCATAATACAGGTCTTTATATCTCGAAAACTAATTGCCTCTGCAAATTTTAAATGAGATTTTCTTATTCAGCATAGTTGAAAATTGTGGAGGTGGACCTAATGTAAAAAAAATACCCTCCCCCAAAAAGATATCGTGAAATTTAAATTTAAGGGCGGTACTAAAAATAAAATTAGACAGAAAAATACACCTTTGGGTTTGTACTTGCACAAAGACTTGAAAAAGTTGTCAACAAAAACAAATATATAACAAGTAAATATTTTCAAAGGTAAGATAAGTTACTTTTCTACCTAATTGGATAATTTTTACTGTTTTTATTGGGTTTGTAATACTGTACATATAGATTCGAAAAAGTTGTCAAAAAATAAATGTATAATAAATATTATCAAAGGCAAGATATGTTACTTTATTACAAAAATGGATAATTTTTTTGTTGTTTTAATGTAAAATGTTTATTCGGCTCAAAAAACACAGCGTTTACTGCTATATTTGAAAATTACAAATGGCGGCAGACTGTGTTAAACACATTAGGTTTGGGAAAATGAGTTAAAACTAAAAAACTATACAAAATACTGTTAAAAACCACAGAATACATGTCTGCCTATGTCACGGTAACATATATTGAGTGAGTTCCTGACAGTATTTTGTATAGTTTTTTAGTTTTAACTCATTTTCCCAAATTTAACGTGTTCAACAGTCTGCCGTCATTTGTATTTTTCAAATATACAGATAAAAACTACATGTTTTCGAACCGAGTAAACATTTTACACTAAATAAAAACACTAAAACCTTATCCAGTTAGGTAGAAAAGTAACTTATCTTGCCTTTGATAATATTTATTTGTTATATTTATTTTTCAACAACTTTTTTGTTTCTGTGTTTAGTAATACAAACCCGTTTTATTTATTATAACGTTTAGTCAGCTCGAAGAACAGTGTTTATCAGTGTATTTGAAAAATACAAACGGTGACGAACACTGTTGATGATGTTAAGTTTGAGAAAATGATTTAAAACTAAAAAACTATACAAAATACTATCAGAAACCCACCGAATATGTCAGCCTATGTCACAATAACATATAATCAGTAAGTGTCTGACACTGTTTTGTATAGTTTTTAACTGATTTTCCCAAACTTAACGTATTCAACAGAGTCCGCGACCATTCGTCTTTTTCAAATACATAGATAAACACTGAGTTTTTTGAGCCGATTAAACATTTTACATTAAATAAAAACACTAAAAAATTATCCAGTTAGATAGAAACGTTATTTACCTTACCTTTGCTTTCATTTATTCGTTTTTGGACAACCTTTTCAAATCTGTGTATAGTAACCCCCCCCCTTACCCAAATGTTAATTAAAAACTCACATTTTTGAATACAATAAAAAAGAAAACTATTTAGCGTTTCAACGTTTTAGCAACTTTCGGCTTAATCCACTGAATGTTGGTCGAGCCCAAGCCATGATTGATGGTAACTCCTGAGGATCCGGATCCAATTCTGCAAGAGTACCATTTTTTTTTTTTTCATTTTCGCCTTACTTTTTTTACTTTTTGGAGTGGATTGCTGTACTAAGAATATAAGAAACATGCATTTTCTCTTTTTATTAGGATTTTCCATTACACGAAATTAAGCCACAGCAACACGTGGCAGGGTACAGCTAGTATATATATATAATTATTATTTTTTCATGTATCCACATTCGGTATTTTAAGGAGATATAAAATATTATGTATCAATTTTTTATATTTGCTTCAATGGTGCTCAATATATGATTAAAGCTAGATAGTAACTTATGAAAATATTTTTATGGCAATTAAACTACACTATACTGTTTAGTCTAGCTAGCTAAGGAAATTTAAAACAGCCTTTTGCAGGAGGATTGGGCAGATTTTCTCATAATACTTCTCTTAAATAATTTGATTAAATTATATACATGTACATTCGTCTGTATGACTGTTTAAATTTGAGATAATTGGTTAAAGCATATAAGAATATAATTATTAACATAAAATCATTTTTTAATAAGAGAAAAAAAACTATTTTATATGAAGGAAATTATCAAATGATTAACTAAATAAATGCTTGTAGTAACATTATTATGACAAACAAATGAGAGTTAATTTTCATACTGATGTTTGCCTGTATTAATTAAAATGATATTATTTATTATTTGCAACTTCTAAAACGAAAATTTATTTAAATAAAGTATTTTCGTTTTTATATTTTATTATTATCCATGTTATTTAGGAATACTTTTGTCATTTTAGCCTTTACATTTTGACTTTTAATGTTTCATAACCATTGTTCTTGTTATTCTTATTCCATCAAGATCTTTTTATGTTGACTACTAATAGTAATATTTTTTTTACATCAAAGTCGTTTAAAAAGAGATCACATTATTTTTTAGTTGCACAGATTATTTCTGTCACAATTTATACCAAGAGATATTGACATTGCATTTGGCACAGAAGCTTTTGAAGCTTCTATCCAGATCAAAATCTGTTTTGGTTGGTTTCAAGAGAGCTTCCTCCAAGACATTACCTCCGCATTTGGAAGATGGGGTGTATTCCTGATTGCCTGAGGCACTATTATCAAAGTATGCAAGAAAGCTCATTCATAGACATTTTAGGACCTGTGCAGAGTACTCTCTTTTAGGGATACTGAACTCTGCAGTGTAAATTGACCTTGTGTCTAACTTTTTCATGGTAGAAAGCTGATAAACAGACTTGGCTTTAATATTATTTTAAACATATTTTAAAGAATCAACGTAAAGGATTACATTTAGAAGATGATCTGTATATTTGTTGTTCTAACAACATACCAATTCAAATTACTACAATATATTAACACCTTTGAATATTCATAGGTACAACTATTATTATCACTATAACCATCATCATAATAATGATAGCAGCAGAAATAGCAATTAATACTCAGTTTAGTAAAACTGCACAACAGAAATGTACAGATTTAGATTTTTAGATACACACAAAGTGAAGAATAAGGACATGTTAATTATGTTAACATCAAAAATTTCTTGCAATTTGTTTATATTCAATAAATTTCATTTTGAATTCTTAATTCCATATATTCATAGCTGTGCAGTTTTTCACATAATTATTTGGTTTATTTTAACTTTACAGATGTGTACACTTCACAGTATTGTAACCCTCCTTCATCCCAAAGTACTCAACAACAAACAACTGAGATGAGGCCATTGGGACAGACTGCCAACTATCCAAGTGATACTACAATTGTAGCTAGAGGTTTTTACACACCTTATATGAATGACAATAATTCTGTAACAGTTTCTAATAGACAAATGCACTCAAGTAATGTACCTCTAAGTGGAAGTCAGACATCTATCAACAGACCACTTCCCCCTGTACCTCAATAAGAAAAATAGATAAACATGATTTTACTAATCTAAAAATATTTTAATATTATTTAAATATTAATGTTCATTATTCCTAATTTTTTATTTCTATTCTGTAAAATTTGAGAGAAATTTATATATATTTCACTATTAACAGATCAGCTATGAGGTATAAATGACTTATTAATTTTTTTTTATTACAAACTTTTTGATAAAATTCTAAAGTTTAGTTTTTTTTTGCCCTTTATTTATTATAAATATATGAAAGAAGCATAAGTTAGAAATATGCTAATATGATAAATAAAACCGGATAGAAGTGAAAATAAAAGACAATATTGGACAATATTAATTGAGATTTGACATGTTTCACTAAATTACTTTAGCATCAGAAATTTACTTAAACTAAAATATAATATGAGTTTACAGTTTCTCATAGCAATTTAAAAATGAGAACATTTTTTTAATTTACATCAACAACATCAATTTTTGTTTTATTTTATTGTTGATAAATTTTTGATGAGACTAATGCTGTCTTTTTTCTCAACCAAATATCTCTCTACAATTAGTAAGAGAGAAAAACGTTTTGTTTAGAGATTACAATTTTGTTGATATTACAATATTTAAATTAAGAAAATTAAAAATTTTCATGCATAGCAGCAATGATTGCATTTAATTATTAATTAAATGTTTTAAAATAACGACAATAAAAAAGATTTTTACAAATGGCTCTATCTTTAAATAAATCTTTTTTTTATTTTCACAAAAAGATCTTTTTTTGCATTTACTTTTGGATGAGAAGCTTTTTAAATAAATTCAACATTAAGTTCCATAATTTCAGTAAAATCTTTATCAGCATGTATTAAGTGCAGCAGCCATTACACACTCAACACACAAAGTAGGACAAACTGGCTTCACTCTCACATGAACTACACAAAAGAAATATTCAAGGATGTTACATAAATACAGCTGCAGCTGGAGATTTTTTCTTTATTTGGATATTATCTTTACTATTTTAATTGCTGGAAAATCTATACCAAAGGTAAGTTCCTTCTAAATTTTCTATTCATGCTTTTATTTCTATATTTGTCATGAAAACAATGTTTCCAACTTAATTTAAAAAATACCTTAGTAACAATAATTTACTAGACGCCATTAATAGTTGAAAAGAAGAAAGCCTTTGTTTAGACTTCACAATTATTTTATTGCTAATGCTATTTATTAGATAATTTGAAATGCATTTTGATTTCAATTAACTTTAAGATTTGCATTGGAAAATATTAAATGAAACTTTATATGATTGTGATGTCATTTTTTATTTTTACTGTTCAAGTAGTTTCTATTGTACTAATTTGTTTTTATTGCATTTTCTTGATACATGCGAAATAATTATTGAATGTAATATTTTTAATTTCATCTGACATAATTTTGTAATTTTGTTTTCAAATAACATGCATAAAAACTATTATTGATTATAAAAATATAATAATTACTTAGAATATTACATTTTCAAGTGTACATTAACGTATAATTTTTTCTTTTTTCAATATTTTATATATATATATATATATATATATATATATATATATATATATAAATTAATACACATAATCATTTATTCTATTGCACAAATTTGTTTTGTTGCATTTTCTTGATACATGCAAAATAATTATTTTATTTTTTTAATTCATATAAAATATGTAATAATTTTGTAATTTTTTCAAATTACAGATACAAAAACTGCAGTTAATGATAATGATAAATATTTGATATTAGAATAAGTAATTTTTAAAGTGTAGAATAACGTTTGTCTTTTTTATTATTTTAATTTTAAATTACATTTATATTTTTACATAACCACTGCTATATTGTTCTGTTATTTTTCTGTATATGCTGCTTTTACATAAAATTCTCAGTAATTTTAGTTTATTAAACAATAATAGGGGTAATTATAAAAATGATAATTATTAATTAATTATTTTTTAAAGTCTATTGTAAATGTTACATTACATGTTTGAAAATGTTCGAATAGATTTATTGAAAATATTTATATATGAAAATATTTTAACATTCATACTAAGAAAAAAATGGATAATTATTATATCTTCTGTACAAATGTTTTTGTTTGTATATTTTTATAATATAATTTGATAAGCTTTTTAAGAATTAAGAATCGATTTATATTGATAATGCTACTTATACACAGAATGTTTAAGAATGATTATTTTCATTTTTGTACTCAATAAAATATTAAAAAGTATATGCACATCAAATTGCTTTCTAGTTGCATTGACAAACTAATATACATAGTAAAGAAATAAAATTAAAAGCAAATATTATTAATCGGTATTTATTATGTATTTATTTATATGATGCTTTTACAATTTGTAGTTCATAGCAGTTATTTTATAACAGGATGTTTTAATGCAATTAAATAACTATGTTATTGCATCAATAAGTTCATAGACTAAAATCTTTTTTTATTCACTTACATATATATTTTGTGTGTGTGTGTGTGTGTGTGTGTGTGAGAGAGAGAGAGAGAGAGAGAGAGAGAGAGAGAGAGAGAGAGAGAGAGAGTCAATGTAGCACCATGAAAAACAGTTTTTCACTATAAACTACGAGTGGTCCCTACAAGAATATTAATTATATCTATCATCGTTATGTGTTATTATTATAGTTCTATGTGAAGACCGGCATAAATCCTTGGGAGCAAACTACTATGGCAATTGCAGGGAATTTACTCACTTAGAAAACAGGGAAATATTTTAACAAAAGATATTTTTAAATAACATATTGAATACTTTTAAGGTTGAAAGATTTTCAAGACTATATAAAGATTAGGGAGAGTCTGAAAACTTTAACTATTTTAGAGCCCTGACAAGACCTATTAACATCAAAACATTGATTGATCCACATAGACTCTTCATAATATTTAAATAATTCTGTTTATAAAATCTCTACGCACATATTGACCATTTTTGTAAAAATATTGTTTTTTTTTAGTTCATGTTATAAATATAATTGAACTTAATTTAATTAAAAATTAATGTGTGTGTGTGTATGTATATATAATTAGATTTTATTTAAATTTTAATATGAAAAAATGTGTGTGCTTAAATATCTTATAGCAAAATTCTGAAATAATAAATTTAATTTTATAATTTTTTATAAATAATTTTTGCTGAATAATTTTTAATAAAAGCTGTAGCAGGTGCATCCCAATTGATAGATGAAGTTGTAATCTCATTTGATCAGTATTTTAGTACTTATTATTTTTAATCTTCTTAAATCATACATCTATTTCTGCACATTCAATATTTTGATTGTGTATAATTTAAATAATTTTCATTATATTTACTGTAAATTTTTAATAAATTTTGTTCTTGTAGTTACAATAAAATTTTGTATACATGTCACACCCTAATTTTATTTCTTTGTGTAATGTAATGAACCGTGGAGATATATCAAGGTTACCAGCAATCTGGAAATTCTCAGAAAATCCTTGAAAATAACCCAAGTCCTGGAAAAATCACGAAATCGGAATATAAAGCATTCAACTTTCCAGAAACACAAATCATTTAATTGTAAAAAAAAATTGTTTTTCTTTACATCGTTTATAATTCAGTTAGTAATTGTTACATAATGATTCACATTTCTCATCTAGCTGCATTTATAATTTTTCAGGTTCAATGATGTAGTTTTCTTATAATGTTTAACATTTAGTTTGATTGTGTTTTTTAAGTGATTTGCTTGTTCTCTTTACTTATTAGGCTAAAATTGATTAATTATTTTATTTTCTTAGAGAGAAAAAATGATAAAGTAACATAGCTAGTTACAGTTGAAACCTTTTCTTTAACAACTGTCAGTTCTCCCAAGCTTTGCACAAATTTTTGATACCTTTTTCATCTTATATATAGTCAATCCACAATGCTTTAGCATCCACAAGCAATCGCTTGTTAAAAATCTGAAACAAAAATCTCTGATTGCTCTTAGAAGGATTGAAGACTAAATGAGATATCCAGAACAGAGCCCCAAAATAATTAAGTCTAACAAGATGATTAAGAGTGTAAAGGAAACTCCTTTTCGCTACCAATCCAAACTAACAGAGACAGAAGATACATAAAAAGTGAAAACTTATCACTGACGAGGCAGTAAAAGAAAAAATGTTTAAATTGACCAACAAAATAAATGTGCTTGGCATAAATGCTGACCAAAAGTTGAGAAACTCTTAAATTTCAAATTTTGGAAACAATCCAACCAAAAGATGAGGATTGCTGATTATAAACAAAGAGACATTGAAATTAATTTATCAAAGAAATGTTGAAACATCTATTTATTTTTATGTTCATATCTATTTAATATAAAATGTTTATTTTCTGTTTTTGCCCTTTTTTGGTGTTAATGTACAAGAGTGAAATATGACCTAGGATGGAGTACTGCTGCCATATCTGGGGAGGAACTCCTAAGAGTAACCCTCTTCTACCTTGACAAGGTACAAAACCATCTTTGGAATTTAGTGAGCAAGGATCTTTTTGCCTCCCTACTGCCTCTTTCTCACAGAAGAGATATTGCGAATCTATCTCTGCTATATTGTTTTTCTCCTCGTAGATGCTCAACTGAGATCCAATCCATTGTTCCCCTTTATAAAATGGTTGTAACAAATACTTTTTTAGCTACAACAACTGTTAACAATTTCCCTTACTCTCTATCCATGCCTAAAAATATACGTAAATTCCATGAACAGAGTTTCTTTCCTAGAACTGTCCGTCTGTGGAACAACTACACTTACTAATCTTTATCATTGAGTGGCTGCCTGGTCTTGATAAGTGCTGACATTCAAGTAAAAAAAATGTTCCTAAACAGATAAAATAAGCTTACTCAACTATTAACATTCTGTGGGAATGATTAATTAAGTGTCACTTGTACATTGATTGAAAATGTTTTTGAAATTCATTTGGTCTCATACTGAGCTTCATTTGGTGGATCTGGGCAGTTTTCTTACGTATTGTTATTTCATAGCTTAGTATTAAGTTTTTTTTTTTTTTACACAGCGATCACCACTTATCAAGGCCTGGAAGCCACTCAGGAATAAGGGTTATTGCAAGTTTGTACATACCAGATCTTTTCTTCTTTACAATTCTTCTTTTTGTTCTTTTGTTTGCTCCAGTAGATTGTAAATACACAAATAATTGAACATATGTGTAAATATCTAAACCCATCATATCAAAAGACTGATATTGCAGATTTAATAAAATTTAAACTATGAGTATTTTAAGATTATTTTTTGTAGAGTTTTATATATATATTAGCAGATCTACATTATCATAACATTATAAAATTTCCTAAAATTTTAAAACTTTGGAAAAGTATCCTAAATTTTCATATGAATTTATATGGTATGTCCTGGAATTGATATTGTATGTTCTGAAATTGATATTGTATAAGTTCTGGAATTGATATGGTAGGAATCCTGGAATAAATATGGTAGAAATCCTGTAATATATGGAAAAAATATCCCCCAAAATTCTGGATTTTATTTGAATATTCAATGTTTAAAACAAGTACTTTTTAAAGATTGTTTTAATGAAATGAAAAGAAAATGTTAAATCATGTTTGAAATGAGATTGACAATTGGTAGACAAGCTATATTTTAAGTGGAATAAACATTAATTAAACAAATTTGTGCGAGGTATTTAAATAGTATATAAAGTTGGAGTATTACGGTTCTGAATTTTTTTATATGAGAATTGATTATTTATATTTGGATTCTTTGACTACTGTTTTTATCTTAAGTGTTATTTGTACAACGTTTTGATCAATGTAACCTCTGACCTTCTTCAGATGTATCTTGTTGAACTCGAAAATCTTCATGTTAAATTTGAGAATTTGCACAGAATCTTGTGGACCAGTGGTGCACTGGATAAAGTACTTGGTGAAATTCAATTGTAAAAATTACATTCCTGGAGATTAGTGGCTCAATCCTCAGTGCGGGTGACCCCAATTACAATTGCGAATTACTTAGGACTTCTACCCAGTCATGGATGACGTATGAGAGCATGCTACTCCTGTGGATTAAATAAAAAGTTCCATTCGTAATTTCATATAAATTCCCGAGTTCAACAAAATAAACTTGGAGAAGATAGGAGGTTACATTGATCAAAATGTTGTGCAAATAACACTCAAGATGAGAACAGTATTCTGAAGAATCAAAATAATATGGAAGTTGGAATATTTATTGATTCATGCTTTAAAGAAAAATTTGAAAAGGTAACAAGATTAAACACTTCTAAATCGTCTCTTGAACTACAATTGAATCTTTAACATTCCTGGCCTTGGGGCTAGGATTTAAATGCAGTACCTGTTTTGTCCTCATTTATAGGAGAAGTTGTTCTAGACTGAGGTATTTTTTACTTTTATCCCAATCTACATAGAATGTTTATCTGCATTGACTGGAGTCGTATCTGTATCATCAATAGCAGTGTCATAATGAAAAACAGTCTTTCCGGTCAAAATGTTAAGTTTTAGAATAATCAGGCAAAAAGTAAAGACATAAACATAAATAAATTAAAAAAAAATGTTTTTAATCAATTTAAAAAAAAACTTTTTATAGAAAATTTTGAATACTATGTTATGAATTAAACATCGATTTTATGATTAAATTTGCCATCACAGAAGCCAGGTAAATAGAGGCATTTATGCTTTTTGATTAGAAAATCATACTTTCTGATGCAATTCTCAGCTTACCTATGAAATTGAAAACAATTGAATGATAGAAATAACTTTATATCTTTACATATTTTTCAAGTTAATAAAAAATTACGATATTGATGACAATCTTTTTAGTTAAAGAATTTTATTAAGTAGAACCTAGTGATGAAATAAATCAGAAATTAAAATTAAAAAAGAAATTCGTTTTCTATATGAAAAAATTACTCTAAAATGGAAGATTATGAATAAATTTTCTATAGAAATATTTTTATACTTATGGATGAAGATAAGATAACCATGTAGTAGAATTGATTTAGATGAGATGTTATTTGTAACATAATTTACATGATTCAGATTGTTATCCTCATTGTAATACAAAAGGCTGAGAAAAACTGATTAAAAGCAGTTTACTACAGCAGATTAAATAACAGATTCAGTTTGAAATTTCTGAAAGGTTATAATGATGTCAAAACGCACCTGAAGAAGGCCAGAGAATACAACAACCATGATTAGGATCATGTTATGAATTATGTAATTAATGTGACTTGACTGTTTTAAGAAAATAAATATATTGTAACACGTTTGACTTTAAATTAATTTCTCATAATTTTAAATTAATTTTGTCATATAATCATCTAAATATTTATGTTATGTCTAGTTTAATATGATATAGCAATGAAAGTTGTTTCTCAGATATAAAGGACATATATTGTTTAATTATAATTTACTAAACAAATCAATAATAAAAGTAATCTATGAAATGAACAGGTTTTATAAAGGAAAATATTTCATTTTGTATCAGATTTAACTTCTAATTTTAATATTTAAGAATTATTTTCAGAATATATTTCTATACCAGAGTTAAAATATTTTTATTTCTAAATTTCAGATCTAAAATTCTCAACAGAGCACACATTTCTAATTATAAGATTGTTATATCCTCAACATGATATTACAAGTGTATATAGCATTATATGTTCTTAATTATGCCTTGTGTACAGACCTCACATACTATGTGGAAGAAGGAAAGAGTCCAAATACTTATTTGGGAGACATTGCTGCAGATACTCATTTGATGGATGATGTAAATATTAAAGAACAAAAGCAAATCACATTCACTCAATTACGTAAAGGTACCAATGGAAATTCTAAATTAATCCGTGTCTCAAAGGACACAGGGAAATTGTACACAGCCCAAACATTGGATGCTGAATCACTTTGTACTTATAATGTGGAATGTTTTCAAATGGTTGATGTTGCTGTAAAAAAAGCATCCACATTCATCAAATTATTAGAAATCAAAATTATCATAAAAGATGTAAATGACAATCAACCTGAGTTTCCAAGTAAACAAATCAATATAAAGTTTGATGAAGATGATGGAAAAGGAGTGAAAAGGTTAATACCTCATGCTGTTGATAGAGATATTGGATTTTTGAATGCTCAAATTACTTATGAGTTGAAAAAGAAAAAATCCGAACCATTTACATTATTTGTTTCAAAAAGTGTTGATGGAACATCACGGTTGGCGTTGAATTTGGAGAAAAAACTTGACAGAGAGCTCAAAAGTTTATATCAAATTGAATTAATTGCAAAAGATGGTGGAAGTCCTCCAAAACAAACTGTATTAAATGTTCAGATTACTGTAATTGATGTGAATGATAATTTTCCAGTATTTTCTCAAAAAGTTTATAATGTTTCAATCAAAAACAAACCTGATGTTACATTGCCTATTACTACTTTATCTGCAAAAGATTTAGATTCTGGAGAAAATGGCAAGATTTTATACAGTTTCAGTTCAAAAACATCAGACATTGCTAAAACTCATTTTGATTTAAATTCAGAAACTGGAGAAATTTTTCTAATAAAAAAATTTATAACTGGGCAAAAACTGAAATATAAACTTTATGTAAAAGCTTCTGATGGAGGCAATCCTCCATTAAGCTCTCTGGCCATGGTTCAAGTGAATGTAATCAATGAACAGAACAATGCTCCAGTAATTGATGTAAATTTTGGATCTGCATCGAAAGGAAATACAGTTGATATTTCTGAAGATATTAAGGTTGGAAGTTTTATTGCCTATGTGAAGGTTACTGATGAGGATGCTGATCAAAATGGAAAGGTTACTTGTACTCTTGATCATAATAAGTTTCAACTACAAAGTCTGGATACAAAGAAATATCAAGTAATTGTAAAGAAACCAGTGGACAGAGAGAGTGAAGATCACCATGATATTAGGATCAGTTGTGAGGATAAAGGAAATCCTCCTCTTGAAAGTGAAAGCAGATTTTCAGTCCAAGTGATGGATGTGAATGATGAACAGCCACAATTTTCTAAACAATTATTTAAATTCTTCATTGATGAAAACCAGAGATCAAAAATTCCTATTGGCACAATCAATGCCACAGATCCAGACTTGGGACTTGGAGGTAAACTGTCTTTTTCTTTAGTGAGCACCAATAAACAATTTGTACCATTTCGAATCACTGAAAATGGATTAATCTCTTCAATTATGTCTTTAGACCATGAGTTTCAAGATACTTATAATTTTGAAGTGTTTGTAAAAGACAAAGGAAGTCCATCATTGAATAACACAGTGAATGTGATTGTTAAGGTGAGAGATGAAAATGATAATGCTCCATATTTCACATTTCCCAGTGTTAATCCTTATAATATGGATGTAACATATTACCCGCATCATACAAAGAACATCAGCCAGATAAAGGCATCAGACAGTGACAGTCAAGAGAATGCATTTCTAAAATATGAAATAATCAGAGGCAATAGCAAACAGATATTCAGCATCAACCAGTACACTGGTTTGTTATGTTCAACTCATGTCCTAAGCCAACAAGATGCTGGCTCCTATGAGCTGGAGTTTCTAGTGAAGGACAGTGGTAGTCCAGTTCTATCAGCCAGAACTACTGTATATTTGACACTGACCGTAAGCAACAAGACATCAGAAATGCTAAATGCTGTTAACATCAAAAAGGATAACAAGATCCACCTGACTTCAGCAATTATCATTGTGTCTGTAGCAGTGACAATAGCTGTGATCATTACAGCTTCAATCTCAGTGTGTATCCTTCGCTGTTGCAATCCTCGAAGTGTTCCAGTAGCAGAAGGCGGATATGTGAGTAGTGGTCAGAGACATTTGATAAGTCCTCCTTACCCAGCCAATCCTTGGTCTAATGTTGCTCTTCCTACAAGTGATGCAGTTGATATGAGAAGAAGCAGTCAACCACCAACACCCAGAATGCAAACCCATCCTTACTCAAGCACTCAACAAATGTCTTCTCAAGCACAAAAACCACAGCTACCTGCAGATTCTGTTTCACAGGTGAGCTTATTATTTATTTTGCGTGTAAATACTTGGGTGTTTATTTGAATAATCAGTAAATGTATTATATTTAACTCTTTTGACTTATTGGTTCTATGAATAAATGAAAACTCATGTGTTTTCTGATTAAAGCTTTTGGTTTCTATTATATCCTCTTATATAGATTAAAATCAAGATTACTAAGCCTTATGTTTTGAACCCTTATTTCAAGTTTTATCCAAATTTATTACATGATTTGGTTCTAGAAAATTAAAGTTTAAATAAAAATTCAGGAAATTGTGCTTAATAACTATCAATCAGATTCAATGCACATCTAAAATGCATGAATTTGGATTTGGGAACTTGTGCTCATATTATGTCACCTAAAATTCCTTGAAAAACTCAAATGTTCATGAATTTAAAAAAAAAGACTTCAACTCCTTTGCATAAAACTAAACTATTATAGCTTACATTACCCAGCCGTATATTTACCAACTTTGTTAAAAAATTTATAATGATTAGTTAATTACTTGAGGACTGAATCCTGTATATACAAATATATAAACATATACACATACAAAAAGTTAGAAATATCATTAAATTTTTTGTAGAGGGCATTTTAATTGCAGAAAGATTTAGTTTAAAAATGAACAAAGTAATTTCAAGTACCTGTCACTTTATATATATATATATATATATATATATATATATATAGTAGCGTCCAAAACTAAGGGACATAATTTTAAAACCTAATTATTTGTTAGAAATAACAACTGTAAAATACTCTTTATGTAAAATTTCAAATGCTTAGACCCAGAATTGGCTGAATAGCTTGCTAGAGACCTTAACGGTCAAATCTTTTGAACTTTGACTCCTTGGCAGGCATATTTTCGGCTAAAAACTGATTAAAAAGCTCGCCCTATCTCTGAATACACTTTACATAAAATTCTAATGTTTAGACCAAAAATTGTCTGAGTAATTTGGTAGAGACTGCAGAGGTCAAATTTTTAAATTTTGACCCCAATTTTGATCCCTTAACATTTATTGTTTTAGGCTCAAATCAAGTTGAAATGTTTGGTTCATGTCCAAGTAACCTATATCTAAAATTTCAAGTGTTTAGACCCAAAATTGGTGAAGGAGTTTGGTAGAGTTTTCACAGGTCAACTTGAATTTTGGCCCCTTGACAGCCAAATTTCTGGCCGAAAACCGATTAAAAAGATTTTCCAAAATCGCAATACTCCTTATGTCAAATCTCGAGTCTGTAGACTGAAAATTAACAGGGTAGTTTGGTAGGGAAATGTACACACATAGACACACATGCACACAGACAATTTCCCTTATATATATATATATATACTCATTTAATTTTGGCTAGACCTCTAAATTTACTGAGTTTATGTTGACATATTATGCATACCCATATGATGTTAGAAATTATTGAAGCCAACAAAGAGATACTTAATCATTTTCCGGTGGAGGTTTCCAAAAACGGTTGTTCTGGAAGATGTTCTTTTGCTTAAGTAAGTCTGTTTAGTAGTAGAGATGAGATAAATTATTTTCCTCCTGTATATAAAGTAGACTTAAAATGTCTACCAAATCCAAGAATAGCGATCAATTTATAATACTGCATGATGACCGGTGTCCTTTTTTTATTAACCCATCTCATCGGTCATCCCCATTCTCTACACCGTATATGAGAGTTTCTTCATTCTTTCAATTGCAAGTCTTTTTTTATTTGAGATAAACACTCTCAAGTAAAGTGTGCAACTCACATATGCACATTACCAAACACAATTCAGAAATTTTCCAACACACTCTTTCATGGAGATTGCAATATATTTATTACAATTCAATTAAAGATTCATTTAATTTATCAGCAAAGTTAAATTCATTTGTGAGTTTATGAATCTTCTTTTCGTATTTAGAAAGATTTACTTTAAATTGTTACTTAGATTTATTACCTCATAATTACACAAATCTTTTCAAAATAAAAGGTATTCGACATTATTTTTTACTATACAGAAGGCTATGTTTTAGTAACAGCAAAATGTTGTTTTTTTGGGGGGTTTTTTACAGTAAAAAATTTATTTATATATAATTCAGTACTAATTTCTTATTATAGATAATCAATGTTATCCTTCATCATTTGATAGAATTTAGCCATGGCTTTGCGTTTAGGTCTAAACGAGATGTTAATTCCGGATTGAATGAACACCTCTTCTTTAATATTATTATCATTATTTTTTACTATTTGAGGTGCTTTATTCTTAGGTCTTTCACCAGAATAATTTTTGATAGCCTTATTTGTAGATACTTCCATTTGAGGATTACCTTGGATATAGGTTAAAAATGGAGCAATACTCTATTGCCCCATTGCCTTACTTCAGCTCATATTTTATTGTCAAACCCTATTACATTTTCTAATACCTTGCTCAACATCCAGAAGGGTCTAGATTTAGTTATAGATTTGATTAATACAATATCCCCTACTTTTATTCTATTTTCTCATTTTTTTTTTGTTCTCTTAAACTTAGTAAATAGCCTTCATACCACAAGATTTTTAATTTAGTCATTATTTCTTCTTGAAATTCCAAAGTTTTATTGATTGATTGGTTTATAAACTCTCTGTTCCTACATTTTTCGGAATGGTTGAATTTATTTTACAACATTTATTTTAGTTTATTGCAACAACATTTATTTAGTATGCTGAAACATTTATTTAGTATGCTGAAACATTTATTTAGTATACTGAAACAACATTTATTTAGTATGTTGAGACAACATTTATTTAATGTTGCAACAATATTTATTTGGTATATTGCAACATTTATTTTAGTTTATTCTACAATATTTATTTAGTATGTTCAAACAACATTTAGTATATTGCAACAACATTTATTTTTAGTATGCTGAAACAACATTTATTTAGTACAAATTGATTAAAATTGCTTTGTGTTGTGGTAAAAAAAAAATATGGTCATATCTGCTGATTAGGATTTTCCCCTCAGCACTGTTCTCAAACTGTATAGCCCAGAGTCCAATACAGAGATTTAATATACGTTAACATAGCACTGTTATACAATTTGTCACTGTACAGAGGCAGACAACTCTTGTTTACTAAAAGATTTTTTCATTTTTTTCATCTCATAATTTATTAAATCAAGACATTAAAAAAAAAAGCTTTGACGATTTTTTTTTTAATGTAATAAAGTTTATAACATTAAGAGAATCGTTTCTGTTTTCACATCATGATTTACGACGCTAAAACCAATGAACCAACAATATTTTCATTAGATGAAAACATTTAAAAATAAAGCTGTGGCAACTTTTTTTTTTTTTTAATTAAACAGTAAATGTTATAGTAAGGTTTTTAAAAAATAGTCTTTACCCTTAAAGATTACAAAGGATGAAACTTTTAAAGATGCCGTGACGTTTTTTTTTTTTTACTGTAACAATGAAAATGCGACGATAGTTGTAGAGGAATTATAAACAAAGTTGATAATATTAATAATACAAAATGTAATCTTTACGCAGCTATTAAGAGAACGAGTCAGACGCCATCTTGAATGTTCCAATACATCGGTAAACACTGTATGGTTTCCGAGCTGAATAAACATGTTACATTGAATAAAAACACGAAAAATATATCCAGTTTGGTAGAAAAGTAACTTATCTTGCCTTTAATAACATTTATTTGTTATATATTTGTTTTTTTGACAACTTTTTCGAATCTATGTGTACAGTAAAACAAACCCACTTTTTTTAATCAAAAAGTAATTATTAATGTTATCAACTTTGTTTACAATTCCTCTACAACGCATCTTCATTGTTACAGTAAAAAAAAAAAAAAAAAGTCGCCGCATCTTTAAAAGTTTCATCCTTTGTATTTTAAAGGTTAAAGACTGTTTTTTAAAAACCTTACATAACATTTACTGTTTAATTTAAAAAAAAAAAAGTAGCCACAGCTTTATTTTTAAATGTTTTCATCTAATGCAACATTGTTTGTTCGTTGGTTTTAGCATCGTAAACTATGTTTGAAAACAGAAACGATTCTCTTAATTTTGTATTATTAATGTTATCAACTTTGTTACATTAAAAAAAAAAATCGTTGTGGCTTTCTTTTTTTTATGTTTTTATTTGATAAAAAATAACACGTCCTAAATTATGAGATGAAAAAATGAACAAATCTTTTAGTAAACGAGAGTTGTCTCCCTCTGCACAGTAACAAACGGCAAAACAGCGCCATTAAAATTAGGTTCTTGAAAAAATGTACTATATTATGTGCATGTCATAGTAGGAAACGTTGCATTATATTTTTAAGGCTTAATAACTACCATTTTAATTGGGGGAAATTATTCAAGGCACAGAATTGTGACAATACAGTCAAATATATAAAAAATAGCCAGTCTTCTGGGAAATTTGTCATTTGTTAATAAAGAAGTTTTGTACAAGTAAAAATATTTTGTTAATAATTAAAGCCTTAAATTTGGAAGTGATACTTTGCAACTCTAAGAAAGCTCGTATTGTTGAACACTTCATTGTAAACATTTTGTAAGACTCTAACAAAATCAGACTAGCATCCATGCAGAGTCTTTGGATTCAATATAGACCATGTATATGGTGCAATAGAATGTTTTCTGTTTTAGAAGGAAACCCTACTGTTTTCATGGGTTCGATAGAAATATTACGAATTGTTTCAAAGAGTTAAAAATATGCTGATCAATGATATTTCATTAAGTACTGACATAGAATAGCATTTCTTGAGAAACAGAATCGTCTTGCAATTAATCCTTATTTTAGTTTTCATGGGTGGTGTGTAGAAAGCTATGTAATGTAATTGTTATTTTTATACAAAGTGCAACTTTGATCCTAATTTAAGAGAATAGTTTAAGAAAATATGCTAACGAAAAGACAGAAGAGAAACTTGAGTTGGCACATTCCGTTTTAGAAAGCCTCCCCCTGCTAGTACCTCTATAGAAATGACATGTAAGTTAAAGCATGCAAACACTTCAACAACATCATAAGCATCCGTTCACAAATTTATTTGTGTGTATTTCTGAAGCCTAAAAAATAATTACGATATGTTATCCAAAAAAATAACAATGTTACAAAATTCAGCCTTTTTTTTATTTATATAGCTATTTATTCTTTATATTTTTCCTGCTTCAGTTGGTGTCTGCATGTGTGAGTTTGTTAGAAAACATCTAGTTTAAGTGTATGTATGCTTTAACTTAAACATAATTTCTATAGATGTATTATAACTAACCTAATATTGTGATTTGCATATATATGTATGCTATGTCAACCTTGATTCAGTAAATTTAGGTCAGGGGTCTAGCCGAAGATAAATAAATAAAAATCTTAATGAAAATTTTACAAGGGTGATTTGAATTAGGTTTTTTATAAGCTGATCACTGAATTAGGTTTGAAAAGTAAATTTGTCTCATTCCACTAAATTCAGTCATAAAGAAAATGTGGCCCAAAGAGGTTTGGCTGTCTATGACTCTGACTGAAACTTGTCTGCAAAAGTGTAACCAAATAATATTTATATAAATAAATAAAAATTATATTTAATGAATAGCTTTACAGTAGAACTCCGGGATACAGCATTAATCCATTCCGGGGTTGGGATCATAAGGTGAAATAGCTGTATGGTGAGGTCTAAGCAAAATTTTATACAGTACATATTAAATATTAGTAACAAAATACAGTACACATGTATATAATCAAATAACATTATGAATAACACCATAAGGTGGGGCAAATACCATAACCAGGGGCCGTAAAAATATTGTATGCCACATTGTAACCTGAAAAAAACGTATCCTGGGGCCATCATATCCCGGGGTTCTACTGTATTCATTATTGAGCACTTTTCATATAAACACAGTAAGGATGCTCTGAATTTTTGCCATGTGGATGTAAATTTAACTATTGTTACATTAAATATTCTTATCTGATTTTTTTACCTTCAGATGTATCTTCAAGATATTGCATTGCCATCTGGTTGTGATAGGAATAATAAAAGAACTATCACAGCACAAAACTATTCAGCTAGAAACTCCATAAAATCTTCTCAACTCAATAGCAGAAATCGCTTGAATGATGAAGATACAAGCCATACTGATGTTATATCTGGTGAGTTATAGTATTCTTATTTAGACTAGATGTAGTTTTTTTTTCTGTTTTTTTGTTGTTGTTGTTGTTGTTTTTTTGCTTAGTTTAAAAGTAATAAATGTTAGACATGTTTAATTTATACTAATTTTGAGTGTTTACTTCCTTTTTAAATGAATGTAACAATACTTTGATGCTTTGACAATGATGGTGGTGATCATCATCATCATCATCATCATCATCAGCATCATCATCCCTTTTACATGCTGACATTTTAACATCTCTTTTACAAGCTGACAATTTCTGGTCACATAATTCTGTTAATTTATTTTTATAAACATTAATGAAATATTTTATATAATGATTGATATATTTCTTAATTATGAATCCATCTACTTCCCAAAGGTTTTAAAATATAATTCTAAAGTTTTACACAAATTATCTCTTGTCAACCTCAGATGACTTATGTACTGATTGATGCTCAGAAGTGACCTTTCATACTTTGTATTAGTACATTAGTTATGCATGTGAATGAGATATAATTAAATGGTTGGAGAGATATTATTAATCTGAAAAACTTACATTGTAAGATTTAGTATGTAATAGTGAAAAATGCTATTTGTAAAGATAATGACACATTATATAGCTCCTATTGCAAGAATTAATACAAAATAGTCCATTCTTGTAGGATCTTTCTCAGATAATTTTATTTATTTACAATTTGAATTAATGCATGCCCAGAATAAGCTGTGGCTGGTATTGTGTATTATGAATTATGCTGAGGAAAGATGGCAGATATTTAAATTGATTAGATCTATTTTTCTAAGAGAAGGCTACACTGGGGACAAAATTTTTTTTTTTTAGAAAAATCAAAGGGGATAGTGAATGATGTTTTGTTTTACTTTGATAATATGAGTAATTTTAAGCTGCTGTCACAATTTATTTCACCAGGTACTTGCACTGTTATCAATAACTAGTCTTGATAAAATATCTTCCTATTACGTTGTAGACAATTAAAATATTTCAGAAGTTGAATGTAAATTTGGAGAGACATATTAAAGAGGATATATTGTAGAGAATAAAAATTTGGAAAGACATTGTAATAATGGTTTATTATTAAAAAATTTCAAAAATATATATATTTTTTAAAATAAAGGCCATCATTGTCTACAATCTTTGGCAACTATCTAAACAAGAATTATTTTAAAAAGAAAATGATAATTGTTTAAAATCTATTGCAATGAACTTTCTCTAAATGCCATTGCTTCATTTCGACAGATCAATCTTAAAATCATTTGGTTTTTTGATTTTCAGATGTTTATCCTTCTCAATATTGCAATCCTCCTCCACTACAAAAAGATGAAAAGCAGACCACAGAGATGAGACCTTTGGGACAGACTATCAGCTACCCCAGTGATACAACAATAGTGGCAAGAGGTTTTTATACACCTTACATGAATGAAAACAGTCCTCACACAGATGTCAATTCATGTTCAAGTGTTGATGGCAGTAACTCCTCTGATAGACGCATGCAATCAAGAAATGTTCTTGCCAGTAGTAGTCAGTCTTCCATTAATAGACCTTTGCCTCCTGTACCTAATTAACATCTAATTCTTTACACATCCCCAAAAATTTATCATTTTCATTCTTACTTTTCTAATACATGTTTTCATTTTTTTTTTTTAGCTTATAAAATGATTTTAAATAGCTTGATAAATCAAATGAATAGATTGATAACTATATCTAATTATAGATATTTATCTATTATGAAACTAAATCTTATTTCTTCAAAAAATATTTTGAAAATCTAGAAAATGGAAAATAATTTTATATAGATATACACAGGCATATATATATTTATATATATATATAAATATATATATATAAATATATATATATATATATATATATATTGTAACTTATTTTTAACATTTTTCCAGCTTTTCCTATGTTTAAAGATTTACATTGTATTTGCTTATTAAGTAAACTTAAAGAAACATAATAAAACTTATTTTTAAAAAGAAATGACCAAGCATTTTTTTTAATTAAATCGTAAAAGTAAAACAATTAAAAAAAGATAAAAATAAAACGACTAATAATTATATGGAATTTTGATTATGAAAATATTTTAAATTTAAAAATTATATGTATATTTTTCATAATTATACTATTATATTTATTTATGTAAGAAATCCTATTTTTTATTAGTTATTTTTTTTTTTAGACTTTTTACTTGGCGTAAGGATATTAAGTCTTAAGAGTGAGTGGCAGCCATCATGCAGACACCATACAAAGTAGGACTGCTAGCTTCCTTCTAGCATCAACTATACAACAAAAACTCAAGAATATTGTCATGTTCAATAGAAAGGTCTTTCTTTCTGTTAACTGACTTTTTATGTTTGCCCAAATTCCAGTGGATTTTTCTTAAAAGGTAAAATTATTTCACATTTTATCTCTATTAATTTTCTCTGATTATTTAGTGAAATTCATAGTCTGACATTACACTCTATGTTTCATGGACGCCATTGTTATTGTTAGTGCTACTTTGAAAGGCTTTGTTCCACATAGTTTTATGTTCATTTTAAATGGCGCTTGAAATCTATAAAATTATTGAGTTTTTTTTTTTAAATCTATGCTTTGAAATCATTATTTCTCTTATTTAAATGATTTAATATCATTTATGATTGAAAAAATTGAATTTTCATCTATTATATTTCTTTTATTTTTTATTTAAAATGCTATGAAACAAGATGTGCATAATCGCATTGAAAGAAAATATTTGCATGTGTTCTATTTTTTTGTTTAGTTTATATTGCTCATCAGTATAATTTTACATGTACAATATAAACGTTTTCCTGTAAAACATTTAAAAATTGAAAATGTTTTTACATTTATTTTATACTGTTTATTTGAATTATGATGAAATGAGATTTTGTTTAAATTATGTATTTTAATTGAATTCAATTTGTCTAAAACATTTGTAAAGTTGTGTCAAATAAGTTATAATTCTGCAGTCTGCTTGAATAATATATATATTAGAAATGATGGTTCAGTAATATGTAACAAAGCACAACTATTATGGCTTTATCATTTCTATGAGGCATCAGTGTGGCTAGACATAGCATAATATGATTGACTTATTCAAAATACAAATTAAACAAAATTAAGTATAATTTCACTATTATAAATATAAAACGATTCCACATTACAGACTTAATCGATTTAATCTAAATTAAAGACTGCGCTATTTTTATATTTGAACTATAGAAAATATGGAAAATTTGTATACTACTAGTACACACACACACGCACATTATATATATATATATATATATATATATATATATATATATGCTACATTATTTCATTTAATCAAACATTATTAAAAATGACAGAATTACCCACCTTTGGTTATATCTTTTTTGTTTCATTTTTTCTAATGATCTCTTTTTGCTTTAAAATAATAAAAAAAATAATGTATGTTCCATATGTATCACAAACGTTTTCGATTCTTCATCAGATCATTTTCAGGTGCCAAATAAAAAAGCTGGAGAAAACCAGTAACATTTTAAAATGCTCAATGCAATGCAATACAATTCATCCTGTGATACTAATTCTGGTTGGTTGGTTGGTTGTTTTTGTTTTACGACATATCAACCTTTTTCAGGTTATTTAATGCTGAATCTAGTTATTTTGAGGAACAATTTTTAATGGAGTATATTTGTTTTTTAAGTCGGATTCTATTTAACCCATAGTTGGGACCCTAACAGGTACTACCACTCCAGGTCAGAGTGAACCTGGGAGCAATGGCAATTAAAGGGTGGCTCCATACTCCCCAAGGCCCGCAAGGTGGGGCCTCACCATCGGATATAGTTTTAGGTCATATCCAGGACCACTAATTCTGGTGTCACAGAATTTAAATTGTTGTGGTCTGGAACTGTGTTCTTTTAAAATTCAGCTGACTTTATGTATGCGTTCTCAGCTTCCTTTTGGAATTTTCTTCTTTTCTTCAGCTTTTTTGTTTATTTGAAAATGATTTGATGAAGAATGGAAAATATTTGTGATACATATTGAACATGAATATTTTTGATTTTAACACGAAAGATTATTAGAAAAATTGAAAAAATAAAAGTATAATCAATTAGAGAATTCTGTTATTTTTAACAATGAGGGTTGTTCCAAAAGTAATGTATCCTATTTTTTAACTCAAAAAAAGTTGAAGAGATATGAAGATGGGAGAGGTAACATTAAAACAAGTGACCTTTTGTGCTCTTAATTTATTTTTCTACATAGTCACCACCATTCTTGATACACTTTTGCAAGTAATGGGGGTGGGGGCTCTGTATGGTAATCTTTGTCACACATATTTGTGTCATCACTCTGAATTTGACAAACCATCTCCTAACTGTGCTGATATCAATTGCATTGGCTTCATAAACGTTCAACGGATGCCATTGAATGTTGATTGATTCAATTTTTCCTGCATAGAGGAATTCAATAATGCACATCCGTGACAGAGGTTGCTTTCTTAGAGTATCACACCATCAATATCTGCAACAGAGATTAAACTTTCAGGTCATGAATGCATAAGTTCAGTTATGATAGCAATGCAATTTTCAAATCCTTCTAATCTATTTGGATGGAATAAAATAATAGAAGGCATTACTTTTGGGATCCCTGACAAATATTGAGTAAATAAAACAGTCTTAGAAGAATTTATCAGAAATTTAAAAATGTAATATTCTTAAATCAAGAAAGTATTTTTGGTAATGGGAGGTAGTTTTTCCTTTAGTATGCTACAGAATTGTATGTGTGGATTATGGAATCTGATCATTATTTCTGAATGTTGAACTAACAATGAAAACTAGTCATACTTGAATCATATATGTCAATTTGAGCATATGAGATAAAGTGGGAAAATATAACACTAAAAAGTAAAAAAAATTTCATGCTCTTAAAAATCATATTTTTACCTTAAATTCATCAAGATCTTGAACCATGTTAATTCATAAAAATATTTTATTGAAATATTTTATTGATATTACTATTAATAGTATATTGCATATCATTTGACAATTTATATTTTTAGCATATTTGGAAATGCAATTATGAGTTTTTGATAAAAGACAAAACAGAATTTAATATAATGATATATTACTATCAAGACCCCATGAAAAGTCCATGGATACTTATCTATCATCTTGTCTTTATAAAAATAATTATCAGCTAAATATTTTAAAAATAAATAAAGCAAACGTTTTAATGTTTTAAATTATAACAATTTGACTCTTTTTTAAGTAAATAAGTTATTTATTCTTACTATAGAAATAATTATTTAAATAAATAAAACAAATGACACTCCTCTATATTTATTTCAAATTGTAATAATTAGATGTGAAATTAAAATGGCCTCAAAATAAAAAGAATGTAAAGAGTGGGGTTTTTAAATTTTATGATGGGACAGCGAAATTCTAATTATAATAGTTTAATCAATTTCACAACTGATCAAATTCTAATTTTTGACTCACAAGGACGTCAGATATTTTTCCATCACTTTTCTTTAGCGATCAAATGATTTTGTCTTTTTAAATGTGCATGAGATAGTAATATATATACACAAATGTATAATCATATTGTTATACATATTAACAATCACTGTTTATATCAAAATTTTGCTTGTAATAGATTTGACAAATATATGTAAATGATAACTTATCTTTACATGTTTTTTTGACATTATAGAAAAGCTATATATTTGAAACTAACAAAACATAAAAAATCTCATTACTCTAATTTTTTAAAACAAATAAATACGTTTTAAAAAATTCAAACTTCATATGCAAAATCTTTGATAAATTTTATGTAATATCATGTATTTTTAATTGAATTTCATACAATATCATTTACTTTTTATTTAAACTGATGCAATTTGGTGTCTTTTAACCATCAGATTTTTCAATTACATTTGAACAAATTATTCTAAATTATGTTAAGGCATGAATTTTCAATTGATTGTAATATTCAATCATTTATTTTCTAATAATATTGGAACAAAATAGTTATCTGCTCAACAGCAAAGAAATTTTGTTTATGAAACTTCTGTTTTAACTAACAGCTTTTGATGAAGCAATAGCAATATTAGTAGTATTTGGTGATCTCCAGTTATTCATTTCTTTATAATATTTTGTGGGCCTTAATCATAATTTTCTGATAGCCAATTCTCATCTGTTGAGTGGTGATTACCCAATTTTTTAATGGATAGGATCATTCATTTATTTATTAATTATGATAATGGTACTTGTGGATTATCTTGTTCATATAATTTTGATAATAGTTGTGTACCTTGTCTACTTCATCATAACTAAGTATAGTCTATCGATTGGTAGAGGACTATTTGTATATTACTTGATGAGTTGGGTTAGTCATAATAATGATGAAAGTGTATTATCTTTGTCTATTAATTTGGTTTGTTCACTGGTGTTTGAGTAATTGTGTTGTGACTGACAAGGTTTTATTTGGTTAGCTGTGATTCGTCGCCTGTGTGTGTTTAAGTTCTCACTTATGTAATCATCACCAACAGGTGCTCACCTCCAACAGCAACTGTTTCTGATTTATTGTATTATTTAACCAATAAAAAGTCGAGTATTTTACAGAAATCATTTTTTTTTTACTGCTGTGTTGCACACTGCTGCTTCTTTTATTGTTGTTCATCAAGGACATGGTTCTATCAGTAAGGTGTTACCTATTAGTTAGGAGAGAAATTTAATAACTGAATAAGATCTTGCTAATGATTGTATTACAAATTTGTTAATCTATATATTAATATGATAGCGTGTGTGTTATTTTCTGTGTCATGTTTGTGACAGTATCAGCCGGTCACTGGTGTGTGACCGACTCACACGTTACACTAAATGTCTTAAAAATGGTCTCATGATGATGTGTCGTTGGGCCAGTCAATAGGGTCTGAGTATCAAGAGGAAAAGCATACCTAAGATATTGGATGTGGGCGAGTGGTTCCTTCATTCTTTCAAGATGTCTTCACTCTGGTGGCATTCTGGTTGGAACCTTCTTTCTTTCGTCTACAGGCCCGTTTTGTTCTTTAATGCAGACATTTAAGACAGACACAAAAAACGACATGCGGCACAATGGTAATATATGAGAAATATAACTAACTATTTATTTTTTTTTACAAGAAAATGTTACAATATTTTTACAAAAGAATTTATAAGTGATAATTAACTTTTACAATTAAAACTAGCTAACCTTAACTAATGCTGAGGGAGAGGGTGCTCCCCCCTCATTTACGGAGAGACAAAAATAGATGTCTTACCCCATGGGTGTCGGGATGAAAAAGATGTCGATAAAAGGAAGGGTATCATGGGATTGCATTTTTGCTGTGTATCCCTCCACTTATGATCAAATTACCACCTGGCCATACTGAAGGGTGTGTTAACAACTACCACAACCTGAGCACTAAGATATAGTGCCACATGCTTACATTTGGGTCGTTTAATTGTTATGTACTGTTGTATTTTTTGTCATAAATAATTTTACCCAAAAATCTTCATAAGTTTTAGTTTCAGTATTGATTATAGCTGATGGCACTTAAGTCATGTATATTTTTATAAGTAAAGATTTTACCAAGAATTCTTCATAAGATTTGGTTTCGGTTTCGATTATGGCTGAAGGAACTCAAGTTATATATATATATACATATATTTTTTTCATAAGTTTTTATTTCAATTTCGATTCAAGCTAATGCACCCAAGTCATATGGATATTTTTTTTTTTTTAATCGCAACTTTATAATATATAAAAATCGATAGAACATTAACTCTATAATAATATATATGAAATCTGCAAGAATTAAAACATCGTATTTAAGCGTACTTTATGGCCGGGCTTTACCAGGCATTCATGCTAGCTTGAATAAATACTTTTGCATTTAACGAAAAAGCTACAATAATATCAGAACATCTCCATTTACACTGAACATCTACAGAATGCCAACATCAATATATTACATATGAATGAGTCCCCTGTGGAATTTCCACAGGTCCCGCTAGTAGATATTATTTTTTTAAAACTTGTGTATAGACCGAAATACAATATTCACTTTCTGTTAGGATTTTATTGAATAAAATTATGTAAATTATAACTAAAAATCAAATTCAATCTAATACATTTTTATTTTATTTTAATTGCCAGTTCTGGATCAGAGTTTACATCTTTACTATAAAAATTAGCAACTGCATTTCTACTAAATAATGATGGGACAGATGTATTTATTAATTCTTCTTCTTCATGGATGTCACTGCATAGATCTCACATATTATGTAGAGGAAGGACAAAATCCACATACTTACCTTGGAGATGTTGCTGCTGACACAAAGGTTATTGACAGTGTACCATTTGAAGAGAAAAATGAAGTGACATTCAGTTTATTGACACAAGGAGTGACAGGCACTTCTTTGTTTCATGTGTCTAAAGAAAGTGGTAAATTGTACACAGCCCAAACCCTTGATGCTGAGTCTCTATGTACATACAATGCAGAATGTTTTCAAATGGTTGATATTGCAGTGAAAAAGTTGACAACTGTTCTTAAATTATTAGAAGTAAAAGTCATCATTCAAGATATTAATGATCATCAACCTGAGTTTTCAGAAAAACAAGTCAACATTAAATTTACTGAGAGTGACATCATGGGAACCAAAATATCAATACCAAATGCCATTGACAGAGATGTAGATGTCTTAAACTCAGAAATTATTTATGAGTTTAAAAAATTAAAGGATGAACCATTTACTTTATTCGTTTCCAAAAGTGTTGATGGAACTTCACAACTTGCAATTATTTTAAAAGGCAAGCTTGACAGAGAAACTAAAGATAAGTATAAACTTGAAGTCATAGCAAAAAATATACAACCTCCAGTTAAAGAAAGTATTCTTGAAATTGTCATATCTGTAATTGATGTGAATGATAATTCTCCAATCTTTTCTGAAAATGTTTATAATGTTACAATAAAAAACAAACCAGATGCTGCTTTAGCTGTTATCACTTTATCTGTAAAAGATTTAGATTTAGGTGAAAATGGTAAAATCTCATACAGTTTCAGTTCAAAAACATCAGACATTGCTAAAACTCATTTTGATTTAAATTCAGAAACTGGAGAAATTTTTTTGATGAAGAAATTTACAACTGGACAAAAACTGAAATACAAGCTTTATGTAAAAGCTTCTGATGGAGGCAATCCTCCATTAAGCTCTCTGGCCATGGTTCAAGTGAATGTGATCAATGAACAGAACAATAGTCCAATTATAAAAGTGACATTCTTTTCTTCATCTACAGAAAACACAGTTGATATCTCTGAAGACATTAAAGTCAGCAGCTTTATTGCTTATGTGAAAGTGACTGACCCTGATTCTGGCCAAAATGGAGATATTAGTTGCCATCTGAATCATGATAAATTTCAACTCCAAAGTCTAGACACAAAGAAATACCAAGTGATTGTTAAAAAGCCATTGGATAGAGAAAGTGAGGATCACCATGATATTATTGTTCATTGCGAGGATAAAGGATCTCCTGCTTTGGAAAGTGAGAAAAGATTTTCTGTTAAAGTGATGGATGTGAATGATGAAAAGCCGGCATTTTCCAAGAAGACATTTCAATTTAAGATCAATGAGAATGAAAAGTCTCGAGTTCACGTTGGCTCAATCAATGCCACAGATCCGGACTTGGGAGCTGGAGGTAAATTAAGTTATTCTCTCTTGCCAAGTAATAGACAGTTTTTACCTTTCAAAATTACTGACACTGGCTTGATTTCAACAATTATGTCACTGGATCATGAATTTCAAGATCTTTATGAATTTCATGTGTTAGTGAAAGATAATGGAAAGCCATCATTAAATGCTTCAGTGAATGTTGTTGTTGAGATCAGTGATAAAAATGATAATGCTCCATATTTTACATTTCCTAGTGTTAATCCTTATAATGTAGATGTTATCTACTATCCACATCATTCAAAGAACATCACTCAGATAAAGGCATCAGACAGTGACAGTCAAGAGAATGCATTTCTAAAATATGAAATAATCAGAGGCAATAGCAAACAGATATTCAGCATCAACCAGTACACTGGTTTGTTATGTTCAACTCATGTCCTAAGCCAACAAGATGCTGGTTCATATGAGCTGGAGTTTCTAGTGAAGGACAGTGGTAGCCCAGTTCTATCAGCCAGAACTACTGTATATTTGACACTGACTGTAAGCAACAAGACATCAGAAATGTTAAATGCTGTTAACATCAAAAAAGATAACAAGATCCACCTGACTTCAGCAATTATCATTGTGTCTGTAGCAGTGACAATAGCTGTGATCATTACAGCTTCAATCTCAGTGTGTATCCTTCGCTGTTGCAATCCTCGAAGTGTTCCAGTAGCAGAAGGCGGATATGTGAGTAGTGGTCAGAGACATTTGATAAGTCCTCCTTACCCAGCCAATCCTTGGTCTAATGTTGCTCTTCCTACAAGTGATGCAGTTGATATGAGAAGAAGCAGTCAACCACCAACACCCAGAATGCAAACCCATCCTTACTCAAGTGCTCAACAAATGTTGTCATATCAAGTACCAAAATCACAGCCAGCCCCAGATTCAGTATCGCAAGTATGATGTTTTTTTATTTTCATTAACATTTTTGCTTTATATTTCTAATATTTATAAAATTTGATAAGAATTATATTTTCTTATATTAATGTTATGTTGTTCATAATTTTTTGATGTGGTAAATACCTACTATCTTGTCACCTGTATACCTCTAAGTAAAGATTGTGACATATATATATAAGTACATTCTATTTCATAATTTGTATGAATGTTATGAAATAAATCATTTACTTTGATATTTCGTCCATAACTTTATGCTAAACAATCTTATATGTATATGAAATCTATGAAAATCCAAGATATCTTTTTAAATATTTATATAATTCTATTTTTCTTACCAAGAATTGTGACATTCTTAGATTTAGTTTAATATTCTTTATCATTGAAAATTTTTATACTTTATTTATGGCAGATGTACGTTCAAGATGTAGCTTTGCCATCTTGTAGTAACAGAAATCAAGAACGAAATGATCGAATGCATGATTATGCCAGTCAAAGATCTGTAAAGTCTTCTCTTAGTGACAACAGACAAAAATGGAATGAAGCTAATACCAGATCTAAAGATGAGTCAGGTGAGTTATGAAAAAACTCAAACGTTTTCATAATTAACTTAAAATAATGTATAGAATTGCAGGTTGATAGTATAAACGATAGGTAAACAAGGAAATAACTGATCCTCCTGAGTACATTTTTTCAAAAAGAGTATATTTTCAACAATTTTTTTTCTTTAGTCTTGGTGAGATTTCAAAGAGAGGTGCTGGAGTTATATATTTTACAATTTTATGTCTCTGTACTAATAGTTTTTAAACATTTGAGATAAGGGTTGATGATGAGACAAAGTAAAATTTTAAATTAAAACCAACCATATCAAATTAAAAAATCTTCATTAATTTTACATCATTTGGGCAATTCTTTCAAGGACATTAGACAAAAGCTTTAAAAGGGGTTTCAATTATAGCAACTTGTCTTTGATGTGGTTTACACAAACATAGCTAATAAAAAAAATGTGTATCAAAAAGGGTGGGAAACTATGGAAATTCAGAATCCATTTAGACCATAATGGTCTTTCTGACACAACCTTTATTCATTTAACAATAAAGATGTTTAACAATAAAGATATAAAAACACATTTAACATTTAAAAAAAGATTAATGAACAGTGGAATATTCATTATTATTGTTTTTACTTTTATTATTATTTTATACTTAGAATGTGTATTTATAATAATTTGTTATTTTTTCAGGATATCTTCAGGTAAAATATATTTGTTTAAAATGTATTCAAATTACATATATCAATTACAATTATGTTTGATTAGATTTTTATTGAGTTTTTACATTATGTTGTATGCATTATGTAGTACAAAACCATTACATATTTAAACCATAATTTTTTTTCCATAATGTTTAAAACATGATCACGAATCATTAAATTTACTGCTTTAAACTGTTTAAGTAGCTATTATGTTTGTGCCTTTGAGTTATTTAAAAACAGAGTAAATATATATATTTTAAATATTTTGTTTTAGAATGAAGTATATAAATATAAGTATTTTGCCATCATTTTTCATGGTATGGGTCTACTAGTTATTGATAATTAACAGACATGAGATATAAAGCGAAAAATTCAATATTTTTAAAACAAACTTTTAGTTAATCAGAAAACTATATATTAGTGTAAAACAATACTGTTCACCTTCTTCCATCTAATTTTCTTTAAAGTAATGTTGCAAAAAAGTTACGGATTTAAGTTTGAAATAACATTTTCATAAACATTCACTTGTATGTTGTATCACACACATATATATAAAAAGACCTGCCTGTTTTTAGTTTTCATCAAAACATCTGCAATTGTGTAGCCAAATAATGTTAGCATGAATAAAAATTGTTTACCAACTAGACAGCTCTGCTTATTATTAATTTTTTTCTAAAAACACAGTCAGGATTTAGATGTAAAGTTACCTGGTTTACAATAAATAAATAAAAAAAATTAAAAAAAAAAAAAAAAAAATATATATATATATATATAAGGTATGTTCAATAAGTAATGAGAAAATGTCAGGAGATAATATTTATTTTCATAAGCTTACAAAACTTTGTCTCCTTCAAAATAATGGCCTCCCGACGCATCTACACACTTCTTCATACATCTCTTCCAATCCTGGAAGACCTCCTCAAAGTCCTTCTTCAGTAGTCCCTTCAGGTGCCTCTTTCAGCTCCTCTGTTGACTGAAATTTGATTCCCCTGAGGCTGTCTTTCATGTGTTGAAACAGGAAGAAGTTGCATGGGATTAGATTAGGACTGTAGGGTGGGTGACCACTTTTATTCCCCTGTCGGCCATCCAGGTGATCACCAGCATTGACTTGTGGCACGGGGCATTGTCCTGGTAGAACCACCACTGACCACTCCTCCACTACTGTTGCCTTTTCTTCCTCATTTTCTCCCTGAACCTTTTCAGAGCAGTAAGGTAATATTCCTTATTGACAGATTGACCCTGAGGAACCCATTCAACATGAATGAGGACCTGGGAGTCAAAGAAAGGAATGATCATTGCCTTCTCTTGTGACCTGCTCATCTTTGCCTTCTTGGGCCTGGTGGAGGATGGGTGCTTCCACTGGGCACTCTGACGTTTGCTCTCAGGGTCGTAGGTGAAGACCCAACTATCATAGCAAGTCCCTACCTTATTCAGGAAACCTGAATTAGCCTCTATCATTTCAAGAATGTTAGTGCAACATTCCACAGGAAACTGCTTCTGGTCGTCGGAGAGGATTTTTGGCACAGACTTTGTGGAGATCCAGATCTTCTGTCAGAACTGTCTGTATTGTGCCAATGCCAATACCAACAGCTTCAGATATCGTCCTCCATTATCCGATAGTCTTGCATCACTCATCTTCGCACTTCCTCAATGTTTTCCTCCTTGCATCCACTGTTCGGTGCTTCAGATCCGAGTTGATCCTCAACCTGTTCTTTTCTTCAGAAAATCTGTTAAACCACCGATAGAAACTTGCTTGACTCATCTGTTCATTCCCATAGGCCTCCTTTAACATTCCATAAGCTTCTTGTTTGGTTTTCTCAAGTTTAATACAAAATTTGTTCCTTGTTTCCCTGCATCTTGTCAAGAGTTCACAGATTGGCAAACCTAATCAGACTGGTCCCAAAACGAACACCGCTGCTCTCAAGCCTACAACGAGAGGAGGTTGTCAGTAAATCATTTTGTAGACTATATGTATATGTACTTCAACATGAAGTGGCAGTTTGATCAAATCATACTTAATGTCTCTCCAGATATTTTCTCATTACTTATTGAGTATATTGAGTATACCTTGTGTGTGTATATATATATATATATATATATATATATATATATATATATATATATATATATATATATATATATATATATATGTATACATATACAGTTATCCATAAATAGACTGTTAGACTGTATCACAACTTTTCAGTATGAATAAACTAGGCCTATCTCAAGTCAAGAATTGAACCTATTTAGATGATAGTCAGCAGTTCTACTCACTATGCAATGGAATCAATGCTCGTAATTTATATATACAATGTCTTTATAACAACATTGATCGTTACTTTGTTTATTTACGAAATTTTGTTATTCTACTAAAGGGATAAAATGAAATTTTTATATTTGATTGTTTTATAATTGTAAATAATGCTTGCTGGCATTATTTGAGAGGGGATTTATTTAATTTAATGATGCTTTATATTTTTAATTTTTAATATGTAAAATTTTAGCTTGTATTCATAAATACTGCATTTGAAATAGTACATCATAATTTCTGAAATGCGATTATTAAATTTTATTAAAATCAATGTAATAAATACAAATTCAAATGTATAATCAATGAGTTAAAAAGGTGATAGCTATGTATCACTGTGCTTTTTTATGCATTCGCTCCTCAAATCATTAGAAAATGGCCATGCCTCTGTTGTAAATTACTTTTATTATAATCTTGCTTCAATTAAATAATTATTTATATATATTTTGCATATGTAACCTTTGTTTCTAGTGATACAATTTTATTTTACTTTTTACAAACTTTAATAGTCTGTTACTCAATGAATAAAGTAAAATCATGCATTTATTGACATTGTATTTGTTTTAATTATCTACTAGAAAATATATTTTTGTTAAACTCTGAGTATATCATGATGAATGAACTACATACACTGTCCTCCAAAGGAGGAGGTGATGACTAAGAGGATGATATCGCAAATATATACTACATTACTTGGCAAAGGAGGAAGCAAGGTCTGCTAAGGTGATATAATGATAACAGAACAGATTCTGTAATACCACTTCCAAAATAGAGGAGGTAATATCTGGAAGGATATTTTCATAAAAGGAGAAAGTAATGTCTGCCAGTATAGTATCATGGCAAGAAAACAAATACTCTACTACCCTCTCCCCTACAAAAAAAATGGGAGATGGTAATTCCAGAACAGATACTACATTACCTGCCTCAAAGGAAAATGTAATATCTGAGAGGATTATTCCTACCCCTTTAAAAATTAAGGGGTAATTACTGGGAGAATGGCCTGATAACAACAGAACTGTTACTACACTACCAACCCTCATTAAAAAAATAATACAATAGATTAAATTGTTTTTTTCTTCGTTAAGAAATACCTATTTCTTAAAATTCCTTAGCCTTTTGTCTAAGTTCAAAGTATCTCACACTTTTAAATGGCCTTGTGTCTAATTTGTTTAAAATGTAATTATTGTAATACTTTTTGCAAATAAATAATTCAAAGTGTAGTATCTGTTCCTAACATCCTATTGACATAAAATATTTTATTATCAACAAGTGCTTCAAAACAATTATTCAGTTAGAAACAATAATAATATGGAGATATTAACAAGAAAAAGGAAGAGAGAAAGAGTAACAAGTAGCCAGAGAAGAAAGAGAAACAACCAACTAGTTGGTTAACCAGCCATCCTCTCCATCCCTTTTCCCTTCTTGCTTATTACTGTTGGTAAGAATTTGAGGGAGCGATATTACTTTAAATTAAGAAAAGTTTTTAGTAAGCTATCTATTTTTTATTAAATCAGTTTAATTAATTACTGTTAATATTGACCACAATCTAGACAAATGTGACAATCAAATAAGAAATAAATAACACCAATTTATTATTTAGCATTTAAAAAATAAATATACAAATTAAACATTTAATTGAGCGACTTTTAGATTATTCCTCTCTACTATATAAAGAGTATTTCAAAATTCTATGTTGTATTATTGATTTAAATAACTATAATTTTCTGGATGATAATATAGGAGTGATAAATGAAAAAGTTTTGCATTTATTCATTTACATAAAAATGTAAGATCAAACAATTTTATTTCAGGTGTGTTTTCTTCTCAGTACTGTAATCCACCTCAGACTCAAACTGATTTAACACAGAACACAGGGATGAGACCCTTGGAACAGACTATCAATTACCCAAGTGACACCACAATAGTAGCCAGAGGATTTTACACTCCCTACATGAATGAAAACAGTCCACAGCCAGACACAAAATCTCACTCTGGAAGTGATAGCAATAGTCTATCAGGTAGACATTTACAATCAAGGAATGTAGCTCCAAGTGAGAGCCAGACATCTATTAACAGACCACTGCCACCTGTGCCCCAATGAAATAACATTTATTAATAATATAAAAACATTAACAATTAAAACAAGAAAACATTTGGCTAATTATGTAAAAATAAAACCAACAATATAAAATTTATTTAATAATGAAAATTAACTTTTTAAAATGACAAATTAATTTTAAATCAATATTAAATTGCTTCATTGATATCATGCTTTAAAAATATAATTCCAGTGAAAATAATAAATCTTGATATATTGTTTCTAAGATATTGTGCATTATCTAAGATAACTGTATATTTCATTTCTACTAATTTTGATTGAGCTAAATTTTTAGATATGAACGATGTTATAGCATGTATGAACATTGCAAATAATATGTTTACGTCTATAGAATTATATGCAAATAGAATTATTATTTTCAACATTAAAAAAAGTATTTTTGAAATTTATTGCTAAAATATAAATTAGAAATTTTGTTTTTTCTTCCTATGAGATTTCTATTAAAGTAAAATGATAGAAATATCAATAAAATATAAATTGTTAGGATTCGCTTTATATTATGAATTACTTTTAGGGATTAAATAAAAAAAAAATAAGTAGGCCATACTGAATAAATACGTATTTAAAAATAAAATTCTATTTTTATTCATAAATCTTTATTTCTTTTATTTTAGATTAGTAAAAATTTTAAATCATAAGTATAACATTTTAATAAATTTAAAGATAAAAAATGTGACATTAAAATATTTCAAAGACAGTTTCTTCAACTATATTAGTTATTAGCTATTTTACCAGAGAAGTAGTAGCCATTTTGCACACATCACACAAAGTAGGACTGCTGGCTTCCTTCTCACATGAAGTACACAAAAGAAATGGCGAGGGATGTTGATAAATGCTGCTGCTGAAGCTTTATGTTTTCTCTGGATTTATTTTTTATTTTAGTATAAAATCCAGTTGGATTTCAAATTGAAAAAGGTGAGTTATTTTTAATAATTTTATACTTATATGCTATACTATCAGCAGTAATGGAAAAGTAGTCTAACATGTCAGATTTCCATTGTTGATACAAAAGATTCTTTTATCAGTTATCTTCCATATTTTCATTTTATTTTTGTGTAGTATTTAGGTTCAAACATAATTCTTCTATATTTAATTGTTTTATAAATTGTTTAGTTAGAAACATAACTGTAAACATTTTTACTATTTGAAAGTATTCTAACATTCTAATATAATTTATAATTGTTTTGTTTGTCTTTCTTTAAATGTAGCCATTTTTACTAAATATATCCATTTTGTAAGTAAGGATCGTTTATGATTTGCATTTACAAGTAGAAATATTAAATGATCTGCAGGATTTTTTTCTATGAATAGTTCTTATGTTCTGTACTTATATTTTATTTTTACATTTGAAATTCAGTTAAATTATTTTACAATAAAATGAAAAGTTAATATCCAAGACATTCTAAATTAAAATTCATAAAGACTTCTATTTGAAAAAAAATGTCTAATGATAGTGAATTTAAGTAATTTTAATTAGAGAGAGAGAGAGAGAGAGAGAGAGAGAGAGAGAGAGAGAGAGAGAGAGAGATAAAAGCATATATTCTTTTATACATTTTCATTATTTATAGGCATCTAAAAAATATGATTATTCAATAAATTATACTTTACATTTTCATATTGTTGTAAAGTGTCCATCATACTCGATATTAGACAATTTTATATTAAAATAAATATATTAATCTGTAATACTATTAAATTTCAGGTTATTGCTTATTGAATCTTCTGATATGTATTGGTTTTGAATTAATTAATTCAAAACCAATACATATCAGAAGATTCAATAAGCAATAAGTAGATAATTTTTTGACAGTCTTTTATGTCTAACAAGTATCTCATTTAAATACAGCAAAGTAAAAGCAATTGTTTAATAATTTTTCATTGTTATTTTATTTTTTGTTTTCTAAATCTTGTGGCTAATAATCATTGTACCCTCTTTATTTTAATTTTGGGAAG